>NC_133450.1:192441451-192744186 GCF_048565385.1 Saimiri boliviensis | reverse complement strand
TATTTCTTAAATAATATAAATGATACAAGGCATTCACAGTATTTAGCCCAAACTCTGACATGGAAGTAGGCCCTCAATAAATGATGGATTTAAACCATGCCAGCAATACAAACATGGAAATGGAAGCTTCTCCTTCGTTTACTCAGAGTAAGGCCTTCCTTCTTGGGCTTATGCCAATTGGGAGATGGTATTAGATCGGGGAGCACCTTGGTGAAATCAGATCCAAGAGAACTAGGCTTGAGCTCAGAGTCCCTCTGGCTCTAAGGAGGTTTCTGTCAGGCCATGGCTGTGCCGGCTTCCGCCGGAAGTGTTGTACTATTTAGTCATCCTTGGGATCGCACGTCTCAGGCCAACCACCTTTTGATTGATACACGATATAGCTCTAAACCCTTGATTATACCAATGATCCAACTGAAAGACAGCTTGGGGTCTTCTTATGGGCCCAAGGATACTTCATAGAGCCTCTTAAAGCATCTAAAATGTACCAGACATTAATCTAAATGCTGGAGATAAGGAGATAAATAAACTAAATGCCTGCCCTCATGGGGCTTACACTCCCATGGGGACATAGACAATAGACAAGAATATAATTAATATAATATATAATTTAATATAGTGCTATTAAAAAAAAGTAGCAGAGATCAGAAAAGGCCTTGCTGGGGAAGTAATGTGTGAGCAGAATCTTGGATTAAGTGATGAAGAAAAGCATGGAATGTCTGTGGTAAAACTGTTGTGTGTGAGTGGAATGACAAGCACCAATTTCCTGAACCAAGAGGTGGTTGTTGGATTAGAGAACAGAAGGGGCTGAAGTGGGGTCAAACAAGGAGACAGAAGAACATGAAGTTGAGGGGTCAGGGGAAGCCAGATCTGCAGGTCATGATAATGGCTTTGGAGTTTATTTTGAATAAGACAGGACACCATGACGGGGGTCTTTGTGATTGATCTGATTTATGTCTTTAAATGATCACTCTGGTTGCCATAGGAAGAATAGACAATAATGTGGTGAAGGTAGAAAAAGGAAGACTGGTGAAGACCCTTTTGCAGTATTCCAGACAAGGGGAAGGTGGTATTGGTAGAGATAAGAAGTGGCTGTATTCAGGATATATGTTGAAGATGAAAGTGATGGCCCTTGTGGAATAGATTGGATATAAATGTGGGGGGAATAGGATGTAAGAGTCAAAGATGAGTCCCACTTTTGGATTTGAGAAACTTATGAGTGGAGTTGCTGTTTATTGGGATGAGAAGAGCTGCTGAAGGAATAGACTGGAGGAATTAGAAGGGCTGAGTCCATCCCCAGATGGCTTTCAGGCATGTGAGTGCAGTTGCTGGAGTCCTTCTGAAGGTCAGAGTGCTGGGAAGACGAATCAAAGGGCTTGCTTTCCCAAAGGATTCAGCAAACACTCCCTGTCTGTGATCACGAACTGAAGCTGTAAAGAGCACCTACAGAAGGTGCTCCCCAGATGCTCATTCTTAGTAGAGCGGCAGGGTGAGTGTGACTGAGGCTGGGGGCAGCTAAAAGTTAACTAGTAATGGATAAGATTTGAGCACAGAGAGCTGTTCAACACTGCATTTGGATTTCAATTTTTTTGTGTAAATAAGAAAGGGAAACCTGGATTCATAGAATGTTTTACAATTTAGTGTGTGCTTTCAAATTCATTGTCATATTTACCCTATGAGGTAAGAACTGCTGTCTTCAATTCAGAGATAAGGAAATGGAGAAGTTCAATGACTTGCCTAAGGTCACAGAACTAACAGGTAAGGGAATCCTAAAATCTAGAAGTTTTGTAACCCCTAAAATATTTTCATTTTGTTGTTTTGTTTTCATTTTATCACGGTTATTATGGAATACTCACATTGATTCTGCCAATAAAAAAAAAAAAAGTCAAAATTATCTAAGACAGGTTGTCCCCTGTTGGCTGCATATGACCTATGTAGCCTCCTAGACGTTTTGCAGTTTAAGGCTATTCTGGCAGCTTTTTAAGAGCTTCACCCTAACTCCTATTTCCCCTAAAAAATTCTTTTTTATCAATGGTTTATTTGCATTGAAAGAGGTTTTCATGCCAAGCAATATTTTGGGAACATTTTACAATTCCTGTTGCTAAAGTTCTGAGAGAAGATGTTCCAAAAAAGGCCCTTTCCCTATTGAATTATTTCAAAACAAGGGGAAGAGAATAGTTTCTCAATGAGCATTTCAATAATTCCTGCAAAGTATCATTTAGTTCTGATTGAGACCACAGCTGTTTCTACTTGGTGCTAAACGTTTGAATGAAAAATAAAAATGATGGGCAATGAGATGTTAGGACTGGGTAAGAGGTCAGCTCTGATGTCCCTTAGACACTGTGAGTCATTGCCCTTGGGTCACCCAAGTCACCTCAGGCTCTCCTCTCGGGCATAGCAGCCTATGAAGGAGTAGACAGAGCCCGGGGCCTGAAGAGTGACCCTGGAGTGTCCCTCTTAACTCTGGTATTTCCTGGTGTGTGATCTTGTCCAGCCTCAACTTTGTCATCTGTGAAATGGGCATGTGAATGCTTACACAACTTCCTTTAAAAAGTTTGTAGGAATAGCCGGGCGCGGTGGCTCAAGCCTGTAATCCCAGCACTTTGGGAGGCCGAGGCAGGTGGATCACGAGGTCGAGAGATTGAGACCATCCTGGTCAACATGGTGAAACCCCGTCTCTACTAAAAATACAAAAAAAAAAAAACTAGCTGGGCGTGGTGGTGCGTGCCTGTAATTCCAGCTACTTAGGAGGCTGAGGCAGGAGAATTGCCTGAGCCCGGGAGGCGGAGGTTGCGGTGAGCCAAGATCACGCCATTGCACTCCAGCCCGGGTAACGAGCGCGAAACTCCGTCTCAAAAAAAAAAAAAAAAGTTTGTAGGAATAAATTAAGCAAATTTTGAACTAGGCAGGAGTCATGTACTTATCTTTCCATTTCCAGATCCAAATACCTGCATGTAATAGAGACTGAATACAATTTTGTTGAATATTTTATAAATAGTTATAGTATAGGCAATGCTCTCGCACCTATTATTTATATAACTCTATTCATGTTTGCCAAGTCCCTCTGGTACTGAAGCAAATTTGCCATTTCTAGAATATGAGGACACATAATCAGAAAAATAATACTAAAAGCATAAAGTATGCTATGCTAGATGTAAATAATGTGGTTTTTTTTCCTGTTAGTCCAAGCAGTGAATAATCCCAGCTTTTGTTCTACTTGGAGCACCTGTTTGTAATCCATGTCATAAATATTTTCATGACTATTGCTTAGTAGTCAATGAGTTTCTTTGTTGGCATAGAATTTAAGATATTTCCCTAATAAGGACACCCAGTGTTAAAGCAATGAATTTCTATAGCTATGCAGTTCAGAGAGTTACCTAGGAGATGAAAAGCTAATCTGTCTGGAATTTCTGCCCTTGAAACCAAAGATACTATAAATTTGCTCTGGAAGAAAATAATCATGGTAAGCATCTTAATTTCTTCCATCTCGTTTCCAAGCAGATGTCGCCGTGTTTTAGCCTGGAATTCATCATCTCTCTGATACATCAACATTGACATATTACATCTTCATCTCTTATTATAGAAAATGGAAATGAAACCAGAATGTGAGCATGTTGAATGAATTGGACTCCCCAGAGATTTGGGGGAGAAGAAAACCTCCCACTCGCCTTTGACTTTTGGATTTCTTGTTTCCTTCATGTTTAGATTGCACTTTGAGAAGTCCATCTGGAAGTTCACTTTGTATATTTTGCAAATGCAAACAGAGCTTATTATCAAAGACAAAGCTGCAGAGGAAGCAAAACACTTGGGGAAGTGGGAGAGAATCACCTAAAAAATCTAGTGACAGTATGAAGGTTAAACTCTAGAGATTAAACTCCATTTATTTCTGGGTTTGACTTTGCCAGTCTGCTAGTTTGGGTGAATGCTTAGATATGTTTAGCCGTTTGCTTTCTATCCATTAAGCTCTCCGTTTAGAGGATGAATTTGGATAGGTGTCAATACCTGCAAATGTCATCAATCCCATAACACCTTTTTGGCGCTGAGTTATCATAGTAGCACTGCACAGCCTGCCTGAGACTCCAGTCCTCCCACAGCGGGCATCACTACACTTCTTTCCTTTTTCTGGCCTCAGGAAAACATTCTTAGGATTTCAGGATCCTATTATATGTTGAGTGAATTGCGTTCTTCTTGAATTCCTTACGAAGTCACTCTGGTCCTTTGAGATTAGAAGTTTAAACTTGGAAGGCCATACCTCATCGAGTTCTCTTTACTGTGGCTCCCCAGCCATTTCTGTCACAGCCAGACTTAATCCCTTTCAGACATATCAAGTCAACCATCAGTCAAGGTGGTCTTTATTTCCTTCCACATGCTGCAGAGATTAAAGCCACCTGATTTTCTCATATACTCCCTGGCACACTGACCACAGACTCTGCTGTGGTCCAAGATGGATGTAAATAATATTTACAACTTGGCCCAAACTTGTCAGCCATTTGTGGGAAAAATCCATTTTATCTTAGAGTCACAGGGCTAATGCCATCGTGGCCATAATAGGCTAATTGGAATGCACATTTACACCCCAGGACTTCTTTGTTAATTTATGGACCACGGAAGAGAAAAAGCAGTTTGCTTTCGTAGTTCTGGGGAAAACTGTCAGCGTTAGGCATTGGGAGTGGAGGCCTGGGGGCATGAGAATGACATTGAATTTAGAGTTGGAAGCCCAGTTCAAATCCTAGCTATAGTATTCTCTAGATCTCTAGATATGTGACCTTGGACCTGTAGTTTAATCTTCCTGGGCCCATGTTCTCACCCAGAAGATGAGAATGCTGTCATCTGCCCTACACAATCACTAGATGGTTGGGATAAGGGCTAGGAGTGTCTTGAAAACAATCAAGTGCTAATGAAGTTAAGAGCTACTGCCATTGTCACCACATCACATGATGGGTGGTCTGATGACCATTTATCGCAAGTTTTATGACAAATTCTAACATATATCAAGAAGTTTCTTATATGCCTCTCTAAGCCTTGGTTTTCTTATTACAAAATGAGATGGAAATGATTCTACATAGATCACAGTTTCAATGAGATAATGAGGGTGAATAGGCCTGGACTGCACAGGATGTCTTAGCTGTCTGTCTCTTAGCACTAGCCTGGGACCTTGTAGAGTTAACTGTTCAGTATGTATTTTTTTAATCTGAGTTTCCCACAAATACTTTCCTGAAAGCTTTCTGGCAATAGGGTCTTGGAATGCCACTGCTGAAGACATTGGAAAACAGCAAATACAGAAGCAAGGAAAACTGCTGCCTATCTCCTTGCCCTCAGGTGTGGTATTGTCCACCTTTCTCCCAGTCCTGTCCTGGCCAGGAGATTCTGTGATTCTCCTTCAAGAGGAATGTTGAAGATAGAACAGTCCGAGAAGAGAGCCCAGGAAAGGGGAGGGACTGGAAACAAAGTGAAATGAGGCATTTTCATGAGAACTGGAATCCTGAATCTGGAGAACAGAACCCATGACACAGTCCTCAAAGACCTAAAGGAACTGGTGTTTTCCAAACTTTCCAGTGGCAACCAGAAGTAAGAAAGATATTTTTATAATACAATCTAGCACACATGTACATAGATAACTGAAATTATAATACCAGTTACTATTGCAACCTCTAAATGATGATATTTTTTACTCTGAATACTCAACTCAATGAGATTCAATTCAGTTCTATCTTTTTCTATCCTATCTTGTCCTCTTCTAATTTTGTTCAATATAATGCTAGATGTAATTCCAGAATTGATTTAATGGCCCATTAATGAAAAATCTTGATGTAGAAGACATGCATAATCCTGAAAGATGAAATTAGGACTTTGGGTTGAAAATCAGAGTAAATTTCAGCTCAAAACAAAGAAAAACTTACTACCAATTAGGCACACTGTAATATAGAATGACCCTTTGTTAGTGAAACCTTTATTCTTGGATTTTTTTCAAGATTAGACCTAATTTATATGCTGTGTCTACGGGTTAAAAGCGCACCAATTTCCAAGACTTCAAGAATCTATAATTCGTAATGAACTGAAAGAGAAAATCTAGAACATAAAGGGAAGGTTTTGGTCCAAAAAAAAAAAAAAAACAAGAGAAAGAGGCAAGGATGAGGGTGGTAAAATCTTGGAGACTGTCTCTCTTTAGCTTCATCCAGCTAAAGATATAACATTGCTACATTTTTATTCCCTACTGAATGATCTCCCTTCTCTCCTTTCTTCAGAAAAAAAAAATTGTCAACAGTAGCACATTTTAAAGCTGTTGCTCCTAAGCTGTTGGGACACCCCTTTTTCAAATGTTACGGTCACTCTAAACCAGGCATCCCAAACTATGGCCCGTGGGCCTCATGCGGCCCCCTGAGGCCATTTATCCAGCCCCCGCCGCACTTGAGGAAGGGGCACCTCTTTCATTGGTGGTCAGTGAGAGGAGCACAGTATGTGGCGGCCCTCCAATGGTCTGAGGGACAGTGAACTGGCCCCCTGTGTAAAAAGTTTGGGGACGCCTGCTCTAAAGCATCACAGGTTAAGTAGTTGCCTTTTGGATATTTTGCAGAATTTGTGTTTCACTGTGCCCTGGGCTTATTAGCACAATGTCAGGTATAGAGTCATCACTGCATAAATGAAAGAATGCATGCATGCATGAAGACTCCACTAACTTTCTTAGAAAGGAGTATCTTTGAGTGACTGGTCTAGATCTTGATGGGAAAGTAGGGTGTTTAGGAATGAGAAAGAATAGTAATGATTGTTGAAATGTTGATCAGCAGGTGATATCTCAGCATTCGGGACATTTTTAGAGACAAAAACTGTGAGAATCTCATGAAAATTAAGGATTCCATCTTTAGAAAAACAAACATATGCATATTTATACAAAATTATGCATGCAGTTTCAGGAGTGCAGTTATCCACTCTCTAGCCTAAGGTTAAGCTTAGCAACTGGATCTGACTCAAACAGAAATTTCTTTTATTTGCTTAAGCAAGTAAAATTTTGGAGACAGTGGAAAGAAGCTAACACAAATGCATTCTTACTAGGCACCAGGTGGTGTTCAGTATTTTATTTACATTAGTTCATAATAACCATGTGAGGTAGGTACAGTTATTGTCTCCTGTATATCCACACATATATCTTATATATACTATAGGTAATATACATATACATAAAATAATATACATATACACACACAAACACATATGCAAACAATGACACATTCATGCCACCCAAATTTCTTCCCTGTTCTTTTTGTCCCTCAGTCAATAGCTTTTTATCCCCTCTTCCCCCTCAGGCTCAGAATTTAAAGCATAAAAGTATTGTTTAGCACTTATCTTTGCAGAAGCCCACGCTCACCTGTGCCTTCTCTAAAACAAAGGTGTAGTTCACTCTTTGGGAAGGGAGCCTGGGCTTCATCATTGGGTCTGTGGAGTGTTGTGTGCTAATGAGTGCTACTGGTTTTGGGGAGAGAGGTCTCCTAGACAGGGTTTCAAGTCATCGACATAGGCTAGTTAAACCAGGAGTATGGGGGAATTTGCCCAGGAATTCCTTGGAGAGTGAGAAGCAATGACTGAGACCCGTGTGCTGAGCAACCCCATTGTTTATCCAGTGGGAAAGGAAGAACATCAGCAGTAGGACACTGAGAGGGAGTAACCAGAGTGACGGCAGGAGGGGGACCCGAAGGGAACGCTGTCAAAAGCCAAGGGAGAAGAATTTCAAGAAGCAGGGCATGGTCAGCAGTATCCTGCCACCAAGGAGAAAGTAAGGTGAAGTCTGAAACAATCTGTGGACTCGGCTATCAGGAGTTCATTGATGTTAACAAGACCGATCTCTGTGAAGCAGTGAGGGGGAAAGCATTGCTGTGGGGTACGGAGTAAACGAGAGATGAAGAAGTTGAGAACTGAAATATGTTTACCACTGTTTCTCAAATGCCAGACATAGACTTAGCTGTATCAGTCATCTGCGGGCCTTTAAAAGTGAATAAATCTAGAGTGAGTCCCAAGGATCTATAGTTTTAGAAAGCCTGGTTTGGGAATTGTAAGAGTATAAAATATATGAAAGCAAAGATCCTGTCTGTCTCATTCACCACTGAATCCCCAGAAACTGGAGTAGTTTCTGCCCATAGCAGTTTCTCAGTAACCGTGTAGTATAGCAGTTCCCTGAACGGAACCATTAGTATCAACTACTTTTTATGGACTAGTATTCATAGTAAGGGCACTAACTGAAAATCAGTGAGGATGAAGTAGACTGATGGCCCAAGTACTGTCTCTCAAAAGTTAGGATGCTAAAATGATAAATGAGCTTTTTTTTTTTTTTTCTTTTTTTGAGACAGGGTCTTACTCGGTCACCCAGGCTAGAGTGCAGTGGCACAATCATGGCTCACTGCAGACTCAACCTCTCTGGCCAAGTGATCCTCCCACCTTAGCCTCCCAAGTAGCTAGGACTTCAGGTGCACACCACCATTCCTGGCTAATTTTTGTATTTTTTTGGTAGAGATGAGGTTTCACCAGGTCAGTCTCGAACTCCTGAACTCAAGTGATCTGCCCACCTCAGCCTCCCAAATTGCTGGGATTACAGGCATGAGCATCACACCAGGTGATAAATGATACAGTTCCTTCCAGTGTATTGCTTCAGTTCTGAGAATTATAACAAAAGCCTCTGATTGATCTGGGGGCAGCTACTGGCAAATCAGAACTGACTCAGAATTGTTCATTTTAACAGAAAAGGCTGTTGCTTGTCTGATAAAGATAGCTACTGGAAGGCAGTATGTTGTCATAGAAAGGACACTTGGCATCTACTGGAGTTAGTTATATCTTACATCCAGCTTGTGCAATGATTAAGTCTTTGGGTTGTGGACCCCTCGGGGCCTATGCCATTAATTCTAGAACGGTAAGGGGAAGTCATAAATCTATTTCCCACCAGTTATTGTTTGAAGACTGAATAAATAACATACCTCCAACTATAAATATTAACATTTTCCCTAAGCACACACATGCTATTACAATTAATGAAGTACAGCATCATCAAAAAGTGTTCATGGATATCTGAGAGCTTCTAGAGATGATAAATTTGATTGAATCACATGAAATTGTTATTTTTGTGTGTCAGAAACAGGTAAACCTGGGCAATTTCATATAATTTAAACTACTTTTTTTCCTAGTCAAACATGATACAAAAATTATGATCTTGGCTGTGCATAGCTCACACCTGTAATCCCAGCACTTTGGGAGGCTGAGGCACGTGGATTACCTGAGGTCAGGAGTTTGAGACCAGCCTGGTCAACATGGCAAAACTTCGTCTCTACTAAAAATACAAAAATTAGCTGGGTGTAGTGGCAGGCATCTGTAATCCCAGCTACTCTGGAGGCTGAGAAAGGAGGATCACCTAAACCTGGGAGGTGGAGGTTGCAGTGAGCTGAGGTTGCGCCATTGCACTCCATCCAGCTTGTGCAACAGGAGCAAGATTCCAAAAAAAAAAAAAAAAAAAAAAATCTTGATCTTGTAGAAGTCAGCAAAAATTTTAGAATCATAAAGAGGTTATATGGTCATCAGCCTCCACAATGGGCCCCATGATCCTCATTTCCTGAGATTCATATCCTTATGTAATGCTCTCCCTTTCCATGTGGGCTGTACTTAGTGACATGTTTGTGATAAATAGAATACTGCAGAAGTGATGGTGTATCACCCTTAATATTAGGTTATAAAAAGACTATGGCTTCCATCTTGGGTAGTCTCTCTCTCTTTCTCTCTCTCTCTGTATCTCTTTCCTTGATCTCTTAATCGAAAGAAAGCCAGCTGCCACATCAAAAAGACACTTAGGCAGCCTATGGAAAGCACTGGGGTCGCTCCACAGGCCAACAGCCAGTGAAGAACTGAGGCCTGCCGCCAACCACATGAGAAAGTCTAGGAGAGGATTCCAGCCCCAGACAGGTCCTGAGAAGACTGCAGCCCTGATGGCCAGAGTGCAATTTTGTGAGGGACTCTGAATCAGAACCTCCCAGCTAAACTGTTCCCATGTCCCTGATTCTGAACCTTTATGAGAGTATAAATGTTTGCTATTATAGGCGGCTACATTTTGGGGTGGCTTACTCTCCATAAATAGATAACTCATATACTTCCCTATTTTCAAAATGTTGGAAACCAGTGACCCAGCAGTTTTTAGCTCAAAAATACTTTTACATACATCCTTCAGGTCTTGCAAAACAAGTTTTAAATGTTTTATTACTGAGGAAATTGAACAGTACTCAGTGAGGGAGAAAATAAAATATTTGGAGCCAGAAGGTAGGTGTAAGTTTCCCCTGACTAGCTGTGCAAACTCGAAAATCAGTGCTTCTTTGAGCTTCTCTTTCTTCTTAGAAAACATGCAGATTCCTACAATGCCTGCCCTGTCTTAATGTTTATGATAAGTATTAGATTGTGAATACAGCTGATGAATCCTAAAGTGCAATCAAAATGCTAGTTTTTATTGATGATAGAATTAGTCATTTTTCAACAAGGATAATCTGACCAAGGTTATAGAACAAGAACTTATACCAAAGTCTTCTAATGCTAAGACAAGGGCTTCTATAACTGAGCAGTTCACTTTTACTATATAAGCCTCAGTTTCCTATGAGTGAAATGAATAGATTAGACCAGGTAATGCAGGATCTCTTTTAGCTCTGAATAGGCTGTGATCAGAACCCAAGGCAAGGAGTCTTGTATATCTAACTAAGTTCCTACAAAGGCTGGGTGAAGAATGTATGTGACATCCCTGGGATTTCAGAGCCCCATCAGCCTGAGTGCTGATACTGGGGGAGGCTTTGTGATGTGCTTTTTGTAAGTGGCAGCCTTGGTGCCACACAGAGGCTGCTGCTGCCACTGCCTGGGACAATGGAGCTCACACCTCTGCTGGTGCTGCCCGCCCCCACACAAGCCCCTGCAACAGCATCCTATCATTTGTCACTTCAAACCACATACACTTTGGATTTGTGCTTGTGCCAGGGGAATTCATAATGAATTCAGTTCCCATTCATGCAGGAAAGAAAGTAAGGTTTAGAGTTAAAAAAAAAAAAAATCTCCTGGAAACTGCCTTTGAGTTTCTGAAGAAGATGACAAGTATTACATCTTGAATAGAGCTGACAAAGTCATGATTCAAGTTAAAGTGTTAGTCTGAAATTGTACAAGCCTTATCACAGCATAGTTACCTAGTATTTGTATATAGGTCTACAGTTTACAAAAGATATTTACAACCATCTTCTCATTAAAAGCTAATTCTGTTTATTTTCAGCTGAGAAACTAAATCTCAGGGAAGTCAGGTCATTAGTGGTAGAACCAGCTCTTGAATGCTGGTCATCATTTGCAAAATCCTGTTCTTGTTCTACTAGACAATATGTGCTCCTGTTGTAGTAGGATTTCCTGTTTCCAAGAATAGTGATTTTTCTGTTGTTGCTGGTCTTGTCCTCCAAGAGTATGGGACGCCTCAAAAGAAAACAAAAAGAAAAATGTGACTGTGGTCACACATCATAAGAGAGAAGATTGATAATCAGAGCTGACTGACAAGTGAACGTTTGCAGAATGTTTGTGGCAGACAGATTTGAGTCCTGTCTATGTACCACTAAACATCTCCATGAATGTGGAGACTTGGTGCTTGATTCTGCAAATACATGGCTTTGTGGTTGGAGGATCAAGGGGCTCTTTGTAGAAGGTAGAAAGGCTGGATTTGTTTTTTCTCTGATATAGGGCCATGTTAGTCTCTGGCCTTGGGTGGGGTCAGTGTGGAACAGGCTGAGGAAGGAGGCCCTCAACCAGGGGTCAGGAAACTCAGAGATCTAGGAATAGATTCTGACAAAAGGGAGTTTGCCCGGGACTGGGATCACTGACTGGGGAGGAAGCTGACCACAACCACATTACTTGGGATTTGGAGTCAGGCAGATCTGATCCCAGTTCCAGCCCTTCCTTATACTGGCTGTGTGGCCTTAAATAAGTCATTTAACTTTCTTTGTCCCTTGTTTTCTCTACTAAAAATCAGGGACAGCACTATTGCCTGTCCTGAGTATTGATTTGTTGTTGTTTTTTTTTTTTTTTTTGAGACGGAGTTTCGCTCTTGTTACCCAGGCTGGAGTGCAATGGCACGATCTTGGCTCACCGCAACCTCCGCCTCCTGGGTTCAGGCAATTCTCCTGCCTCAGCCTCCTGAGTAGCTGGGATTACAGGCACGCGCCACCATGTCCAGCTAATTTTTTGTATTTTTAGTAGAGACGGGGTTTCACCAAGTTGACCTTTTGACTATGCTATGAGATTTTAATCTGGTTAGGACTTTAGAGAAGTGGCTGGAAGGTCGAGTCTGGGGGTCAAATCCAACCTGCTTCCTGTTTTTATACAGCCTATGAGCAAAAAATGGTTTTTGGAATTTTAATTGGTCAGAAAAAATCAAAAGACAGTATTTTGTGACACATTGTATATAATAGAAATTATACAAAATTAAAAAATATATAATTATATGTAATCATATAATTTACATATATAATTATAAGTATACAATATACTACATATAATTATATATCATTATAATATGCAATATGTTATATATTATATTTTTAAAGTATCAGTATAAAGCATAACTTATGTATTTGTAGATAAAATAAATTAATTTTGGTATCTATAAAGAAAGCTTTATTGGACAATAGCCGTACTCATTTATTTTTACTATTGTCTACACTACTTTCATGTTGCAGTGGCAGAGTTTAGTATTGTGGCAGGGACCAGATGACCTGCCAACCTAAAATATTTACTGTCTGACCTTTACAGAAAAAGTTGGCTGACCCTTCTTTCGTAAGCGCTCAAAGTGCTCAGACAGCCCTGTAGGGTAAGTGGGTAAGTGGTATTACTCTTTTCTGCAGGTGAGAAAAGAGAGACCCCAGAGAGAAAAGGTGAAGTTAATGTGACACAGTTTAAAAAATGAACAAACAAGAAAACACCAGAGTTTGCCCTGAAACCTAAACTTCTAACTGCATCTGACACTCTCTTAATCCATGATTATAAATCCTTACCCAGGTTTTTAGACTTTGGTAAAATGGTCGACAAATGTGAAATCAAGTTGTGTCAAAGAGATTAGCACCTAGGGGGAAAAGCCAGAGCGAGGGCGCACAGGTTGTAAATGCAAGAACCAAAACACTGGGTAGCTGCACCACCAGAGCAGAAATTCTAGCACTGTCAAAATCTCCAAGAGGAGAAACGAGCATAAGAGAAACGTAAGTGAAACCTGCCAGCCTCACCAGTAATTAAAGAAGGGAAGATTTTTTTTCAAAATGAGATATCACTTATACATTCTAAATTAGCAAAAATGTTAAATAATCATGACACCCAATATAGGTGATGTTGTGATGAAACTGAAATACTTATGTATTGCTCATGGCAACTTAAATTATTTAAAAATACCCCCACTAACTTTAATTTGGCACTGCATATTAAGAGTTTTAAAAACACTCATACGCTTTAATTCATTGATTCCTTTTCTGAAAAATCTATCCTTAGAAAACAATTCTAAATTCAGAAAAATAATATCCACCAAGATCATCATTGCAATGTAATTTTAGCACCAATTTGGAAGTAACCAAAAACGAGTGAGCTGGCTAAATTGTGCTGCACTGACCCAATGTAAATACTATGAAGCTATCAAGGACTAGACAACAGCAAGGGAAAAATGATTATATTGTGAAGCAAAAAGAAAAAAATCAGAATTAAAATTGTAATTCTAAGGTTTTATGCTATACAAAAGTTTTATCTATACTGGAACAAGAAGAAATAAAAACAGGAAATTTCTTAAGGCAATTATCCTCTAAATCCATTTTTACAACATGGACTGGATAGTGAAAAGTCTTCTTGTGGAGATGAAGTCAGAATTGACTGAGTTGCTATGTTGGCTGATACCTACACCAAGACCTTGTTCTTCCCTCTACCTTGGGCCAGGGTAGGATCCAGAGCTGGAGGACAGGTAGGGTTGAGGAGGCGTTCCTTCCAGAGTTTGACAAGTAAAGAGGAGACCTGGGAGATCTCTATCAATAGATATTCACTGAGACCTCTCAGCTAGCATGGTGGTTGAGTTGCCATGAAAAGAGACTGGCTTCAGAGCCAAAGCTCAGAGACTGCAGACTTGGCCTTAAATGCAGGAAGACTCACTCTGGTGTGAGAAAACCTGGGCAGGAGGCATGGTCCAGCACCCAGTTATGGAGACAGGCTCTGTGGCTGGCGCTGTGTTGGACATCATGAAGACAAGCAGGAAACACTCAGCTCTGTCCCCAAGGAACTCTTAAGAGTACAGTCATGATACATGGGATACTGCAGGGATAAAGTAATGCTAAATACATAAAAATCACCTGGAGGAGGAGAGGCCCCCAACACACTGTGAAACTCTCGGCTGTTCTCTGAGCCTTGCCTCTTGGCTAATTGATGATTGTTTCTGCACTGATTGAACACTAATGTTTATTCTGGATTCTCATCTAACTTATCATTTATGGATTTTAATAATGGACTTGTAGAACATTGCACATGGAAAGCCCTGTGAAAATATTTTGCATCTTTTTTTGGGTAAAGACCCCCCCACCCCCATAGCTCTTCTCTTGTTTGGTTTCTTACACAAAACTGAATTTTCCCTTGATGAAAATCCTGTCCTAACACAGAGTGACCCTCTGATGCACATTTCCCCCGACTTCAGTAATTTATCTTTTTGCTTCGTGGTTCTTTCTTCTTCCTGTGTCAGTTTTTGGTACCACCTCTCACAGCCCCTCCTCCCTTTAAGCCCCACTCTGATTTCTCCCCGGGAGATGATAGCAGGGCCTCTGCCCTCCTAGAGGCATCAGAGCAGAGAGAGAGAGAGGAGACATATTTGCCAAGAACTCTGAGCACCAGGGAAGGCTGAGCTTATGAGGCTGGAAAGATGGGTAGGAAAGATTGGCATATGCCCATTGGCACTGAAAGGGGAACAGGCTATCCTGGTAGAGGGGGATTGTGTGAACATGCACCCAGAGGCAAGACTATGAGGGGCTTATTTGGGGAACAGTGAGTGGCTCGGTTTGGAATTATCCCAAGAGTTTTATTTGTATTAATTCAATTTTCTGGAGATATGGAGCATGGTATGAGAAATGGGATTTATCTTGGATGAGACCCTAGGAAAAAAGCAGGTCATCTAGGGGGACTATGCAGGGTTTCTCTCCCCAGACCTACAAATGGCACACTGGCCCCAGGAAATCTTGAACTTGCCTAATAAATTATTAGGAAGTGTTAACAGTCCCAGTAAAAGCAGCAGTAAACTATATGCTGTCTAAACAAGCTCCCCATGTTTCTGTCATATTATTATCATGATCATGATCATCATGAGTGCCCCTGTGAGGTATTATTGTTTCCATTTTATAGATGAGAAAACTGAGGCTCACAGAAGTTAAGAGACATGCCCAAGATCACACAGCTGGTAATGGTTGAGGGCCAGATCCAAACCCAGGCCCATCAAACCGCAAAGCTTATTCCCTGTTAGCATCATCTGGTTGTTCCCAGATGTGTGTGATGGTGCAGTGGTGGGGGTAGCTTGAGCTAACCACTTGCCAGGTGCTTGTGCTTCGCTTCAGGAACTGAGAGGAAGTTGGGCATGCTTTAACGGCATTTTAAGAGGTTATCTGAGGGGCAGGCTTCTGGCAAACTGAGTGCTTCAGCTGCAGAGAACAAGGACCCCAGCTGTACTTTCTGTGAAACTGAAACTGGGGTCATTGGGATGGGCCCTCCTGGAGTAGATGAGAGAAGAGTTGGGAATGCTGGGACCTGTTGGGGAAGAATAATGCATCTGCTAACAGCTGCCCAGATGAAAGCAGTGATGTTGCTAGGAGAGTAAATAGCATCTGCACACCTCTAGACAGCTCTTTGTAGTTTACAGAGCCCATTTGCTTTCATCATTTCACAACCATCTTTCTCCAACTGCGTAGGGAGTTGGGGTGAGAAGCTCCTTTTTATAAAACACCAAATTAAAGATTCAGAGATGTTGTGTGATTTTCCTCAGGTCACACAGCTTGTTAGCAGTATCATTTGCATATCATTTGCATTTGAGTTTCCTAAAACCATCCTTCCCACCCAATTCCACTTTCTATCATATTTCCGGAAGCAGCAGGGCCCAAGGAAATCTTTCTGAGGATAGGCTGCCAGAACAGCCTCAGAGGTGTCATCTGAATGCAAAGTCCACAGAGGAAATGAGGAGGCAGTTGGGAGATACATGGAGAACTCACCAAAAGAACAGGGTAACAAATCTACTTCAGGTGGGACTCAGTTTCAAAGGACTAAGGCAGGGTTGAGCCTAGCTGAGAGGTAAAAGGAGAGGCTGCCTAGAGAACAGGAACTCTCTTCTTTATTTGTGAGGAAAGCAAGAGTTTCACACAAATTTTGAAAGACAGACATTATTACCAAAATGTGGGCAAAGTCCAACTATGTAATGGAGATTATATAAAAAAGAAGGCCAGTAGGTATAATATTCTTAAGTATGCAGGAGAGCATTAAAACTGGAGGTACTCTTAATACTGGTTGAAGCTGTGTATTTTAAGGGCACTATTGGAAATGAAGAAATTGAATTTCCGGATTTCTTGAGCCAGATGACCATCTTTGGCATGTTTTGGGAAGCATACTCCCAGGCCCCTTTGAGTCCCATTCCAGTCTCCAGTTGGAGCGTTGAGGCTGCTGACCAAACAGCCCAGTCTGGCTATTTCCGGTGTATCAACCATGCCTCGAGCTCTTGGCTGTGCTTTTGTTTGGATTCCATAAGCTGCAGTGAGTAATATTCGTGAATCCTTTTCTGAAGATGTTAATTACTCTTTAAGAGTACTATATTGGATATCACAAACCTTTTAATAAAAGCAGCCACGTAAGAGTTGCAATCTGTCCCCTAAGCTCCATAACCTGGAAGAGTATGTTTTAAAAGTAATTTGCTTTTTATATTCCATGAGAAGTTTAGCAGTTTCAGTATTAAGGAGCATTGCTTTATTCATCTTCAAATTTGTTTTCTAAGACAAATTTATTAAAATTAGTGAATGTAATAATTTAAGGACCAGTAATTCCTAACAGTATTTAGAAAGAGGATGATAATGATACAGATATTTTTCAAAATTCAGCTTAATTGATGATTTTTACTGAAGGGCCATTTGTACTCAATGGGGGTTCAATGTATTGTGGACTTTACTAGATAAATGGATGACATTATTCTCTACTTTTGAAGTATTTATTCAGGGTCGAGGTATTACAAACTGCAGGCATCAGGAAAGCTGGGAAATGTCAGGGTCAGATTATAGGGAACATATGGTAGAGGGCCCAGTCCTAGTTGGAGAGGCCAAAGAGGAACCACAGTGGACCCAAGCCCAGGAGATAACAGATCTGGGAACTTAGGGCTCAGTGTGGGAGTTGTAGTCACTGCACAAATCCACCCTTAAAGCTGGCAGGGACTGGTGAGTGGAGAGCAGGAGAGAGGGCAGGAGAATACTTTGTGTGGACAGTGAGCTGGGCAAGGCTCTGTGGCCTCATGGGCTTCTTTGAAGACTTGGGGCCTGGATGGTGATGGTCTGGGCCCAAAGCCATCATTACATGTGGCCCCGAGCTGATATCTATCTGTATGGAGGAAGCCATGGAGTATAATTACATCACATTTAGGAGCCCATGGAAAAGGTCCTTAAAAATAAATAGGTTTAATTACAGGCAAGCATTCAAAATCTGCTCTGTGTTAATCTCACAGGTTACACTTTTTGGTTGTATTTAATGGAAGTCATGATTATCTTGAGGCTTTTTTAATCTTAAGAAAACAATTTTAGGACAAAATATTTAGCAGGTGTATGTCCATGTGCTGCAGCACAGAGAACATGGAACAGAGTCTGTGTTCCAAATCCAGACTCACTGATGGCCAGCTGTGGACCAGGGGCATGTCACTCAACCACTATGAGATTCGCATTCCTCGCCTGCACCCTGAGGATTGGGAGAAGCACAGAATTAGTGAAAGTAATCGTTAATGAGCTGCAAAAGGCCATACATGGGTAAGGTAGTGGTTTTAATAACAAGTGACAGACCTGGGTTCAAAATCCTGGCTATATAACTTAAATGATTACATTCACTAATATATAAAGCGCTGGACTAACCAGTTGGAGATCTGTGCTCTGGTCCTGAGGCCGTTGCCTGCACACAAATTCTACTTCCTTGTGGGCTATAGTGAAACTTTGCTGTCCCACTTTTTCAAATGTCCTATGCGACTCCACCTCCAAACTGTGCCCTCAAAGGTTGTGTATAAGTGTATCTAGGATGATCCCCCTTTTTTGCATCAAGCTGTAGCCTGCAGAGAATGCAAATGTGGGAGAGGAATAGAACATGAGGAAATGCATCCCCTCAGAGGACCGAAGCATAGTCTCAGCTGCTTTTAATAGACCCTCTATGTTGAAGGAAAAAAATAAAAAATAAAAAAAGGTCTGCAACCTCTGCAAGCCTCAGTTTTCTCATCTGTTAAGTGGGAATGATAATCTAACATCTAACTCCTAGAGTTCCTGTGAGGGTTAAATGAAATAAAGCACATGACATATTGGCACGTAATATATGATCTGTAAACATAAACTAACATAAGCTATGATTATATTTTAAAGAAAATAAAAATAAAAGAGAAACCACCCATGGCCAGTTGAGTTCAGGAAGGCTCTTGACCTAAGTAAATCACAGTGAACTTGGTAGGAAGGGTGAAGAGGCTGGAGCCATCCAGATAAGTGAGCGGAAGATGTTTGATGGGGTAAGCAGGCCAACTGCCAAGCAGACTCACAGCCTCATCCATAGATACCTTCAAGCCACAGAAGGCTTGTCTTGGGCAGGGGAGGGAACGTGAACTCTGCCACTCAAGAGACACAATGAGGACCAGCCGCAGGAGCTGCAGAGGACACAGTATGAAGAGATACTTTCCCGTAGGACTTTGCAAAGACAGGAGGCACCTCAGAGCAGCCAGGAGGTACCACAGGGGTGAGGGTGTATGGACATAGTACCAGCCCTCTGTCTGAGGGATGCTTCAGGGCACAAAGGCAGCCACAGGCCTGATCCCCTGAAATGTCCCCAGCCATTTCAATCAGCTAATCCCCTCTTGCAAACTTGTAGTTCTCTTTTCTTTTCCAGGTAGCTTCATAAATTCATAAACTTTTATCTTTTCAGTGGCAGCAAATGATATTAGAAAGCTAATTAGCTACAGAGCTAATTTTCATGTCAGAGGGAAATTACAGGTTTCATGGTATAGAACAAAATTATTTTTTTGTCCCTCCTCATCCTCCACCCCCAACCCATCCCATTTCCTTCCCCCAGAGCATGTACATACTCCCTATTTCTGTCTGGTCACAAATGTCAGCAGAGAGGGGTGGTTGCTCAGGAGTCCCTTTCTCTCTGGTGTCAGGCATATTTGCATTTGCAAACAGCTTTAATTGAGTCGAGTTTTTATTGCTCTTTTTCCTTCTCCTGTTTTTAAATGTAAATGTTAATGTTTGGTTAGCATGAGTTCAGAATTAAGCCCCCGCTACCTGTGGCTGCCTCCTTCCCTGGGTTCTAAATAAGCGCTGGTGGAGTAGCACAGCCTGCTGAGAGCTTGTAAGTCCTGGAAGGCTGGAGTCCAGCTAATTGCCAAGCATGCTGAGAGGGCTGGGCAGAGCCTTGTCTCACTTACTAGCGCTCATGGAGTCCTGCTTCCCACCGGCACCGAAGGAGGGAAAATTAGTGTGCTGGGGATGGAAAGGGAGGCAGAGGAGAGGATGCTCTTTGGCATTAAGTTCTGGACACTCTTTTGGCATCAAAACTCGGAAATTGAGAAGACCTTCAGAAGTCATCAGGTTGGCCCCAGAAGTTGGAATCTCTTAGGCTAGCCTCTTAATGGTTTGTCATCGAACGTCTGTTTGAATGCTCCTGCTGGTGTATGTGTGTAGTAGGGGGGTCCTTCCTTCATGAGGCAGTGCCCTCCACTAAGAGTCAGTTCTATTTTTAAGAGAAGGTGCACTTGACATTGAGCCAAACTTAACTTCCTATTATCTCTAGCCATTGGTTTTAGTTTTCACATATAATGTTGTTGATCTCATTTCCAAATGACCACCTTTCAGATTAATGGAAGCGACTCATATGGAGCCTGGAATGCCTTTTCTCCTACAAGCCGGAGATTCCCAGTTTCTTCACATTGGCTACACATCTGACCCTTCGTCTGCCCTGTTTCTCTTCCCATTGTAGACTCAGGAACTTGTAACTGCGGGTGTGATGATCCAGCTGACAAGCTAACCAGCACAGGGTGGA
Source organism: Saimiri boliviensis (assembly GCF_048565385.1). Taxonomy (NCBI): domain Eukaryota; kingdom Metazoa; phylum Chordata; class Mammalia; order Primates; family Cebidae; genus Saimiri; species Saimiri boliviensis. The sequence continues at coordinate 192,723,888 of NC_133450.1, read as the reverse complement.
ATGGGGTACCCAGCCCCTCCCACTCATTAGAACTCTTCCCTTTTACCAAGGCCAAGCAAGAGGCCGCAGACTTGCTAAACAGCCACATCACATCGTCCTCCCTTGCTGAGCCTACAGCCAGTTTCCAGCCCCAACCTCTTTCTCTTGCAGGTATTTTCTAGTTTAATTCATGTGGAACTCAACAGCTAGCTAGGGAACACTGAGGTCCTCATTCAGTGACAAAGAAAGTATATTATTCTAAAGTATCAGACTGATCTCTAATCCAAGGAGAGAATTTTACAGCGGAGGATATGTTTATAAGGTGTCCAGCTTCCCCTTTTGGAAATTAGAGACCTGAATGCTCAGAAGTCCTAGCAGGGTTAGTATCCCAGACACCTGGTGCCTCCTTTGCCTTAGGCCTGCAGTGCATGATTTTCATGGGGAGAGAAGTCAAATATGAAATCTGGAGGTGATCCTAAGAAGTTCTCACTCTGAAAGGGACCACTCAAAAAAGGAGCAACTGAAAGTGGCTACTAGGTAGAAATGTGTCGTGAAGAGGTTGCAGTGGCTTTAAGGTAGAAGGTAGAAAGCTTGTTAGGCTGTGTGGCTGAGAAGGGATGAGGTGAAGGAGGCATGGCAGGAGAGTAGAGGAGCTATAGCCTATGATAACATTTCCTATTGCCCTCTAGGTTCAGTGATCACTCCACCTCCATCACCATAGCAACCCACATCCCATGAGAAGTGGTATTTATAGGAAAGATGGGAGGAGCAACCTGTCACTGTAACGTTTGCCTCTAATTCACAAGTGTTTTTGTCTTCTAAGGTCTCACCTAATAACCTTGTCTGCTAGACTCTGGGCATTTTGCATTATATAAGAGCTCCAGAAAAGCCTCACATGGGTTTGACCCTCCTAACATCCTGCCACCAAGGATATTTTCTTTGACTTATTTATGAGCTTCCCTATGTCTAGAATCAAGGGTTAATATGAACACCCACATTATATAAATTCTGCATATCAAATAGTAGAAAGATGAAAAAGCCATGCTCTATTGATGTGTTATGTGCACACATGTGTGCACGCACACACACACACACACACACACACACACACACACGCTTTAGAAGTACTCTGAGATTCCCCAAGTGACCTTAGCCATAGAGAGGAGATATAGGATGCTGGTGTGCTCCAAGTATTGTCAACAAGGAGAAACAAACACTGGATCTTTACAGAGTAAATCCAGTACAATTTGCACCAATTCCATCTGTATGCACCTTTTTGCTGTTACTATCTAGATGTTCCTACTGCTGACGTGGATCTCTCCAGGAATATTGACCCTCTATAGTAATAGAGGAGGTGTTTGGCTTTTATCACTATTTCTGAACCCTCCCTGTAGATGCCAGACTTAGACCTGACCCTGATATTCTTGAATGACTCCATTTACAGCTCTGAAATTTAAACTTCTGGGGGCTGTTGTTTGCTATAGGCAAGAACGTCATGTGCTGGGGTGATTTTTGTGAGTAGTAATGTGAATGATCAGATGTGATTGGAAAGAAACAAAAAAATTGTGGTGCCTATAAGTGGAGAAGGAAAAAGGTAATATTCAAAGAAGCACAAAGTTGCCTTTTTGGGTTTAACCTGCCTCTAAGATATCAGGAGTACACTGCTTCACTGAATCCTTGCAACAACTTGTGTAGTGCAGCAACAACCACTTTGCAGTTGAAAAAACTATTTGTGGGAGATATGAAATGACTCATTCAATTAGTAATAGACAGAGATTAGATCAGACACAGTACTCTTACCTACTAGTTCTATACTTTTTCTGCTTTCCCTTGAGCTGAAGGCCTAGAAGAGAGCCTTGATCCAGAAGATCTATGGGTGAGAGGTGGAAGCTCTGGGTTAACTGGGAAAGGAATGTTGTCTCAAATTCTAAAGTAAAGCTGCCCTGCCGTGTTGGGTGATCTTACAGGTTCAACCAAAATTTGCAGAGTGCTTATTGAGAGCAAGTCTCTGAGGACATGGAGATGAGTTAGACATGGGCCATGCCTTCGGAAAGTGCACAGATTGGGGAAACATAGTGGGCTTATGTGAAAAAATATATCAACACCTAAGGTTAGCTATGGGAAATACAAAAGAAGTGGCTTATGTACACAGGCCATGAACTAGTACTTCTGAGGTACATGAGACCAGAGAAAGCCAGGAGGATCAGGAAGGCTTCCTGGAGGAGGTAGAACCATTGGGTATGGAGGTTGGGAGAGACTCCACAGGTCAGAAGATGTCTGTAAGGATGCTGAGCTAGGCTTGTTCATGTTCTATTCAGACTATGCTGAGGAGTCTAACACCCAGAGCAGTGTGGACAAGGGAGAGGTGTGTGTAATCAAGGTGGAACAATTCTCTTTGAATTTATTTCATCTCAAAGTCTTTTAAAACATGACTTGCTCCTCTGTACCCTCTTCATGACTGTGTAACCAAGGGGTAAAGAGCTAAGCAAAAAGAGGAATAAACTCAGATTTATTTTTTTTTAAATCATCACAAAATGGCTTCCATAATCATGTCAAAAAAAAAAATACATTTGGCAGCCTTGCCTTTTTTTGATGAGCATTTCCAGGGGCCTCTTCCCGGAAAAGCTGCAGGCAAATGCCCTTGTCTCAGGATGCTGCAGTGTGGTGGCATCTGCAATGGGCTACTAGGACTGATTTCATCATTTATTTCCAATACGCTGGCCAAGGCACCAAATTGAGCCATGCACGCAGCGGGATGCCTTGTTTCTGGACTGGCAGTTCATCATGACTGGAAATGAGAGCGATTGAAATTAAAAAGTATCAATCAAAGGCATTCTCTAAAGAATAAAACCAAGCCCGATGCATCCAGAGGCACCAATGATCAGCTTAAACTAATAAACAAACTCAGAGAAGTCATAGAACACAACAACGACATACAAAAATCAGTTATATTTCTACACACAAACAATAAGCTAACCAAAAAGACAATTAGGAAAGCAATTTTATTTACAATAGCATCAAAAGAAAAAAACACTTAGGAATAAACTCAGCCAAGGAGGTGAAAGATTTGTACACTTAAAACTATAAAACATTGAGGAAAGAAATTAAAGTCACAAATAAATGGAAAATCATCCTGTGTTCATGATTTAGAAGACTTAATATTTTTAAAGTGTCTACATTACTCAAAGTGATCTACAGATTCAATGCAACCCTTATTAAAATCCCATTTTAATAGGATTTTAAAATGCTATTTCTAAAAATAGAATAGATTTCTATTCTAAAAATAGAAAAAGTAATCCTAACATGCACATTGAACTACAAAATACTCTGAATAGCTAAAGCAGTCTTAAGAGAGATAAACGAAGCTGAAGGCATCACACTTCTTGATTTCAAAATATATTACAAAGCTCCACTCATTAAAACAGTATAATATTCGTATGAAAACATACATGTAGAACAATGAGCAGAATAAAGAGCCCAGAAATAAAACCACAGCATACATGGTCAACTGATCTTTGACAAGGGTGCCAATAATACACAATGGAGAAAGGATAGTCTCTTTAACAAATGGTGTTGGGAAAATTGGATCTTCACATGCAAAAGAATGAAGTTGGACCTGTATCTTACACTGTACACAAAAATTACCTTAAAATAGTTAACCAACAAAAATTTAAACATAAGGCCTGATTCTCTAAAATTCCTAGAAGAAAACATAGAGAAAAAGCTTTATAACATTGGTCTAGGCCATGATTTCTTGGATATGACACCAAAAGCACAAACCACATAAGCAAAAATAAACGAGTGAGATTGCATCAAACTAAAACACTTTTGCACATAATCAACAGAATGGGAAAAGGCAACCTACAGAATGGGAAAAAATATTTGCAAATTATATATGTGATACAAGGTTAATATTCAAAATATATAAAAAGCTCCTAAAACTCAATGGCAAAACAAAATTACACACACACGCACACACACACACACACACACACACCCCAAGTGGCAAAAAGACTTAAATAGACATTTCTCCAAAGATGACATTACTATTCATCAAGAATTGCAAATCAAAATCTCAATGAGATGCCATCTCACACCTATCAAGATGTCTATTGTCAAAAAAAAAAAAAAAAAAAAAAACAAAGGATAACAAAGGATGTGGAGCATTTGGAGCCCTTGTATACTGTTGGTGGGAATATAAAATGGTGCATGGTGCAGCTGCTATGGAAAACCATATGAAGTTTCCTTAAATAAGTAAAAATAGAACTGCAATGTCCAGCAATCCCACTTCTGAGTATATATACAAAAGAATTGAAATCAGGATCTCAAAGAAATATTAATGCTGTCATTGTAGTGTTAGTCCTAATAGCAAAGATATGGAAACAAAACAAGATAAGTGTTCACTGACAGATGAATAGATAAAGAAAATGTGATACACATGTGTGCACACGTGCCCATACACACACACACCCCCACACATGCGCACACACACACACGGAGAAAGAGAGAGAGAGAGAGAGAGAGAGAGCACAAGAGGGGAATATTAGCCTCAAAGAAGGAGATCCTGCCATTTACAACAGCATGGATAAACCTGAAGGACATTGTGCTAAGTGAAATTAGGCCGTCACAGAAGGACAAACACTGCATGATTCCACTTATATGAGGTTTCTAAAATAGTCAAACTCATAGAAACAGAGTAGAATGGTTGTTGCCAGGGACTGAGGGGAAAGAGAAAATGGGGAGTTGCTATTCAACAAATATAAAGTTTTGCAAGACTGACAAGTTCTATAGATCTGCTGTCCAACATGGTGCCTGTAATTAGCAATACTCTACCATGCATGTACAATTTTATTAAGAGGGTAGATCTCATGCTAAGTGTTCCTATCACAATAAAAATAAACATATTTATGGAAGCCTATTCTTTCTGGACCTCAGTTTTCTTGCCTATGAAATGGCCAGTCTGGCGTTGATAACCTCTTCCTCTAAATGTTAACTTTGAAATAAATCATTCCAAGTTGGCTCTTTGGTGTTTTGAAAGAGCAATGGCTCAAAGACAACATAATTGTAAACTCTTTAGTAAAACTTTTAAAGAGCTTAAGAAAAATTAAAACCAACAAAATTTCCTTCCTTCTTTTAAATAATATTTTTCCCCAAATTAAGATAATACTGCCTAAAATCAAAGCGATACCACCCAAAATCTCATGGCCTGTAAGCAAACTTTATTAACATTTTGATATTCTTCTACTTGGAACTCTTTTAATATTTGTTTGCTTTTTGTGATTTTTTCATAGCTATGTTCATACTGTGTGTACAATTTGAGGTCCTATTCTTAGTAAAATTTTCAAAATTAATTCAACTTACAAACATGTATTGATAACCTATTATGCATGAGGTACCACTATGCTAGGCACTCAGGAAACAAAGATGAGTGAGATGTAGTCCCAGCTCTAAAGAATCTCATAGTCTGGATGAGAAAGTAGATAAGTAATCAAGCAATTCAAATCTAGTGTAAGCATTTTGGGAGGGGAGGCACAAGGTCCTATGGGAGTAGAAAGGATTCTCAACAGTCATTAATTCCTAGGTCAAAACAAGCAATTAGTTAGCACACAGCCGCTCAGCAAAACACTACATTTCATAGCCACTCTTGAAGCCAAGCGTGGACAAATAACTTAATTACGGCCGACAGGATGTGGGTGGATGTAATATGTTTTTTTCATCTTGTCTGGATCCTCTTGTTGTCCCTGTGGCCCTTTACTGTTGGCTGGAATAGAAAGCAATGGTGGGAGCAGTAACCACCTTAGACCACTTTAGATGGAAGCTGCAGATTGAAGATAATGGAGCAGCAGGATGGAAGGAATCAGGATTTCTACATCCGACCTGACTGTTTATACTTGGTTTTCTATATATGAGAGGAAAAACCATCTACCTTGTTTAAAAGCCACTCTTACAGCTGTGTCTTTGTCATAGCAGCTGGAACCTCAATCCTAACTAATACAGATGGCAGGAAGATGCCTGGAGCAGTGGGCAGGGATCAGAAACGAAGGAACTGTTAAGATATCCAGGTGTTTGAACCTTATCCTGAAGGCATTGGTAGCCATTGAGTTTTAGATATGAGAGTGAAGTGATCTAGTTTGCATCTTGGGAAAATTACTCTGAATGCTGCATGAAGAACAGATTGAAGAAGTCAAGAATAGAGCAAAGAGATCTGTTAGAAGACTTTAAAAGGCTTTTGCTATTGTCCAGATGAGTGAAACTAGTATAGTAACCAAGGTATTTGATGGTTATTGAAGGTACTGGAGAAGAAGCATAGGCTTAGGATCACTGGATATGGCAGTGGGAAAGAAGTCAAACATCTATGGTTTTTGTTTACATTCACTAATAGGAGGCACAAGAGGAAGATTATAATTGACTCTGAATCATCCTGGTTAAAGTCTTGGGTTGACCCTGGGAATAATAAGTTCAGCTTCTGACATGTTGAGTTTCAATACTGGTGGGACATTTGAATGGAGGTGTCCTGTAAGAGGTTGGCTTTGCAAAGCTGGACTTATTTCAAAATGTCTGAGCTAAAGATATAAATTTGGGAATCATCAGCGTAGATCATCAGATAGATACTGAAGTCATGGAAGCAAATGAAGTCATCAGAGAAATAGTCTGAAAATGATCCTATGGATGGAGCCATATCTAGGGGAAGGAAAGAAGAGGGAACTGTACAAGAGGCAGAGAGCCAGGGAAGTGTGTGTTACCAAGACCAAGGGAAGGTGGTGGTGTAGCAGAAGACAGTGGCTAGCCATGTTCAATGTTGCAGAGAGACCAATTAAACTAGCAACACTATGCATGGTGTTCTGTGAGCTCATGTATTTATTCAATACATGTTGGAGTGAATTGCTAATTGGTAAATCACTAAATTGATGCTGTTGTTTTTAATTTAATTATTTGTTCTGCTTTTGCTTTCATTAGAAACAGCACATCTAAATTGCATTTGCTGAGACAGACAAAGTGGGAAACCCTGCTTATGTTACATAAACTCTTGTTTCTTGAGTTAAATGATGAACTTAAAGGTTTTTTTTAAAAAAAAAAAACTTCATTGTTTTGAGCGACTATGAAGATACTCTTTATTCACTAAAGAAAAGTTGACAAATAAGAGACAAGAAGAGAAGAAGAAAAGAAAGGTGACACCAGGCAAGGCAGACAGAACATGGTGGCTATTTCCTTTGGTCATGGTCATCCTCCCTAGAAGCTATCTCCATAGAACAGGACTTGGAAAAGGGTGACTTCAAGTGCGGAAGTCAATGTGGCATTCTTACATCAACTGCACTTTCCCTTTTGTGGGTCAGAAATGCTTGAGAGAATCAGGCAAAACCTGTGATCTTTCTACCCAGAAGAATACCAAAATGTTTATCCATGCAATTTTACATTCCGTTTCTATGGGACCCTGTGAAGTCTGAGGACTTCCAAACTCAGTGGGAACTGTTTCCATTCAGAGCCTCTCCCTACTTCTCCCTAACTCATAAATGCCCCTGAATGCTATGAATTATCCTCAAGGACCTGAAGTTGCTTGGATCTTTTGCTCTATTCATAGAATAGCCACAGAGACTCTGGATTCACCTAGGGTCTCTGGCTTTCACCCACCATTAACAACCAATAGTCTCACTGATTTTGTTCTAGGCCACAGGGGCAGCTTTGAGGAGGTGACTCTGGCCAGTACCAGTGCAACTTCTTAGAAGGGAAAGAACATTAGGATTGAAGGAAGAAGAGCTGGATTTCAGTTTCATCTCCACTTCTTATTCATGGTGTGACCTTGAGTAAGACACTCCACAATTCTGAGCTTCCATTTGTCAAAAAAAAAATTAATAACTCTTGCCATATATTCCTTACAGAGCATAAATCTAATGAGTTAACAGCTGAGAAAGTGCTTCACAAAGTGAAAAAATGTGACACAAATATGAGGGTTTATAAATAATAAGTAAATCAACTAATATGGAGAATTTACTACTTGGTAGCCATTGCACTAAGTGCTTTATCTTTATCATTTTGTTCCCACAACAACTCTAAGAGGTCATTATTTGTAATTTTACCCAAGAAAAAAAGTGAGGCTCAGAGTGATTGTGTAACTTGCCCAAGACTACAGAGCTGGTAATTAGTGAAGCTGGGATTCACAAGGGATAAATTATCAGCTGCATTAGAGGCAGTTGGGTTTTGGGGACATAAAAATAAGGGGTACAGGGAGGAGGCTCATTCTCACTGAGTGCTTGTTAGCCTATCAGATACTTCACCAAGTAGCTTCAAAAGAATCCTAAGAAGTTGGTTACACAGGTTCTACCTGCAGAGGACATGAAAAAGTGCCTGGGTACATAATACACCTCCAGCAGATGTTAGGGATTAGAATTATGTTACTGTTGCAATACTCATTGTACAGTGAGAAAACCAAGGCTCAGAGAAGTTAATTGACCTGCTAAAGAATACATAGTAAATAGCAGAGCTGGGCTTGGTATTCAGGTGTCTGGGGCTCCTAAGTTCACATGCTTTTCCCTGCCACACACTGGCTCCTGCACATAAAATACTAGTGTGTTGTTTTTTCCAGATCCTCTACCCTTCCATAACATTCCATGGCCTTGAAGTGCCAAGGTTTGTGGCCTCCCAGACCTGTGGCTTTTAGTATTGCCTTCTAACCCTTTGGATTCACTATGCTGAACTGCCGTGTTTGAAAACTGGTACCATCCCAATTAGACATTTATTGGCCAGATTCCGTGTCTGTCAACATGCCAGCTGATAGGCTCGCAGGCACAAGCCTCCAGCCCTGGGGACTGTCTGGTTTGAGCAATGAGCCATCCTGTTAGTGGCTGGCTGGCCCCACCGCCAAGCCCGGAAGGCTGGAGGGGAGGGTTGGGGGGATCGCCAGATGACAGAAAGGAGACAGTGAGTCTGCACAGGGCCAAGAGAGGCTTTCTCTCCAGCTCTGGTTTTGTTTATGCATCATTTAGACCCCAATGACTTCCCAAAATAATTTGACGTGGCTAATGGCTTAGGTTTGTCTAGTGTTTCAGTTTACAGAGCATGGCGATTTAGTGATCTAATTTGAATCATGAAAACATCTCTGGAGATGGGCGGAATAATTTCCATTTTACAGATGAAGAACACTGAGGTAGAGGTGGCAAAAATAATTTACTCAAGATTACATGCTGTATAACAATCGGGGCTGTTAAAACTCAAATTCAGGACTTAGACTCCAAAATTGCTGTATTTCTGCCATGCCATCTTGCTTTCTAATGAAATATACATTGGAGTTTGGAGGGAATAAAGAGAGAGGGTTTGAAAGAAGTCAGAGGGGCTATGCCAAGGCTGGGGCCAGTGTGGGGCCAGCTGGACTGAGAAATGTCAGTCCTGCCCCTGGGACTCCTGCCTGGGATACTGGGTCCTAGTAGATTGTCCACATGCTACTCCATGGGCCTTTGAAGCTACTGGGCAGGCCCTTCTTTGGGCAGATATTCTCCTTTTTTTTTTTTTTTTTTTTTTTTAAGACGAGGTTTCACCATGTTGGTCAGGCTGGTCTTGAACTCTCGATCTCAGGTGATCCGCCTGCCTTGGCCTCCAAAGTGCTTGGATTACAGGCATGAGCCACCACACCCGGCAAGGGGCAGATATTCTCTAAACAGACAGTTTGTTGAATGGTCTCGTGGACAGCTTCCCCAGTGTCTTACTGGAGTGGGAAAACTCGTGAGCCATCCAGGAATCCCCAGAAGGCTGCTCTTACTTTTTGTTCTTCTCTAGGTCAGCATGAACTCTGAGCTACCTTGCTCTCTACTCCTGTCTGGCCTTGTTTCTGACCACTCTATTTTGCCCAAGCTCAAGTTGGGAAGGGAGCCTTAGAAATCCCTAGTTTTAATCCTCTTTCTTTGACAGATGGGGAAACTGAGGATTAGCAAGATGACAGTATATGTTTTCTACCCCACTCTTCTAAAGATGTTGTACTCGTGAATGTTATTGCCAAGGCCCTGGGGGCCATGTTCTGAAGTCCTTGGCCTAGGCCCTGCCGTTAGTCATACCTTATCCAGACCGCTAATGGACTGGCCATATCCCCAGCTCCAGCCAGCCTGTCTTCACTCGAGCAAGTATGACAACAAAGCTGGCAGTACTCCCTGAAGACTGAGCCTACCGCAGTCTCCTTGAAGGCAAGGATCCATCCCAGCCATTGCCAAACTACCAGCCTGAAACAGCCAGATGTCTTTGACCTATCCCATCACTGGAGCCAGGGAATGAGATCAGCTTTGGTGAATAGAGAATACAGGGATGGGAAATCCCTTTCTCCAGTCCTTTCAGATCCCTTAGTATTTGAGTAAGGCACAGGGGTTCTGCCATAAGCAGTAGTCTGAGGTTCTTACAGTAATGCATCTCAGTCCTTCCCAGGGAGCCTGTGTGGTCTACTGATACTTCTCCATTTGCTTTCAGATGCGTCACAATAAGCCCCAGCTGAAGGCAAATGCACTTCAGTCCCCTTAAGTATAAGGGACTACAGGGGAGAATTAGGAATCACGCACTGCACAAAGGCATTGCAAGCACAAAGGCATTGCAACCAGTGCCTGAAAACCAGAAGAAAATTGACTAAAGTAAGATACGAGACTGTATCTTGCAAAGCATGCTATAAAATGGATTACCGCTGACTGTACCCTCTTAATATGTGAAATTGCCCCCAAGTACTAACAAAATGCTAGAAAAGGAAAAACCGATTATAGTGTTAGGAATTTTTTTTTTTTTTTTTTTTTTAGAAATGCCCCTTCTTCAAACACAGCTAGTGATTTAACTTGCCTAATCAGGAAAAAAATGAGTGCTCTAAAATTGTTCAAAGTCTATAAATACTTATTTGGGTGTGGCATCTTATATACAACCCTGTGCTGTGTTCTGAGGACCCAGAGGTGGACAGCAAGATGCAGCATCTATCCTCCAGGAGCTCAATTTAACTCCAGGAGCCAAGTGAAAGTTACATCTTTCACTCAGGGTGGCAATCAAAATAAACGGTGTAGAGAGATGGCTCAATGAGGAGTCAGGGAAGCTTTTCTAAGAAGCTGATGGCTGAGCTGGGTTTTGAAGGTTGAAGGGTTTTCATGGTTAGTGCAGGGAAATGGTGAAACAAAGGCATTATTAGTTAAGAGACCTGTGTGCAAAGGCACAGGGGCAGGAAACAACTTGGTATATTTAGGACTGAGATATAGAGTGGGAAGAAAAAGTAATGACTGGAGACAAAATTGAGGAGGCAGGTAGGGGCTACCTCAGGATATGATGGGTATGTGCAGCCAGATAACTCCAGCTCTGAAGAAACTAGGGGAATTTTTCCTTTGCAAGTGTAAGCTGTTGAACTGAGAACCTAGCATTCATTTTTATATGCATTTATTATTATAATAAGTAATAGGATTTCAACATGACAAAGCACTTTTTTTCTATTTTGTTTTAAATTTACATACAGAAAAATTCACATTTTTATGGTATATACTTCTATGGGTTTTGACAAATACATAGAGTCAGGTGTCCATCTCCAGAATCATGACACAGAATAGTTTCATCTTCGAAAAGATTCATTTGTGCTGCCCCACTATAGCCAATTCCCACTCACGCTCTAACACCTACTTTCTATCTCTAGTTGGCTTTTTCCAGAATGTCCTATAAATGGAGCCATACAGTATGTAGACAGGGCAAGTTTTTATCCTAGAAAAGAAATGGTCCGATTTGTATATTTTCAAGTTCAGAGATTGGAATGTTTTAATGAAGTGAGAGGGAACAGAAAATCAGTGTGATAAGGCCCAACGCTGGACCCTTTTGCAGACCTTTAGATCCTCTGTCCAGTTGCCATTATTAGTACCTTATGCTTTATGGACATATTTGTTAAATCTTAGCTATGCCCCACAAAGTCGTCCAGCCTACTCTTCTCTAAGTGGTTCTACAAATATGTTTCAGAGACTTGGACAAACGTCTTGCTGCATTTCATCAGCACTGGCTGAGGGAATTCCCTGATGTGTCTTTAGCCAAAAAGGGGGATAGAGATGATTTGGTTGAACTTGATGAGACATCTGGACCCATTCTTTGTGCTCCTACCTTTCTGAGCTATGATCAGAGAAAGGAAGCTCCACGTTTGAACCCTAGACATCATAATGAGGTCCTACTGTAGCCAAAAGGCTAGTGGCAGATGTCGAATAAGTCTGAGGTCTGTGAATCGCAGGGCCAAGGGAGCTTGTGACTAAGGAATTCTGCATGGTGTCAGCCTTCATAGTTACAAAGGAAGATGGCAAGGATCGAGAAGATACATTTTATCCAGCAATTGAAGTCTTCAGGGAGGAAGAAAGTGTGTTTGGTGAAAACCTCTTGGGTATTTATTTTTTCTTAATTCAGTATTACTTTTTAATGTTGTGAACAATTTATTAATAAGTAAAAATGTATTGAAAAATCAATTCTGGATGATTTTTGTGTTTAGAAAATAATAGAAATAATGTGTCCCTCATGGTAAAACTTTTACATCTGAAAGATGAAAGGCAACAGATCAAAGCATCTCATTCTCTTTCTCTCCTTTTATTAGCATTTCCCAGCAATTAATTTTCTTGCATGTTCTTCTTGAAATTTTCTGTGTATGTATAAATATATACATTTTCTGTTATGTATAACCAGATCATGTTACATAGTATTGTGACTTCCTTTTTTATCACTTTGTATCTTTATGTATGTTGAACATCATTCTGTATCAGAACACACAGTTCAACCTTGTGTTTTTAAACAGCTGCATGCTATTCCATAGTATGTATGCACCATAATGTATTCTAATCAGTCTCCTATGGAAGGAGATTAAGATTATTTCCATTTTTTCTATTACAAATAATGCTGCAATGAGCATTCTTGTGCATATGTCTCCATATAATCTTTTCAGTATTCTGCCAAGTATCAGCATGAAGAAAAACAGTTTCTTGAATTCAACTTCTAGCTATGTTCGAATATCCTTGTCTTTTGTTTCCACAGTGCTTCTCTCACAGGGTCTAGCATCCATTTGAAATCAGTCTTTAATATGCTCAACCTCTTTTGTTTCTCTCTTTATTAACCCTTCATTCAGTGGGAAGACCCCATACAGCCACACAGGTTTCTCCTGAAGCCTTCATGTTTTTCCTCTTAATTGGTCGGGTCTTTCATTTAAATATAAATATTCACAATTGTCTCATATATTTTTTAATTTATAGACTCTAAAACAGAAGATTCTGTTTATCTGATGACCAGTCTGATTTTTTCTTTCTGGATAGAGGATCCTAAGTGGCTTTGAACTTGGTTGTACAGTGGGATTTAGATATAAGGAAGAATAAAAGAGAAATAATTGTCACATTTCTAGCAAGAGTGTTATGGAGCTTCAACTTCCCATCAGCTGGGGGAGGAGGAGAGAGAGGCTGGGAAGTCTGCCACAATATTTGGCATGGCTGGGCTTCCAGATTGCATCTATTTTTGTAGCTGCACAAGTTGGGAGGAGATTAGAAGGATAGTCAAATTTCCTGCTCCAGGTTGTAAATTGATCAAGAGGTGGAAGGAGCACTAGAATGAGAGTCAGAAGACCTGGTTCCTGGTCCCAGATTTCTCAGATATTAATAGTGGAACTTTGAAAGAACCTTTTTTCTTCTCCAAACTTACTTTTTCTCAGCTCCAAAAAAAGAATGTTGAGTTACTTGGTGTTAATGTCCCCCTCCATCTCCAATATTTTATTGTTTTGAGGTTCTGGTAATGTTTGCCCCATTTTAAAAAACTTTCTGTACGTAAGAATGTTTACACACATATCAAAATAATTAGGAGTATCTTTGTTAGTAAATAAATACAGAGCTGAACTGTGAGTCCAAGTTATATCCACGTGTCCTCTATTTTAAAACTTTGCCTCCACCAATAAAGATAGGCCTGATATGACATGCAGAAGACCCTGGAGCCATGTAGAAGCCTCCAAAATGAAACTGTCCAGATATCTCAAAAGCAGAGAAGCCTGATTGGGCCCCAAAGAACAGCTGGTGAGATGGGTAAGTCTCTGCAAGGCTACACATGAGAATGTCCAATTCCACCTTTGAGAGGTCCATCTCAGGGTAGACATTCTGGAAATGGCCAAAATAAGCTTATGTGCACTCCATGCTACCAGGAGTTTCCTCAGCCACATATATCTAAGGATACTTCTGGGCTCATTCCCTGCTAAGCATGTCCATCCAACTCTCTCCAGCGGCCACAGCCATGGTGCTCCTTCTCAGAGAGCCCCATATCCCTAGGCTGCTTCCCATATCTTTCTCACTCAAGGCATTCCCTGTATGCTCAGTAATGAAGGTGTTTTCTTCAGGGATTGTTCTCAGAAGATTGTACATCTCTCTAGCATTCTTTAACCTCTTGGGAAATTGCCAGGCCTAGCCTGCGTAGTAAAATACTTTTTTAATTTGTAAGGCAACCCATAAACTATGACTTTTAGCAACACTAAAAAAAAATTATGAAAAAAAAATGAACAAGAAAATGATTTCTTTTGAAATAATAGATTCTTTTCTAAGAAAAAATTGGTATGGAAAAAGAAAGGGCCAAATTAACAAAAAATATCAATAACGGTAATTATACACTATTATTATAAACAATGTATTGAATATCTCTATGATATAAGCTTCATAAGATCAGGAACCTTGTTTGTATTGTTATCTGCTATATCCCAGCTTTAGAACAGCATCTGGGTATTAAATTTTCCAAATGATGCTCGCTATGATCCTGTTTGTATTACTGTGTTCCCATTTTACAGATAAAGTAACAGAGGCTTACAGTTTAAAGAGATTGTCTTGCCCCAAATCAGAGCTGGCAAGTGTCAGAGCTGAGAAGCATATTCCAAAATGGTCTCTATCATTATTGCATGTCCTTTGGTGTCCCTAGGTCACCCCAGGTCATTCAAGGTAAAAGATCACATCTTGCTTTTTTAGATATCTATAGTGAATGATGTCATTGATTTGACTAAGCAGTTACCTTTAGTAAGTTTCCACCCTTGCAAAAATTCCACTAGTGAAACCTTTATATTTTTCTTTAGAAATCAACAACATCCCACGTATGACCATTGTGGGGTATATGAAATTGAAAAAGAAGGAAGTAGAATTTACTACTTTCTTCAGAATTATTATTGTTACCATTTCTAAACAGAGATGCTGACTACCTAGAAGAGTTTGAAGATTGCTAACTTCCTTGTGTGAAAATCCTACGAATGTTGAATGTTAGAAATATCTAAAATGAATCTCTGAAGGCTGGTGTATATTTTGGAGAGAGACTTATTAGAAATCATATTCTCTGTCTTGCTTCTGAAATGCTAATTTGGTGCGTGCACTTACTCAGAAGATGACTGATGTGCTCGTCGGCTGATTGATATTTGCATCACCCCCTCACTGCTGCCGCTTACTGAAAATGCAGGAACAATAATCAAATGTTAAGTTTCTCAAGAATGCTTCCAAAGAAAATCAAACCATTTGCCCTTTGTGTCTCAATCATCTCCAGAGCTTCTTGGGAAGAGCTTGTGTTTACCTTTCTTCTCAGAGAGGTGCGGTGTGTCTGAAAGAGCATCAGACTTAAGAGTGAGAAGACCGGGTATGAATCCTGCTCTGCTAGTGTGAGGATTCACAAAAAATCAGTTTACTGCTCCTTTTCAGTTTAATGGAACTTCCTGCCTTGGGATGGTTAAATAAGATAGCATGTGTAAAATAAAATGAAATTGATGCCACGAGGAAACTGCTGAGAGCCAGGTTACCTCAATATAAAGAGATGATTTCTGAAGCCAGTCATTCTGGGAGTATCCCAACACTGACACTTACTTACTGGGTGAACTTGGGGAAGTTCCCTGACCTCTCTGTGCTTCAGCATCCCCATCTAGAATAAGGAGATAATTACAGTATGCCTGCCTCATAGAACTGTGATGATTAGGTGAGATGATGCACATAAAGGTGCTAATAGCAGTGCTTGGCCCATAGTTAGAGCTCACTCACAAGGGTTATTATAAACATTGGATTGTTTATAAATGAAAGGAGGAATACATGAAATAGTTTACAATGAAAATATGCATAGACAGTAAAACAGTGTACGAACATTCACTCAGTTAAGATTCAGTGAGCTGATGAGGATATAATGATTCTCAGACAAAGGTCCTAGCTTCTGGTACTGCTGATGGTAGCTAGAATTAGAGGTGAGAGAGCAGGAAGTTACCTGGGACAGTGAGGGAGTGGATGCGAGAATTCAGCTTCCAGGAGATGGGCATGTAGCCTTCCTTCTGGCAATAATAATGGTCAAAGAATGCTTTATTGTTTACTAAGCACGTTCAAAAACTGTCTGTGTACTAAGCTTACCTTAGCTCTCTAAAATGGCAGGCAGATAGGGATGTATTTGCAGTTAAGGGCTGAAGGGAGGTTTGGAGGTGAAGGGGCATTCATGAGGGCTCTCTGCTTGTAAGTATGAAAGCTAGGCTTCCTCTTCCTCTTCTTTCCCAAGCTGTGACTGGTGATCATATGTCCCAGGCCAGATTTTGTCAGTCTTCTGGGGGTACTGTTTTCTCTAGTTCTTTGTAGTACAATAGTGGTTATCAGATCCAGAAGGTCTGCTCACAGAAAGCTGTGTGTATGATAGGAGAGGAAGGGAGCTGGCAGATGGGTGTGTGTGGTGGGGCTAGGGATTGGGATCAGTATCTCATTGCATTATGAGTTACCCAGGCAGAGGTGATGCTTTATAGAGAGGTCAGGGATCCCTGGACATCATGGGTAACTTTCTATTTCCTCAAAAGTGAAATAGGTTAATAAATACTTTCTTTCCACTCTGGTCTAGAGTAAGGATTCAAAGAGATAAACTATGAAAGGACCTTCATGCTTGAGGTCCCCAGAATGATGGAGTCCTTATGCCATCTCATCCTTCACGGTGTTCAGGACCCCACAGAAACTTCACTGCTATCCCTACAGCTTGGCTCTATCTATGGGTTCTGCTGAGGGGAGGGGACAGAAGTGTCTGTCTGCTTTCTCTCATCCCCATAAAACCCCCACCAAGGTGGGTCTCTGGGCTTTGGTGAAGGAAGAGGAACTAGCCTATTTTGCTTTTTCTTGACCTTTTGGTTCCTTGCGGCTCTCTATTCCTGCCCCAATCCATGGGAATTGGCCTGAACTGTCATAGAACATGCATTTTAGCAAGAAACACGTGTCAAAGTCATCTGGACCAGCTGCCCTTATAGCTACCTTCTATACATTCAGGTTACCTTTCCACCTTTCCAAGAGCTTGGAATGCAAGTGGCCTCTAAAACACCTCTGGAGTCAGACACTTGGATGAATAAATCTTTTCTAAATCATCTTGGTTAAAGTTGGTGCTTTAACAACTCAAAGGGCAGGAAGGTATGTGTAAGTTTTGGTACTGTTATTTTGCATCGTGTGTATGTATGTATGTATGTGTGTGTTTGAGATGGAGTTTTGCTCTTCTTACCCAGGCTGGAGTGCAATGGTGCAATCTTGACTCACTGCCATCTCCGCCTCCTGGATTCAAGCAATTCCTCCTGCCTCAGCCTCCTGAGTAGCTAGGATTACAGGCATGCACCATCACACCCAGCTAATTTTGTATTTTTAGTAGAGATGGGGTTTCTCCATGTTGGTCAGGCTGGTCTTGAACTCCGAGTCTCAGGTGATCCACCTGCCTCTCCCTCCCAGAGTGCTGGGATTACAGGCATGAGCTGCTGCGCCCAGAAGTGTATGTGTTTAACATTGTTGAAGTAAGATATAAGTGGTTTTCCTTTTTAGGAATTTGGATTTATTGAGATAAGTCCTTGTGCTGGGTTCCACCCACAGCCTTTCAGTAAGAAACAATCTGACCCTCTCTTCCCCCTGCTGTGGTCCTAACCAGTTCCTTATGCATTGGTGACCAAGCAACCTGGCTATGTTGGCCATAGCTGATTGGGTCAAAATGGGCACTTGACCCACAAGCAACCAATCTCTAGGCTGGTCAAAGACAAATGAGATACGATGGTGAAGATTTAGACCAGTTGGATTTTCTTTTGTGGAGTTTAATGCAAAAGTTTATGGTAGTGATCCCTTGGCATTTGGAACAAAGACAGAAAGACACATGAGGAGAAGCAGAGGCAGAGACAGGAGTCAGCTTAATAGGGAGACTTAGGCTAAGATTCCCCATTTCCAGTATAATTAGTGTCAGGACTGCTGTGGATCCTGGGTAACTTTTCTATTTCTCAAAAGCTCTGTTCCTGCAATGTAGAGCCTCATCTTTCTGGTAGCCTGGTTGGGTAGCTGCTTTCCTTCTATTTCCTTGGGACTTAGCCCTGGATTATAATCTTAGTTTCTTTATTTTCACGTGTATCTTTTTAATAAGCTGCTCATCCCTTGAAGGAACCTGAATCTCTGTTCTTTGTACCAACAGTATCAAAGAGTCACCTGCCAATGAGCCCCCCTTCCCTGCTGGAGGGAACAAGGCAACAGAGAAGCTGGGGAGTGCTGTCTTGAGTGTCACCGTTGAAAGCAGCAGCCTTCCCTGCCCAGTCAGTCACCATCACATCCCCTTTTATTTTCTTCAAAGGTCAGCTAATACGGATCTTAGTATTAGTCTCCTGTTGCTACTGTAACAAATTGCTATGAACCTAGTGACTTTAAAAGCAACATAAATTTATGATTTTATAGTTCTGAAGACTGGCAGTCTGAAAAGAATCTCATGGAGCTAAAATCAAGTTATTAGCAGGGCTGGTTCCATCTGGTGCTCTGTGGGAGAATCCCATAGCTGCCTTTCCCAGCCTCTGGGGGCTGCCCACATTCCTTGGTTTGTGGCCCCCCAATAGATCACCTTTTCCCTCTCTGCTTCCATCATCACACTGCCTTCTCTGCCTGATCATCCTGTGTATCCTTCTTTTTTTTAGACAGGGTCTCACTCTGTTGCCCAGGCTAGAGTGCAGTGGTTCAGCTAATTTTTGTGTTTTTTGTATAGATCCGTTTTCTTCATTTTGCTGAGGCTGATCTTGCCTGGGCTTAAGTGATCTGCTTGCCTCAGCCTCCCAAAGTTCTAGGATTACAGGTGTGTCCTTCTTACAAGGGCTGTTGTGATTTTATTTAGGGTCCATCCAGATAACCCTGGATAATCTCCCAATCTCCAGATGCTTAATTCAATCACATCTGCAAAATCCCCTTTGCGGTATAAGGTAACATTCACATATTCTAGAAAGTAAAAGATAGACATTTTTTTGTGTGGCGGGGTGATTCTTTTCCAGCCCATCATAATCTTCTTCATATATTTGTTTATGGTTCATATCTTTCTCCACAAACTAGAACTTCCAGGGGAGCAAAGGCCTCATCTGTCTTGCTCATTAGTGTATTCCCAGAGCATGGGATAGGGCCTGCTATATAGTAAATGCTGATAAATGTTCGTTGAATGAATACATAAATGAAGGAATGGAATGACCAGAATTTCTAATGTTCCAGAGGCTCTTTTTGTGGGGGGCAGGGGCGGGGGACAGAGTCTGGCAGTGTTGCCTAGGCTGGACTGTAGTGGCATGATCTCGGCTCATTGCAACCTCCATCTCCCAGGTTCAAACAATACTCCTGCTTCAACCTCTCCAGTAGCTGTGATTATAGGCACCTGCCACCACACCCAGCTCATTTTTGTATTTTCAGTAGAGACGGGTTTCACCATGTTGGCCAGGCTGGTCTCAAACTCCTAATCTCAAGTGCTCCATTCACCTCAGCCTTACAAAGTGCTGATATTATAGGCGTGAGCCACCGCGCCCGGGCACCAGTGTTCTTTAAGCCAAACAGTTCTGTGAAGTACTGTTTCTGCAAGATGCCTTATGAAAAAGGAAAAAAAAAAAAAAAAGTCCTGCGGTCAAATAAGTCTGGGACATATACAAACTTATCTTCTTGTTCTTAGAGATATTCAGCACACATTAGCATTTTAAAGTCTCTGAAACGTTCCACAATAAAAAAACTTTATTGACTGTATAATCCAACAATTCTGAAACTTGTTTAGCCATAGTTGTTCTTTTCCTTGTTACAGCCCTTAATAAGATTCCACAAAATTTACATTTAAAGATCTCATGTCAGGAATGCTGCTGTCCAACTTGTTGGATTTTTTTTCTCTCCCTCTTCTTTTTATTTTCCTTACCCTCCTTCCCATCCCCAGCCCCATCTTCCTCCTCCTCTTCTTCCTTCTCCTCTTTCTCCATTCCTTCCCCTCCTCTTCCTCTTTCTGCTTTTTATCTCTGAGCTTATTTTAGTCCTTAGATTTCCTAACTCTGTTCTTGCAAGTTTCTACCCCCATCCACTTTCCTGTCCTTCCTTATGGGTCCTTATTGGAGAACTGGCTATACTCCTCTGCACTCTGGCCTGTTTATCAATGCTGTTCTAAGTGTCCCTGCCACAATTTTTTATTCATCTTTGGTTATGTGATCCTTTTTTTTTAAGTCCAAATTCTTCACATAGGAAAGAAGGTCTTATTCTATGACATTCAATTATTTTACAGCTAAAGAGTCAAAAAAAAAAAAAAGTCAATCTATTATAGTTTACTTACAAAATGCCTTTGTTACCTAGGCCCTGGAGGAATTACATTCTGTGGTTTTAAACATGCTTTTATTTTCTGGAAGGGCTGATCCAGGAGGTCCTGGACACCCAACCTGGTCTTCTAGTGATGTGGTAGCCAGAGCTGGACTCCATCACCTGAATGAAGTCAAAGAAACTATTGCTTGGATGGACATTCATTCTGTTGAAACTCATGTCCATTGAGGTGTTCATTCTCCTTAAATCAAGCTGCAGACTTTGGATAACTTTTTAATTCCTGGCGTACTCCAGGATCCAACAAGTATAATTTAGAACCCCTAGTGTGTGTTTTCTGGTGTAATCATATTTATCTTTTATTTTGCATAGTGCTTTCACATTTGTTACTTCACCTAGTTCTCTAGACAAATCTGTAAGGCAATACTATATCCATTTTACAGATGAGGAAACAAAGGTCAAATTCATGTAGCCAGTGAATGAGTAACATTCAAGACTCAGCTTTAGATCTTCAGGCTCTTCTATAGCTACATTTGTACTATAATTTCAAAAAGAGCAAATATTTGTAAAGTGCTTTCATGTTTGCAGAACACTTATATGCATGATCTTATTGAATCCTTAGAAGTACTCTACAGTATAGGCAGAGCAAGTATTTTAATCTTCATTTTATAAGTGACAAAAACTGAAAACCTGAGTCTCAGGTCATATAACTGGTCAATGACAGGGACTGGATTTAAAAGCAGAACTTCCAAATGCATGTGTCAAACGTTTTCAAGGACCCCATAATCCCTTGTATCCCAGGGTTCTTAGAGATCTCACTATGGGGAAAAAGATCTCACTATTTTTTTTATTTTTCCACATTAAAAATATGTGGAAAATAAAATCTAAGGTTAAAAAAAATCTAACCACCAGCTGGGGATAACCACTGGCTGAAGTGTGGTGGAGGTGTTTAAGGTAATAAAATTAGGCAGTAGAGACCTTCATTTTGTTACCTGACGGTAACTAGCTTTTGGAGTTGGGATACAGTGTATCCGAGATTAGAGTCAATAAGTGAAGGAGATTTTACCCCTTATCTCTGTTCCCTATTTACTGTCTATCCTCATTGTCAGGAAGTTCTTTTTTATCTGTAAATGAATTCCCTCTTGCTGCAATTTGAATCCTTCTCCTCTTGTTCTGCCTCAGGGGAGAGGAACCTGATTTGCCATCAAACCTTTCCTTTCTGTGCATTTATTCTACCCTGGCTGGTTGTCTGGGTTTTAGTTTCCTGTATTGCCTGTACACTTGCCCTGAATGATTTTGTAGAGAAAGCCCTTTCCTTTTTAAGAATCGCAGTGGTTACTATGAAAGCCATCTTTTGGGGGAAAAAGAAAAAAAAGATTAATTACCACCCAGGTTTAGATAGGAAGAATTCCAGTTAGGCTCAGGATATAGGTCTGAGATGATGCAAAGACGCAGAGCAGGGTGCCTTTTGTAACCCAAAGCTGGATGCGGGGAAGGTCTCAGACAAGGCCTTGTGGATATGTCTCTGGTGGTGTGGAGCGTGAGCCAGGACCTGGCTGACAGTGCCTGGGTCTCAGCCCACAGAGGTTTGCCCTCTCTGTGAGGACTGTGTTCCTGAAGGGAAGTCACCCGGCAACTCCTGATTTGGAATTTTCTCTCCTCCCCACATGGAATAATTTATGGCAAGCCCTAAAATAAGCTCCTTAAAATATCCAAACAATGTTGTTGGTGTATTTTTCTTCCTTCCCCCTAAGCATTTTGCATCCAGGCCTCCATCAAGCAAATTTCGGATAAAAGGTGATTAGTGTTTTGGCAGGATTTTCATGAGGCTTTCTCTTGTATTCCTGCCAAAGAGCTTGCCAGGCCCAGATTTGATTAAAATGGCAGTGGGCTCTGCTACTTGAATGTAATTAGAACCATTCATTAAAGCTTTTGCTGACAGTTTGGCAACCCGTGCATTTTTCAGAGTATGGCCAGCAGCCCATGGAAACGGCTCAGGGGAGGAGGACGGGCCCACCGGCCTGGGCCAGGCTGAGGAATGGGACATGCTCTATGGCCAGGTTTTTGCCTGGCCAGACTGCCATTCACAGCCAGGGAGAGCTCTTTTAATTGGATTAAGGGGGATGGGAGTGCTGCCTTCTCATCAAAACCAAAGCTTAAGCGGGAGGTTTTGTGGTGCCTTTCATAGCAAGTACTATGTGCTTAAGTTCCAATGACAAGTATCCTTAAACAAATCCATTACATGCACAGAGCTGCGCAGGGTGGTTGGCCACACGATAGCAAGGCCAGTGTCCTGTTCTTCCTACCTCTCGTCCCTACTATAGAGCCTGACACTGAGTGGATACTCAGTAAATGTTAATGAATAAATAACAGTCAGCTGAGAAGCAAAAGAAAATCTTGGTTATTTTGAAATCAGTTTATCAGTTTTCAGAGGTCAGGTCTCCCTACCCACAGCCTTGCCCCCTCCCAGTTATTTGCCATGGTGGTCTTTGTAAAAGGTGAGTCCGACCATCTTTTCTCCCTAAACCATTTCAGTGGCTCCCTCCTTATTTTCTAGGTGAGGTCCACAACCCTAAGCATGGCCTTGGCTGCCTCTTGAGCTTCAGCTCTCACTGCCTGCCCCTGCATCCCACCCCTATTCTCCCCCACTGCCTTTGCTCTGGTGTCTCTGAATTCCAAGCAGTTCTGGCATAGCCTAGGAAATGCTCACTTTTGGACAAGCTAGCTGACCCCTCTACCAGAACACTCCCATACCACTTTATCTTCATTTGTTTCACTTGTGCATGACTGGAATTATTGGGTTGGTGCAAAAGTAATTGCAGTTTTTGCTATAGAAAGCCACTTCTTCTGTGAAGTCTTCCATGTGATACTCAGAAGTCCTTCGGAATAATTTCTCAGGCCCTTATCGCTGTAACTAACACAATCTGTTGACGTGGTCTGAGTCCATGTGTCTCAATCCCACTGAAATGTTCCCTCCCTGAGGATAGGGACAATGCCTTATTTACCTGTGAATCCTCAGAGCCTAGCACAAGACTTGAATATGATCAGTGCTCAATAAGTATTTTTAAATGAGTGAATGGATGTGGCTGAACAGAATGAATATATCAGGTACCCAGTGATTTGATTTCCAGGTCTTACCCTTATACAGAGTGACCTCAATGCCATGGTTTGGCCCACAGGTGGTTCACTGATTCAACACCTTAGCAAGCAGTGAATGGTGCCTTTAAGGCAGCCCACAGAAGGATCAGGAAGGCATGTGCTTAGCTCCACAAAGGGACCTCATGCTGAGAAATTACAACCTGGTGGGGTGATTTGGTTTGCCCTACAAATCCCTGCCCCGTCACTGCCTTGATATTGACTCCAGTTCATGCTTGACTCAGCTCAAAGCACTGTCCACTCTGACTCCAGAAAACAGCTTTGGCTTCAGTCTGCCACCCTGACTTGGCCTCTTTGAATGCTATTTGTCCATTGTTATTCTGGAACTGAAACCCCAAATTGTAGTCACACTATGCTATGCCTTGCAGTCCTGTTCCATAGGTTGCATGATGAACTAATGGAGAAGTTGGAAACCATCATGGAGAAAGTCAGTGACACAGCCATGTCTTGGACATGTGTGTGTCCTATGTGTACCATGGCAACAAGCAGAGGAGGGGGATGACACTTTTAAGGTTTGTCACCCTAAAGGTTATAAAGAGCAACTCATAATGGAATTAAAGTGAATTACAATGAAGTCAACTGCCTTTTGCAATAGTTTTAATTACCTATAGTTTTCCCTTTGTGCTAGCATTATTCCTGGTCTTTTTAATCTATTGATGAGGGTCTATGGGATAGCCAGCCTTTGACTTTATCTTTTCTTATTTGATATTTAATACTTCATTTTTTTCAATGGTATTTTTCCAACTCATTGAAGCTGGACAATGAGGAGGACATGTCTTAGATCAAACATCTTTGGCTTCAAGACAGTGGAGACACCCAGGTCCATCTAGAGCTGCTCTGGTTCTCACAGACATGTGGTCTTTGTCACAAAGTTCCCGATGGAAGTCACTGAGTGCGATTACCAAGGAGGAACAGCTCCATTAGAGCAAAAGTCTTTGGGCTCCTTACTCTGTTTCTCCAGCTGATTACCAGATGAAATGGATTATCTTGTTGATTGGAGGTGGGGAATAAACAGTGAAACCCCTGCTGTGCAAAGGAGGTTCTGGCCTTTAACATACTCCTTTCGGATAGGGCCTGAGATGTCCCTTTGCCTACTCCCTAATGCTGGCAAGCATCATGAGGTCAATAGAATTTGTCTTTCTCTGTGTTTTGCAGTTTTCCAGGAAGCCATGGCAATTGAGAAGGGGTAGGAAGAAGTGAGTATGGTTCTTAGGAGTACAAATCCTGGATCTACTTCTTGCTGGCTGTGTGACCCTGGGGTTCCTTATAGCCTATGTGGCTCAAATCCCTACACGGGGATTTTTAATAGTGCCTACCTCCCATAGGTAGGCTTTCCCCTAAAATTTGCAGTGAGTGGGGCAAGAGTCCAAATGGAGGTCCTGTATTTATGGCCTGTCCCCCCTGTTCTTACCCACACCCTAACTCTTATACTTTGAAGGGCCTAGCACATAGCTTCAAGCACATGCGTGTGTATACACACACACTCACACACACACACACACACACACACACACACACACACACTGTAAGCAGCATTTCCTTGCAAACCCTGTGGCCCAGGATAAGCATGCCAGCAGAGCAATGTGTCCTATGTGAATGATATCTTGAACAGACCCTGGAAGTAGGTTTAAGAATGTTTAAGCTGTGAAGTCCATGATATTTGGGGGTCACAAGTTCCTTGGCTTGTTGAATCCTTGGCTTTGCAGGCTCCTTAACCCATGACAAGGAACACAGAGCAGGGCAGAGTGGGATCTATTAAAGTGTGAGGCCCAGGGCAGGGACTCCGATCTACCCAGTACTGCTCATCAGGTCATAATGAGTATTGAGATGCTAATGCTTAGAATAATGCCTGGTCTAGAGAAAGCACTCAGGAAGCAATAGCTGGTAGCAATATTATTATTTATCTCTTGAGCATCACAGAAACTCTTGGTGGTAGAGGAGTGGAGCTCATGACTGATATAGACCTTTACATCCCAGAGAAGCAGATAGAAGAGGAATTAGAGAAAGACCAATTGAAAAGAATTTTCATCTCACCCATGGCCACAAATATGAGTGTGGAAACCAATTGAGAGCCCTGGGTCCACGATAAAAGAAAAATGATATGAGAATAGTGGACAGAATATGTAGTCGGATTGCAAGTAGCATGGCTCTGGCAAAAAGAAACTCAGAGTGGTAACTGGGTTCTTTCCTAACCTGAGTCTTAAGTCAGGTCCTGGCTCTGTGGCTATATTAGTTAGTTTCCACATAGCTACAGAGACTGGGTAATTTATAAATAGAAGAGGTTTAATTGGGTCACAGTTAATTGGGTTCCTGCAGGCTATACAGGAAGGATAGCAACTTCTCCTTCTGGGGAGGCCTCAGGGAGTTTCCAATCATGGCAGAAGGTAAAGAGGAGCAAAGAGTCTCATATGACGGGAGCCGGAGCAAGAGAGAGTGAAGCGGGGAGGTGCTGCACACTTTTAAACAACCAGATCTTGCTACCATGAAAACAGCACCAAGGGGATGATGCTAAAGTATTCATGAGAAATCCACACCCATGATCCACTCACCTCCCATCAGTCCCCACCTCCAACATTAGGGATTAAAATTTGACATGAAATTTGGTAGAACACAGATCCAAACCATATCGGTGGCGAACAGCTCTACAACTTTGAGTTAGTCAGTTCACTTCTTTGAGCTTCAGTCTCTTCACCTACAAACTGGGGCTGAGGATGCCTATTGTATCTACCTCACTGGGCAGTTGGGAGGATAGGCTGAGATGATGGAGTCTCACAGTGCCCTCTTAACTTGCTGAATGAAGACTGGCTGTTGTTGTCTGCAGCATTCTTGGAGGCGATGTACTCATCACCCAGAGGAAGCAATAAGGAGAGCCTCTAGGATGTGAATCATCTTGTGGAAGAGGCTGGAGATTCTAGGTCTCTGTTGTACCCTAGGGTGAGACTGTACATAGGTACAGCCCATGGCAGTGGAGGATCAGAGGAGACTCTGCAAGCTTGAAAGCTTCTTCCCTGCCAGCAGAGCACTGCTCCAGGACTCCAGGGTAGGAGAGGACAAGGGAGGCCTCACATCCGGTCCATGGCTTGGTTCATAAGGACGTTTCTGGCTCTTCCAAAAAAGCCACCCAATCCCTAAGTCAGGGAGGACACTCTAAATCCTCTGACATCTTGAACAGACTTGATTCTCTTTATGCCTGGGTGATAGCAGTTGGCTTGGTAGCTCTGCTTTGAAAACCCAGTCCCATCCAATTTCAGGAGGGAGATGTATATGTTGAGAGGACAAGATGACATACACTACTTCTGCATTTTCAGATGAGCACAATAGTTCTACTGTTCTTATGAAGAACAAATCATATATGTGTTTATTTCATATACTAAATATATATTTATTTATAAAGTATATAGTTATGTATATATTTGTATTGTAGATATATATTGAATTATCTAGACATTTATTTAAGCTTGGAAATATGTACATTGGAAAACCATATAATTCATTAAAAGAGAATTCAATTTTTTTTTTTTTTTTTTTCGAGACGGAGTTTCTCTCTTGTTACCCAGGCTGGAGTGCAATGGCGCGATCTCGGCTCACCGCAACCTCCACCTCCTGGGTTCACGCAATTCTCCTGCCTCAGCCTCCTGAGTAGCTGGGATTACAGGCACGTGCCACCATGCCCAGCTAATTTTTTATATTTTTAGTAGAGACGGGGTTTCACCATGTTGACCAGGATGGTCTTGATCTCTTGACCTCGTGATCCACCTGCCTCGGCCTCCCAAAGTGCTGGGATTACAGGCTTGAGCCACCGCGCCCGGCAGAATTCAAAATTTTTAACTTTCGTTTTTATTTTATTTGGCCTTTGTTTAGCAATTTTACTTCTGGAATTCTATTCTAAAATGATGACTGGACAAAGTTTGCAAACTATGTGTATGTAAAAGGCTACTGATTGCAACATCATTTATGTATATCATAGAAAACACTAGAAATGGTATCAATATTCAACCATGAACAGTGGTTGAGTAATCATGGTATTTTATTAGAATGAAATTCATAGAGTCATTAAGAATAATGTAGAAAATATTAATTGACATGAGAAGTCACTCACAATATATTGCTGTGTGAAAAAAATTATGAAACAATATATAGGTTACGATATCATTTTTGTCTACTAAATGTATACCCAGAGAGAGAAACAAAGTCTGGAATAGATTCAACAAAACATTATCAATGATTTATCTGTGGGAGATAGATTAAAAACTATTTTATTTTTCTTTTTGTTATATGCATTTTCCAATTTTTCTACAATGAAAAGAAATCACATTTATAATAATTTAAAAAGTTATAAATCAGAACTGTGCCGCCTGGAGTTTAGCACAAACACGGGGCTCCAACTGGGGCTTTGCCATTGCCAAGGAAAGCGGAGAAACCAACTGTTTGGTTTCACACATGACGCTGGTGAGGCTGCAGCCAAGGGCAGCATTTGTGTATGAGTGTGACCATTGAGACCAATGCCCGGGAACCTGGTCGTCACTCACGCCCACGTCCTTTCCATACTGTTCCCAGTCTGGTTAAGATGCTGCTTGAAAGATGCATTTTTTTTTTCTCTCTCAGCAGAGAGAAGTCTGAATCTAATTGGGTCCTTTGCTAGCTACACCAAGCATTTGCACCAATATTTATCCCATCTGTTCCGAGAGTCTGCTCCCCATTACTTACCAAAACTGTCAATGGCTCCCCATTATTTACAGATTCTTTGGCCTGGCATGCAGGGGCTTGTGAAGTCTGCTCCCAGCCTACCTTCCCAGCCACCTCTCCTTTCAGTTCCTTTCAGGTACTTTCTGCTCTAGCCAACTTGGACCGCTTACCATTTTCTAGTGACTCATTTAGGAGGCTTTCATCCGCCATGATCAGAAACCCAAACTAACTTCTAGAGAAAGGAAATGTATTCTTGCGTTCTCTCATGTTCTAGGGATTCCAGAGGGTAGGTGGGCTAAGGGGATGATTGAGTCAGCAGCTCAGGGATGTCAGCAAGGACCCCCCACTTCTCTGCTCCACCATTCCTAGTATTAAATTCAACCTCAGGCTAGAAGCAATTGGCTGCAGCAGTTCAAGCATCCTGTTCAAGCATGGAGATGCCTTAAAGAGAAAGAAACACTGTCTTTCCTGTGATCTTCTCTAGGATAAGAAAATATTTCCCAAAAGCCCTTATAAAAACCCCTCTCACACAGCTCATTGGCCAGAATCAGAACACATGGTATTCCCAAACTGCTCACTGATGTAGTGGATGGCATTATCTTTAGTCTAGGGAAGAAACACATACCTAAACAAATCCTTTGAAAGCAAGGCATCAGGGGATGAGTGCCATAGAGAGGCACTCACAGTGAGCTGTGTAAATGTGGAGCATCAGGGAAGACTTCTTGGAGAAGGGAGCTCTCCAATTGTTTGTATTCACCACAAACACTTTACTTAACCAATCCCCTACTGTGGGACATGTAGGTTGTTTCTGATTGTTCCATATAACAAACCATCCAGGTGGTCAAACTTTATTTTCAGTCATCTTTGTATGGGATAAAATTATAGAAATAAAATATAGGTAAGACAAAGTGTATGTATGTCTTAGGACACACACACACACACACACACACACACACACACACACCATCCCTTTTTGGGTCTAAACTATGTAAAGGCATCATAGTTTATTCAATCAATTATTGGACAAAAAGACATAGAAAATTATACTGCAGTGAGTATCCCTGTGCATATCTCTTCTGGTATTTTTGCCACTGGGTCTTTGGGATAGATTCCTAGAAGTGGGTTAGCTGGGTCAATGGGTAAATGCATATATGATTTTGATAGATATTGCCAAATTCCCTTTTGTAGTGATTATATCATTTTACATTCCCACCAGCCATGCATGACAGTGCCTGTTTCACTAATCTTGTCAGTTGTCAAACTTTTGGAATGCTATCTCAGTGTCCTATTCATTTGTGTTTCCCTTATTGTAAGTTATATTGAGCATCTTTTCATATGATCAAGAGCTATTTGCATTTCTTTTTCTATGCCAGTCTGTACATAGCTCTTGCTCATTTTTCTATAGGTTGTTGCTCTTTTTAGTCTCTGTTTTTAGAAGTTCTTTATATATTAGGATTGCCCTGTTGTCTGTGATACAAGTTGTTAATGTTTCCTTTTCTTCAGCTTGTCATTTGCCTTTCACTATTTTTTGGTGTGTTTTGCTATGCAAAATTTAATGATTTTTAATTTTTGCGTAGTCAAATCTATCAATCTTTTTCTTATAGCTTCTGGATTTTGAGTCATAGTGTAAAACCTTTTCCCATTCCTAGGTTGTGGAGGGATTGACCCATACTTTTAACACCAATATGGTTTCTTTTTTTCCTCCTTCCTTTCTTTTTCCTTTCCCTTCTCCCTCCCTCCCTGCCTCCCTCCCCTCCTTCCTTCGTTCCTCCATTCCTTCCTCCCTCTCTCCCTCTCTCTCTTTCTTCCTTCCATCCTTCCCTCCCTCTTCCCTTCTTTCCTTCCCTCCCTCCACATTTAAATCTCTGATCCAATTAGAATTTATCCTAGTGCATGATGTGAGGGATGGATCAAATTTTGTCTTTTTCCATCTGGCTATCCATTTATTCCAAATCATTTTTGCACTACTGATTTGTTTCATCATACATTAAATTTTCTTATGAAACTGGGTTGACTTCTGGAGTTTCTATTCAGTTATATTGCTTTATTTGTATGCCAATACTGCATATTTAATAATAGAACCTTTAAACTATGTTCTAATATCTGCTAGGGCTAGCCCCATTCTCCACTTGTGCTTCTTTTCCAGAGATGTTTGAATTACTTTTGCTTACTTGCTTTTGAAATGAACTTTATAATCAACTTGTCAGTCTCCAGAAGAAAAAATATATTTTTATTAGGATCACAACAGATTTGTAATTTAACTTAAGGAGAACTGACATTTTTCTGAATTTGAGACTTTCTAACCAAGAACATTATTTTGTTCATACAATTTTTTTGTGTGTGTCTTTGGGGAATGTTTTCACTTTCTCACAGGGTTTTGGATATTTGTTAGGTTTATGTTAGGTGTTTGTGTAAATAGGCCTTATCTTCCATTTTATCTTCTAGTGAGTTTATGTTTGTAAACATGAGGATTACAACTTTTCTATAAAACATTTATTTTTATATAATTCCAAGCTTAAAGAAAATCCAAAAAATAGTGCAAGGCACTTACATATGCATCTTTTACTCAGGTTCACTCATTGTTTACATTTTGACCCATTTATCATTCTCTCTGTCTCTCTCTCTCTCTCCGCAAACCATTTGAAAGTTGGAGATAGTGTGTTCTTTTACCCCTAAATACCTCAATGTATAGTTCCTAAGCACAAGAACATTTCTTTTATAATCACAATATGGTTTTAAAGTTAATAAAATTTAACATCATAATACTTCTATTTAATGTACAACTGATATTTAACTTTAATCAATTGAACCAATAATGTTCTTTATCCTTTTTGCCTCCTCTTCCCCAGTACAGGATCTATTTCAGGATCATGCAATGCATTCAGTTGTCATGTCTCTTTACATTCTTTATTCTGGAACAGTTCCTTGGCCTTTCTTTGCCTTTCTTGACTTTGACATTTTTGAAGAGTACGGACCAGTTATTTTGTAAAATATGCCTCAGTTTGGATTGAGATGCAGTTTATTCATGTTTAGATTCAGGAAAAGCTATTGATTTCCATATGTTGAGTTTTTTAAAAATAAATGCTGTTTATTTGGTAGACATTTGCTTTCTAAAAATGGCATCCAAAACCCCCCATAAAACTAACAAAGGATTTATTGGTTGTAACAAGGTTGATGCCCCTCAATAGAGTGTGGTCTCCTCATTTTTTAGGTCTGATATTCTGGAAAAAGATTATGAGGGGGCATAAAAATATTGATTTTTATAATGTGCTACTAAATTACATTATTCTATTATCTGTGGTAGGTTTTTTTTTCAAATTCGCTTGGGTTTTCTCCATATAGAATCAGATCATCTGCATATAAGGTTGTTTTACCTCTTCTTTTCCAATCCTCATGTATCTGTTTGTTGTCAGAGACCTGGAGGGGCATTTGGATTTTGGCCCCTAGTTAATGCTTAAATCTTTTCTGACGGACTCTGATTGCTGATTTACTACTTGAAAAGGACTAAATATTTCCAAGAGAAATTTGCCTTTCCTAAAGGGTGTATATAGGCAGGCAGTGATGGTGGCTGGTAAGATGGTAAGCACTGTGCTTATCCAAATCCCCAAATGAAACAGAGTTCAATGGGAGCAGAGTAGGATTGTTTGCTACAAAGTATGGAGATGTGTTCTATAATTATGGAAACATTCAGTGAGAGCACACTGGGTGCCACAGCTTGTGCTAGGCAATAGATTACCATTTGGGGGAAAATTCATTTAGACTCCATTGCATATCAGAGGTGAATTATTCCAGATGTAGTAAATGGTCAAATATGTAAGAATTCAGTCAAATGCAGACATATAAGCAAAAAACATAAAATTTCTGGTGATTAGGGGAAAGCAAGGAAGTTTACAAAGGACTGAAGAAATCACAAAGAAAAAAGGCTGGCAGATTTGACTACATAAAAATTAGAAATTTTTTACATAACCAAAGGCCAACTATTAGATAGGGTAAGAATAAAGCACTAATATGTATTTGAAAGAAATGCAAATTAGAGCCTTAATGAGGTACAGTATTTTGCTTATTAACACTAATTCTGTGTGTGTGAAAGAGAGGGAGAGAGAAATGTTACTTATAAATTTAAAACGACATGGCTATACTGAAAACCAAAAGGGGAAGTTGCAAGGAGTAAGAATGAGAAAGAACCTTGAGTGGTCAGGAAGGGTTGAAGCCATTTGACCAGTGAAAGCTGGTCCAAGGACTAGGGTGTGAAAGCCTGCAAGGAAGCAGGAGTCAAGCTCACCCTAGGCTTGGTAGGGAGGTACTCACTGTCAGACCACATTGCCACATAGTTCAAACCAGTGGTTCTCAAAGTGTGGTCCCCAAAGCACTGGCATCTGCATAGCCCAGAAATTTTTTACGAATGCAAATTCTTGGGTGCCATCGTAGACCTACTGAATCAGAAACTCTGGGGAGGGAGTCCAACAATCTGTTTTTTAATGAGGTGATTTCCTTGCATGCTAGAGTTTGAGAACTGCCAGTTTAAACTTAGCTCAGAGAGGAGATTTTAATAATTACTATTCACTTGTTCATGCATTTATTTAACAAGTATTTATTGAGTGCCTGTTTTGTGCCAGGCATTGTTCTAGGCTTTAGGGCAGGTGTCCCCAAACTTTTTACACAGGGGGCCAGTTCACTGTCCCTCAGACCGTTGGAGGGCCGCCACATACTGTGCTCCTCTCACTGACCACCAATGAAAGAGGCGCCCCTTCCTGAAGTGCGGTGGGGGGCCGAATAAATGGCCTCAGGGGGCCGTAGTTTGGGGACGCCTGCTCTAGGGATACAGAGGAGAACAAGACCGATAAAGTCCTCATCGTAGTAGTATATCATAAGCTTTTAGCATGTTCTGCCAGTAGTTCCCATGTGTCTTGTATTATGTTAATTATTAGGTATATGTCCAGACGGTCAAGACCCATATCCTGAGCTCTCCTTTTCTTCTCACATGTCACCTCAGGAAATCTTGTTGCCTCTATCCTTAAAATACATCCGGAACGTGTCCTTTTCTTATCACTTCCACTGCCCTGACCTTGGCGCAAGCCTCTATTGTCCACAATAACTGAAGTAAGTAATGATGGAGGTAGGAGCCAGAGCAGGAGGGAAGGAGAGGGTGGCAGTGGAGATGCGTCTCAACACAGCCACTAAAATGATCTGCTTAGAATCCAAGTCCTATTATGACAGTCCTCTGCTAAATACCTTTGTGACTCCGTATTACATAAAGCCTGAGTTCTTCAAGCACTCAGAGTAAAGGCCAAGTCCTTCCTATCATACAGAGGTCTCAAGGTGTGTGTGTGACGTTCCTTTGCCCCCACCCCAACATTTACACAGCAGCCACTGCGTTCTTCTTGCCTTGATGTTTCTCTAACACAACAGGGAGGCTCCCACCTGACAGGCTTTGCACTGGCCGATTCCTCTGTCTTTTGAACATGTTTTTCTCAAATATCCATATGGCGACTTCACTGGCCTTCAGGTCTTGACTCAGATGTGATCTTCTCAATGGCCTGGACCATCTTATTTAAAAGTATAATCCCATGCTCATTGCTTGCGGTCCTTATTCTCTCTACCCTGCTCGTTGTTCTCGCAGCACTGAGCTTCGAAGGTGTGACACAATTTACTCATGCTTTGCCTGTCTCCCTTACTTAGAAGGAAAGCTTCCTGAGGACGGAGATTTGTCTGTTTTATTCTTGGCTCAACCCCAGTGCTGAGAACATGGTTTGGCATGTAGTAGGCTCTTCATAAAATTTTGTTGAATTAATACATTGTTTGATGTTGTGTGTTGCTATTTTATGATATTTTCTGGCAATTTATCTCAAGTTCTCAGGAGTTGTTTATTAAATATCAACTTGACATCCGCAACTGTTTACCTTACTTAAGTTTGGGGTTGATTCCCTTAGATTTTTAGAAGGTGATCTTCTTCTCTTTTCCTTTTCTATGGGAATTTCCTTTCATGAGCATCTCTAATTATAGAGTATTTCTAACCTCTGTTAAAAACTATAATATCCTGTTTTTTTAGAGGGGGCATGCCTTTCTATGGTTTCTCTATTGAAAGACTAATAATAAATTGTTTACATATATGTTTTTCTGCATGTATGTGTACACCCATTCTGAGTCTTTAGAAATATAAAAAGACAAAAACAAAAAGACCAAGATATGGCTTTGTGTATCTCCCAGGAAGCATTGTGGTCTGCTAGATATATCTGAGCTACTTGGGTTCCAGCTGCCTCTGTCTCACTTAAAGTTTGGGCTATTTCCCACCTCTGGAGCAGGTTTCTCTCATTTGCAAAATGTGAAGCAGGATAAGCTCATCCAAAGAAAGCTGTTTTCACTGCTCTAAAACAGCCACAAAACCCAATTTTTGCTGCTTTGTCCATTAATATGATAGATTAGGCTAATAATTTTCCTCTTGTTGAACCAATTTTGTACATTTGATGGAATCACTCCTTACCAGTCTCTGGCACATCAGTAGTGTTGCATGAATATGTGTTAAAGGAGAAGGAAGAAAGAAATGATGATGGAAAGATCAAGAGATTTTTTGAATAGAAAGAAGATGCGTTAAAATCTAATTTCTCCAGGTAAGCTATGAGATTTAGAGTCTCAATGTCATCTTTTGAAAAGGGAGATACTTATCTAAAATATTGAGACAATTAAATGAGATTGTAAATATGAAAGAGCTTTACAAACCACAAGATGCCATGAAAACTATTATTGTTATTATTATAACCAAAAATATAAAGGCTTACTAAAGTCATTGCACTCTATCAGTAATACTAATTGAAAAGAGAACATCAAGTTTTTTCTGCTATTTAGTTTTTTGAGACAGGGTCTTGCTCTGTTGCTCAGGCTGGAGTGCAGCAGTACAATCACAGCTCACTGCAGCATCTATCTCCTGGGCCCAAGCAATCCTTCTGCCTCAGCCTCCCAAGTAATCCTTCTGCCTCAGCCTCCCAAGTAACTGGGACTACAGGTGCACTCCACCATGCCAACCAACGTCTGAAAAAAAAAAATTGTAGAGAAAGAGTCTCTTCCATCTCCCATGTTGCCCAGGCTGGTCTCAAACTCCTAGGCTCCAGTGATCCTGAATTTGGTTTCCCAAAGTGCTAAGATTACAGGTGTGAGCCACTACACCTAGCTTTTTCTGCTATTTAACCTGTCATGTGTCATTTGAAAATGTCTGGATGCCAAGCTATTCCCTCAATCTCTACTGCTGAAATATAGATAATAAATATTATCAATATGCTTACTAGAATGTTGTACTTCCTGGTATCTCCTGTGATCCTTTCATAAGAAACAAGGGCATCTACATTTTGGCAGTTGTAATACCTGACACATAGAAACACTTAGTACTAGTTAACCATTGATTGACGCTTTAACATGGCTATTGGCATTTCTTGGTACTTCAGTAAGGAAGTGACAAAATTACATAGACTGTACCTGTCATTCACTGCATTTTTCTTTTCCATACAAATTGGCAGATGTATTTTCATTAAAGGTGGTGACTCTTAGGCACAACCTGTGAAAATATCTTTAAAAGATAAGCAGCTATAGGAAATAACCTTTGAGATGAGCACCAGGGAACCTGATTTTTCTAATCCCAACTTCACCACTAGTTGAGAGAATCTGAACAAGAGTCTTAACACATTTACCTCAGTTGCTTCACTTCTAAAAGAAGAGATTTAGAAAATATGTCAGGAGCCTTTCTAGCTCTGAAAGTCTATGATTCTAGGTAATGGAATGAAATCTCAACACTTAGAGAACCCCTAAACCCACCCAAATAATAGCTATACAATTTAAAAGACAACACAATAATATCACTCAAAGGCAGATTAAAGCAAAAAAGAACTCTTACTACATTTAAAAAGTAATTAGTTGGAAAAAGGTACTACAGGCAAAAACTAAGACCCAGCTACAACCTGAGAGCTATTAAAACCATTGGCTTTCAACATTATTAGGGGCTGAGAAGAAAACAAAAAAAGCTAATTAAATTCTGAGCTTTCTAAAGGTAAAACAAATTCAGCATCACAGTGAACCACATTTTGAACAGCACACAGACATTAGAATCAATCCAGTGCAACCCATGTAATGCAGACAGTAGAGGCTACCGGAGCTGTCTATGCCTGCCCTTGGAATCCCATGTGACATTTCAAAAAACACAGGGCACTGAGAGCTAAGTGCATCTGGGAAGCTGAATGCTGCTTGGCAGAAGTCCCCAGGCTGAGTGCCTTGGGCAGAAATCCCCTAGTTTAGCGGCAGCCTAGAGCTTACACAAACTCCTGCTGGTCACTGGTCAGAGGGGAGGGGTATCAGATACAGTTGACCCCAACACAGCATATCCTCTTCTGGCTGATCAGAATGGGACATCTTGACCGCTCCACATACCTGTTAGGTTTGGAACTCACAGCTGCTCATTTCCTGGCAGTTGATAAAAGCCTGGAGCAAATATGTCTGGGAAGAGCTTAGGCAATGTGTGAGAATGCTTCATCTAAGCCCTTTGACAGCCTGGAGAAATGCTGAGAACGTTTCACACAGCTTGTTAGCATGGAATCTACAGGCTTTCCATTTTGCATCTAGGTTTACGAAGTGGTTACCTATGAATAAGAAGTAGGAAAACAAAGTGAAGCAAGCTGACAAAGCAACTTGAGTCAATACCCTGATTTATCTTGAGGAACTAATCTCTCTTCCACCCCAGTGGTACTTCCTGCCTCCTAGTTCCCTTTTATTTGGATGTAGATGGACTATGTATTGGGTAGAGACATAAATCTCAAGGAGATAGCAATCATTCATTTGTTTAACAAATACTTATTGAGGATCTTCTATGTGCCAGGCAATAGCCTAGGCACGGGTCAACTTTATGATACAGGTTTGTGGAACATCCATTATTATTAGACACCCTCATTAAATTATGCTTGTTCTAGTGTGAATATCTATAACAGACACAAACTTGCAACACTTCAGATGAATTCACAATGTATTTGTAGTTTGCTGCAAACACATCCAGTGTAGATTAACTTATATTACAATTTAAAATTTGAATTCAGTATTTGTTGTCCAAACCACATGATTACAACGTTGAGAGAAATCAAGATGTTCTTATGCGACTTTCTAACAGATGTGAAGGGAGATTTGACATAGTAAGTGGGGGAACACATATGGATATTTGCTTACTGTGTTCAGAAAAAGCATCCTCGATAAGCAATGCTTAAACGAAGGTTGAAGTAGAAATGAAATTGGCCATGCAAAGGGAGTAAGGAGACAGCCTTCCAGGGAGACGGAACAAGAAGCACAAGGGCACAGCTTTCAGAGGGAGAGCAACAGAACAAGTGTCACATGAAGCAGAAGAGTGAAGGAGAACAAGGGGAGGTGTGGGTGGACAGCAGGTGATGGAGGCAGCAGAATGAAAGGGTAACATCATCAGGTTTTTGTTTTTAAAAGACTACATTGGACTTCCGGTATAAAGCCTGTTTACTACAGTCTCCAGTGTGTAACCTGTTAAAATAATCCAAAGAACATAAAGCAGAGAAGAAAAATGCATCTCCAAGAAATATAGCTAGAGCTACAAGTATCAATCAGACTAGGGAGAATATCTGAGAATTGGTGAATTTTGATTAACTTTGAAGAAGAATGCTAAGAGACAACACATAACCCTCTAGTTTTCAGGCATGGTCCAGATTTCTCTAAAAGCAAATGAAATGGGCCTAAATTGTGAGTTAGGATTTTCTGTGAGCCAGAGCTACCTTCTGTGTGTGTGATCTGCTCATCCGAAATGGGCAAACAATGACAATTAGAAAAACAACTAGCTCTGAATATATTCAGAAAGAATAAACCAGGACAGACACTGTCAGCATTGTAAATCACTCCTCTGCCCCAGCCATGCAGACCACTCTTGAGCAAATAGCAGCCTCTGGTAGAATGACCCCATTCTCAAGGGAGATGTATATTTTAAAAAACCCACTATGGTACCTATGCATAGAAACTATGAAAAGGAAAAGAATGAAGGAAGTTAAAAAGTGAAAACCAGATGAGGAATTTATATCTGACATGGAATTATTCCAAGCTATGAAGAAAAATTACTGCAGAGTAGAGGATAGAATTCCAGATAAATATTTGTTAAGGCCAGGCATGGTGGCTCACATTTGTAATCCTAGCACTTTGGGAGAATGAGGTAGAAAGATTGCTTGCAGCCAGGAGTGTGAAACAAGCCTGGGACACATGCAAGAAAATATAAAAACTTTACAAAAAAATATTAAAACTTAGCCAGCCATGGTGGTAAACACCTGTAGCCCCAGATATTTAGGAGACTGAGGTAGGAGGATGGCTTGAGCCCAGGAGTCTGAGGTTGCAGTGACCTGTGATTGTGCCACTGAACTCCAGTCTGGATGACAGAGAGAGACTCTCTCTCTAAAAAATAAAAATAAAATTACTTGTTCCACCCTTTAAGAAGTTAAAAAGAACAGGACCCCTTTGAAAACAATAACAACAAACAAACAAACAGAGAGATAAAGATTCAAGGAAGAGATTCAAAGATGGTCAAAGGAGAAAAAGTGACCTGACAATGTTTAGGAAAGAAACTGAAAACTATAATAAAACCACTATAGAAAAAGAAGTCACCTTAGAAGTAGCAATAACAAGATTCAAGAGCTCAAGGAGAGGCTTGCGTAAATTAAAGAAACTGTAAAGATGTTTATAAATTGTTAGAAAGAAAAATGATGGGCCAGGCTCGGTGGCTCAAGCCTGTAATCCCAGCACTTTGGGAGGCCGAGGCGGGTGGATCACCAGGTCAAGAGATCGAGACCATCCTGGTCAACATGGTGAAACCCAGTCTCTACTAAAAATACAAAAAATTAGCTGGGCATGGTGGTGCGTGCTTGTAATCCCAGCTACTCAGGAGGCTGAGGCAGGAGAATTGCCTGAACCCAGGAGGCGGAGGTTGCGGTGAGCAGAGATTGTGCCATTGCACTCCAGCCAGGGTAACAAGAGCGAAACTCCGTCTCAAAAAAAAAAAAGAAAGAAAAATGATGGTGATGAAAGATAAAGGCCAACAAACTCAAGCATAGCAATATTTCTGGAAAAGAGAACAAACATGTAAGACAGAAATGCACTGAAGGACATCATAGAAGAAAATGTTTCTATAATAAAGCAAAAGCTGAACCTGCAAGTCAAGAAAACTCAATCCAGAAAGGAAAAAAAAAGACAGAACAAAATAATCCTTAGATATATGTTGAGTTACTAAACTTCAAGGACAAAGAATGTTGTATATGTAATTTTATTCCATATAAAGAATTCCATATAAGAACATCAAGCTTGTCTCTGATTTCTCCATTATGACATTTAGTCTCAGAATACAATGGAACCCTGTATGCAAAATTCTTATAGGACATTTTACCTAAATGTTTTATATTTATTAAATTATAACTTATGTATGAGGATAAAAGACAGACATTCTTAAAAAATATATATAGGAACTATAGCAGCTATGAGCTCTTCTTAAAAAAGAAAAATCTACTTACTGACAAAATGTAACTGATAGTATCAGAAAAAGTGACCACAGTCAATGGCATTGATTTTTTCTTGATATGTCCCTGTGCTTATTTATTTAATAGTAATAGGAATAATAGTAGTACTAATAGTAATAACTACCATTTATTTGATACTTTCTACATGCTAGGCACTTTCTAATTTACTTATTTTCTCAATCAACCCTTATAGCACCCCATAGAGCAGTATTCTTAATCACCCAAATTTATAGTTGAAGAAACAGTTTTAGACCTAGTGTGTAGTCAACCCGCGTGTTGATTTCTTCATTTTCTGGCCTCCACTTATGTCTCTCTCTTTCACCACTTTAATCTGTGTCATTTTGCTGTGCATTCTGAGATTTCCTCAGGCTTATCCTCCACATTACAGATCTAATTTTCTGCAAAATTAGTGCCATTCTTTACTGCTTCTGCCAGTTTCAAATTATTCTGTAGCATTATCTTTACATATATCCTTCCATTAACTACCTTATTATATATTAACATATTGTTTTACCATCACATCTTTCATTTCTTGTTTCTTAGAAGCTTTGCTCTTACTTCATCAAGGGGATAAGGCAGATGCTTTCCAAAATGTACTTCTATGGCCTGAGGAAAGTATATATTTTAGGAACAACCTTTTTCTATCTCTTAGTGAGTGTTACATTTATCCTCCATGTTGTAGGAGATGTTCTATAGCCCCTCTGTGGAATGTGTGTGTGTGTGTGTGTGTGTGTGTGTGTGTGTTTATTTACATCTGAATATTTGGTCCTATATTTGCCCAAAATTAAGGTGAGTAAATTCTCCTTAGGTCTTACATGGATGAACCTAGAATCTTTAAGTCTTCAACTGGAGGGCTGGTTGATTGTAGTCCTCATTCAAAGATGCAGCAGTCTCTGGGTAGGAGGGATCCTGTACAAGGTGAAGTTTATGTTACAAAACCTGCACCCAAATCTCTGTCTGGCTTAGCCTTCATTCCACGAAGGCAGAGCATCTGTTTCTGACAGACTTCTTGGATTTCTTTCTTCCACATCAGGGAAAGCTGTCCATATCAGAAAAGAGCAGAGCCACTTAAGAGAGACTCCCGCAGTATAGGTTGTAGTAAGCCAAGATTGTGCCATTGCACCCCAGCCTGGGCAACAGAGCGAGCCTCCATCTCAAAAATAAATAAATAAAAATAAAAATAAAAAAAGAAAGAGGCTTCTGGTCAGAGAGAAGCCCTGCTGTCTTGGGTTTTCTGCTGGGTGCAACAGGTTTCTCCTGGGCTGCCAGTATAGCTGATTCCCAAAGATTTTTCATTGTCATCAAGTGCGTTTCCAAAGTGAAATGGTCCCTGTTCTCTGGTGGTCATGCCTGGCCTCCAGCCTGCAGCCCTCACAAATTGAGGCTGTTCTTTGCTTTGAAGACTTTCTTCAATCAGGTGCCCAATTACTCCACTTGAAAATTAGAAATTTCTCAAAATTCATAATGTGGCTGGGTGCAGTAGCTCACGCCTGTAATACCAGCACTTGGGATGCCAAGGTAGGCAGATCACCTGAGATCAGGAGTTTGAGACCAATCTGGCCAACATGGTGAAACCCCATCTCTACTAAAAGTACAAAAATTAGCTGGGCATAGTGGTGGGCACCTGTAATCTCAGCTACTTCGGAGGCTGAGGCAGGAGAATTGCTTGAACCCAGGAGGTGGAGGTTGCAGTGAACAGAGATCATGTCATTGCACTCCGGCCTGGGTGACAAGAGTGAAACTCTGTCTCAAAAAAAAAAAATTATAATATGTGGTTGATACCCTTCTCTAGTATTGATAAATGATGTTATTTGCCCCATTTAAAACACTTTGATGTGATAATTTCACTTGGTTTCTTAGGGAAGCCTGATGTTTCTATGTATTGCGGTGTTTTTCCTCTACCCCTTACAACCATATTTCAGCTCTTGACACCTGCTCCTGGTCCCTCAGTTGTGGTGGCCTCATCAGATGTTCTTCTTTGGCTTATTAGGCTTAAATCCACACGTGGCTCCTGGTTCAGCCCAGCCTCCTAATGCCAGGATGAGCTGCCCTTGAGGGAAAAGCCCTCAGCCAGCCACAGTTCAGTGACCCTTTTAGCTGGATATTTCTGTCTTGGCTTCTATTCAAAGTTGGAAAATTTGGACAGATCTGAATAATTTATTGAGATCTTAATTCTTCTTACATTTTGGATAAGATCTTTATTTGACATAGATCTTAATCCTTTATTGGCTTCAATTATTTCTCCCTTATCTGTTCTTTTTCTTTTTTTTCCTTTTTTAAATGAAAGTGTTCGACTGAGTTTACAGATGCTTTGTGACCTAAAAGGGACTGGGATCTGGTAGGAATCAAAGTTAATTTAGAATCTGAAATCTCATGCCTATATTTCCTTGGCAGAATTGAAAGTGACTAAAAGATTCTGTCAGTGTGATTCAACCCAGCTATTTTGTAAAGCCCCAGGCATGGGTAATGATGGGGGAGGACACCCAGAAATAGCAGCCTCGTCTATCATGGGTGCAGCTTATCAAGGCCACAGTCAATGAACAAACCTGCTCTACTTACGTCTACTTCTGCTAGAGTCAAGACATGCCCACAGATAAAGAGGGAGTTTTCTCAGGATAAGGTCAGCGTGAAACAACCTCCATCGGAGGAAAAGCTGATTGCTAAGAAGGGGGAAAAACAGGCTAATGTTTTATGTAAAAGACAAAACTGGAAGGTATTGGGCCCTGTATATAGTGCTGCTCTGTTAGAATTGCTCCAGAGTTATGCTTGGATTCCAAGAAGAAGTGATTCACCCATTCCAGTAGCCTCAGGGCTCCGGACCAATGGTCAAGGCGGGAATGTGATAAGTGATCAAACACTCTATGGCTCCCTGCTTCTCTCTCAGGACTTTGGCTGCATCCCCAACATAGGCATCTGAATATGTAATAGACAAAGGTGTCTTCTGAACACCAAAGGGCTGCTCTGTTCAGCTGGCTGGGAGAAACAACAGCTATTTGGAGTATAAGGAGGACAGTGATGGGGGAGCTGATCTGAGCTGGGGCAGCTGATGTGACATCAGCTTTGGCAGGGGAGGTGCTGACAGCAGTGGTTGGGACATGGAATTGTGTTGACAGAAGTTGAATCAGCAGACACCAGAGCAGCAGGCAGGAGCTTGCATGAGTTGTCCCAGATACAACACTTCTCTCCTTGTGAACGTCCAACATGCATAATGTCTAGCTAGTACTAGAGTAAAGACGAATCGATACCACCCACTATCAATGGAGGAAACCAGCAGCTGGCTCTCTTGCTTTGCTGCTTGCAAACTGCCTTTCAGAACCCAGCCATTCATAAGTAGTAGAATTTCTGTGCTCAGGGAAAAAAAAAAAGAAAAGAAAAGAAAAGGAAAGAAAAAGAAAAACACGAGTAACTACAGGCTTTTTCATTATATGGCTTATCATTCATTTGGCAGTAACTACAGCCTTTTTCATTGTATAGGTAGTCATTCATTTGGCAATCACCATGTTTTCTTTAAATGCAAGATACTTCTGATTGTAAGATACACAATTATTTT
Organism: Saimiri boliviensis; assembly: GCF_048565385.1. Classification (NCBI taxonomy): domain Eukaryota; kingdom Metazoa; phylum Chordata; class Mammalia; order Primates; family Cebidae; genus Saimiri; species Saimiri boliviensis. Next base: position 192,680,449 of record NC_133450.1, on the reverse strand, counting down.
ACCCATACTAGGAAAGAAAAATGCCACCAAATAAACTATGACTTAAGAACAACTGAAAGCTGCATCCTGATTTCAAAGATGTAAAAACAGGAAAAAAAATGTGCATCTTTGAGCTGGTAAAACACAGTGTGCGTCAGGCACTGGGCTAGGCATTGAACATAAGGCTGCACACCAGATATCAAGTCTGGCCTCAAGTAACGTATGGTCTGGTGGGAAGATAGATACTGACAAAGCAATTACAAGTGTGTTGTAGGGCCTAGAAATGCATAGGGGCTTTTCCAAGGAAGTCACATGAAGGCTGAGACCTGATGGGGAACAGGAGTTAGCTAGGTGAGGGCAAAGGTAGAACTTCCCAGGCAGAGGGATTAGAATGTGCAAAGGTTCTGAGATGGAAAAGGGTTAGTGTGAGCAAGGACAAGAATGACCTGAAGCAGAGTCAGGCAAGGCCAGATCCTGCAGAGCTTCTGGCCCATATTAAGGATTTATCTAGGAGCACGAGAGGCCACAGAGAGGGCTTAAGCAGGAGTGAAACAAGATCAGATCGTGTTTTAAAAAAAACACTTTACTTGCAGTGTTGACGTGAGAGGAGCACAAGAACAGGTGCAGGGAGATCAGCTAGGAGATTTTTTAGACAATTCAGAGAAGAGAGGATAATGGGTTGTAACAGGGTACTGGCAGTAGGCATGGAAAGAAATGAGGCTGTGGCACACTTCAAAAGGGCCAACAATTTCTGTGATTTGTTTGTCTGATTTCATTTTTTTTAGCGGGGGTGGGTGCAGGAACATGGGGTGGGAAGGATTCAATTGATATTCAAAAAAAGAAAAAGTATGGACTAAAGAAAATTCTAGCTGCGGACTGGAGCCAGGTTTTTTATTTTCCAGTGTTAATTGTGACTTGTTTGGAAAATGAATTTCCCATAATTTGGATTTTTCTTTAATCAAGATACACTGCTATATTAGGGCAAAAATGAGTCCAGTGTCTCGATAATAATTGTCTCCTTCAAATTTGTTTACTTACTTCTCTAGATATTATTGCAGTGATTTTAGATAGCTTCATGTTCATAAATGTAAATGTGAATTTTATACATTAAATTATATTAATTTTTTACAAGCATCCTAACAACAAGCAGTCACTTAAGGAAGACTTTAGTGATGAAGTATTTTGAAATAGTCTGGGGTTATTAAGTGCATATTTACAAAATAAGAGATAATTGTGGTGTGCTAGAAGATGCACTGCCCTACAAATATGAAGTCGTGGTTGTATCCCAGCTCCCTTAACTCACTACCTATGTAACATTGGGCAAGCTATCCAAATACATTTCATCTGTGAAAATGAAGAAAGAGAATCTCTCTAGCTACCTTACAGGATCATGTGAATGTTAAATAAGATTCACAGCAAATATTAATTGACCTTCTATCATGTACTAGGAGGTAGGTACATGAAGGTCAGTACATCAGGCCAGACAGAAGGAATACAGTGGTACACAAGACAGACAGAGCAATCATCTTCAAGGAGATTCTCATTGCAGAAAGGAAGTTGTATACTGCAAATTTCTGTAGATGTGTAAAGTAGTGTTATCACCAAGTAGTAGGGAGTATTGTACTTTAATCTTATTAAGTAATAATTTTCAAAAAGGGAATATAAAATTATTACTTTATCTTAAATATGAAATGAACATATGTCAAAGATTTTTTTTTGACTTTTAAGTTTGGGGATTTACGTGCAGGTTTGTTACCTGGGTAAACTTGTGTCATGGGGGATTTGTTATACAGATTATTTCATCACCAAGGTATTAAGCCTAGTACTCAGTAGTTATTTTTCCTGATCCTATGCCTCCTCTCACCTTCCATCCTCCAATAGGTCCCAGTGTATATTGTTCCCCTCTGTGTGTCCATGTGCTCTCATCATTTAGCTCCCACTTATAAGTGAGAACACATATTATTTGGTTTTCTATTCTTGCATTAGTTTGCTAAGGATAATTGCCTCCAGCTCCATCAATGTCCCTGCAAAGTACATGATCTAGTTGTTTTCACGGTTGCATAGTATTCCATGGTGTATATGTACCACATTTTCTTTATCCAGTCTAACATTGGTGGGCATTTAGGCTGATTCTATGTCTTGCTATTGTGAATAGTGCTACAGTGAACATACATATGCATGCATGTTTTTACCAGAATGATTTATATTCCTTTGGGTATATGCCCAGTAATGGGATTGCTGGGTTGAATGGTATTTCTGTCTTTAGGTCTTTGCTGAATCACCACACTGTCTTCCACAATAGTTGAACTAATTCACACTTCCATCAGTGGTGTATAAGCATTCCGTTTTCTCCATAACTTCACCAGCATCTGTTATTTTTTGACTTTTTAGTAATAGCCGTTCTGACTGGTGTGAGATGGTATCTTATTGTGGTTTTGATTTGCATTTCTCTAATGATCAGTGATGTTGAGCTTTATTTCATGATTGTTGGCTGCATGTATGTCTTCCTTAGTAAAATGTCTGTTCATGTCCTTTGGTCACTTTTTAATGGTTTTTTTGTTGTTGTTGTTGTTCTTGTACATTTGTTTAAGTTCCTTATAGATGCTGGATATAAGACCTTTGTCAAATGCATAGTTTGCAAAAATTTTCTTCCATTCTGTAGGTTGCCTCTTTACTCTGTTGATAGTTTCTCTTGCTGTGCAGAAGCTCCTTAGTTTAATTAGATTCCATTTGCCAGTTTTTGCTTGCAATTGCTTTTGGCATCATTGTCATGAAATTTTGCCTGTGCTTATGTTCTAAATGATATTGCCTAGGTTATCTTCCAGGGTTTTTATAGTTTTGGGTTTTACATTTAAGTCTTCCAACCATTTTCTGTTAATTTTTGTATATGGTATAAAGAAAGAGTCCAGTTTAAGTCTTCTGCATATGGCTAGCCAGTTATCCCAACACCATTTATTGAATAGGTAGTCCTTTCCCCATTGCTTGTTTTTGTCAGGTTTGTCAAGGCTCAGGTAGTTGTAGGTATGCAGTCTTATTTCTGGGTTCTCTATTCTGTTCCACTGGTGTATGGGTCTGGTTTTGTAACAGTACTATGTTGTTTTGGTTACATGTTAAAGATTTTATTCAACTCATTAGTTTAATGAGGGAACCACTATGATGTTAAAGTCATGCCAAAGAGATTTTGAGAAGCAGAGTATTATATTTATGTGCAATATTAGGATAAGATTGCTAGATTAGATATAAAACCTATCAGTGTCCAACAGGGCCATAGACCATAATTCATTGGGATTATCTGTTCCACCAGACAAAAGTCTACAAGCTGGTTACTGGCCCTACAGAGTTGTAAAATAACCTCATTAATAAAAAGTTCAGCCCCAGTCAGCATTGAAAGAACACTAACTAACCTTATTTGCCTATTTTCAAGTTTCAGATTATTTCTCTCACAATCTCAAGTTCTCTTTGTTTTATTCATCCAAAAGGCCATGTGAATATTAAAATATTTTGGAAAATTAAGATACATTTACAATAATTTTGGTCTTAAAATATCAGCAGGATTGTGGTGGACATTCCAGTGAGCTAAAGTGAATAGACTGGGGCAGAGGATAGTAAATGAAATGGAATTTGGGGACCTGGGAGAAATATTTTAAAAACTCAAGTAACCCAAGAATATTCAGTTTCCCAGGTTTCAGAGCACCTCAGTAGATTACTACTTTACAATAAGGCCTTCCCAAAGCTCCAGTGACGTATTCCCAGACGTCAGTGAAGTTATTCTATTCTTTAAGATTTAAAATAATGTTGGGAGGGTGACATCAGTAAGATAGTGGAATAGGAGTTCTCTAGCTTCTCTCCGTGCCCCAGAAATTCAACTAGCAATTGTCCACAGGCAAGAATATCATTGTGAAGATCCTAGATCTTGGGAGTAAGGCTGAGACACCCCCATGGACCACAGAAATGAGAAAAGCTGCAACCAGAGAACTGATTCTCTTTTGACTACACTGCCCCTCCTCAAGACTGGCACCATGAACTACTGAGAAATAGGCCCAGGATAGAATAAAAAGGAGAAATGATGGTGAGAATCATCCTCTGGACCATCCTTTCTATAAAGGTCAGTGGACTGTCTTGTATGCCCTCCCTTTGCAGGCAGGAGCTGCTTGTCTTGAGGCCAGCAGTTTTCATGTTTGTGTGTCAGCAACTCAAACAATAATGATTCCTTGGATTAGTTTAAATGTGCCTATTCCTCCTTTGTGACTAATTAAGACTGAATTCTGTGCATACAAGAAGCTGTTTGGCATTTGCTGGTATCTGTGCAGACCTGCTGTGTTTGATTAGCCACTATTAGTTAATGGCTGTTGGACAGACCAGCTGACTTCCAGGATTGTCTCAATTATCAAGATACCTTGTCACATTTCTGGTAAAGTTTTAACATCTTCACATAATCCCAATAGAGAGTGTATGTTTTAAACTTGGTCTTATCTGGAAGATTAGTAAAAACATGGACACTTCCTCCTTAGGTGGTTAATGAAGTCTCTGGCAATTACAACAGTATGAATTACTTTCAAATAGTTCCTATTTTTGTCACTGCTAAAAATACTTTTTCATTTATATTTTCTTCCAGACTAATGTCCCTTTCCCAAGTGAATAATTGAAAAAGAAAGGATCTGTATACCAACCTTATTAGACTAACAATGCAACATTTAGGAGAATGAATTAAAAATGCATCTATGAATTATAAATAATGTATAATCTCGCCATATAATATGGTGCATCCCACAAAAATGCTGCTTTCTTTTTCTTAGGGGGTAATTTGTTTTACTTGTGGATTTGTATTAAAATCCCAAGTCCTGGCAGTGGGATCGATGGGCAGAGCTTTTAATTGGAGTTCTCTGGTGATTATCTAGATTGACAGTTGGTGTCAATCAGCTTCTAAAGAAATTTCTGAGCCAATGATTAGGCTGCTCCTGGAGATGTTAGGCCCCTTGGGAACAACGTTAAGGCTGCCAACCACATGGGAACCCTTAAGAACAATGGAACTATAATTTTCCAAGTTGCTGGCTTACCTGGCAATACATATGTCTTAGCTTTCTGGTTGAGTGAACTCAAAAGGATGATATCCCAGCATACATTGGGTCCACATAATTTTATAAGCAAAACAATGCTGCAAGTCCTCTAACAGCTTCCATTAGAGTTAAATGATAATACCCCATGTATGTGTGTGAAGCCCTTTACAGTTGTATATTTTATAATTGAATTCCATTGATAAAATAACAATGTTGTGCTGATCATTTCTGGAGAAAATATACCAAGTTCACAAATTTTCCCCCCACTGGTGTACATCATACTCGTTTAGAAACAATTTTTATATGAAATAAAAATATAAATATTTTTAGGCTAACATTTTATAATGACTTAATCTTGTTAATTCAGAACCCACTAATTTAATTCAAGTAGGATTTTGCTAAATTCGTTTTTTCCCTCATCCTTGAATTGTGATGAATAATGATAAAAAGTGTCCTATTGGTTAAAAAATGAGTTGCCAGTTTCTTAAAAAGTTAAATGTGCACCTAATACGTGACCCATCAACTCTACTCTTAGGTTTTTCCCCAAGGGAATGGAAATATGTGGAAATACACCCAAAGAAGTGTGTGGAAACATTCATAGCAGCTCTATTTGTAGTGGCTAAAAACTAGAAGTAACCCAAACATTCATCAGTAGGTGAATGGATAAACAAACTGTGATATAGCCAAACAGTGGAATATTAGCAACAAAATGAAATGAACTGCTGATACATGGGAATGAATCTCAAAAACATAATGCTGAGCGAAATATGGCCAGACACAACAGATAATGCTGTATGGGTCTACTTCTGTGATGTCCTAGAACATGCTAAATTAATCCATAGCGACAGAAAAAAGATCAAAGGTTGCCTGGGGATGAAGGTGGGCTACTGACTGAGCAGGATATTTTGTATATTTTGAGGTGATGGAAATGTTTTATTTCTGGGTTGAGGTGATAATTATACAGGTATATACATTTGTCAAAACTCACAAACTGTACACTTAAAATGTAGGCATTTTATACTATGTAAATTATAACAACAAATTAGATTTTTTAAAATATGACATCCTGATACATATATCTTAATAATAGCAAAATTTCTCCATCTCTTTTGTCTCTCCATGTTTCTCTTCTTGCTAATGTTAATTTGTTTTTTAGCAATACTCTTTCCAACATCCAAATGGCATTGGGAATCCCAGCTTGAGTTTGACAGTTAACTTATAAAACAAGAAAAAAAAAAGATTCAACCTTTCCACTCCAGGACTAACAGGTCCCCAGATTCTATCTATTCCAACTCTTAAATATTTCTTGTGTCTTTATACTGCTGCCTTGCTCTACCTGCACTGCTTTAATTTAGCGTTCAGTTATCTCTTCACTGGTCTTCCCTCCTCTGATTTGGTTTGAACAAGAGGATCCTTCATACTATCTTCCAGGTGCCAGAAAACAAAATGATACCCAGAAGTCTTATGGTTGAGGGAAGGGCAGGGATGTTAGAGAAGAAGCAAGACAGAGGGTGGAACTGAATAGGGACTTTAGGGAAATCTTGATGAAGGTCTCCTATCCTTCCTCTGGGATTCTTAGGCTCAAGATGTGGTTGTGAGTAAACTGGATTGTTCTCAATGCCATTCTATGGTCTATGTTCGTGTCTTCAGTGTGTTAGTGAAGCCTTTTAGAAAGTATTGGCCCATTTCAATTATGTTCAAGAGAAACAGTGAAAGATGTGCTGATGGCCACAGAAATCAAAGGCAGAGAACTTCAAGGAGGACGGGAGACTTGGAAGGGTATAACCAAAGCTCAAAGGTGCAGTCCACCTCAGCTCCTCGCATCCAACCACCCTTCATGATTTTCTCCCAAATCACTCCTCTTCTGCCTGCCCCTAAGAGCATTCTACCCTGTACATATTAAAAGAGTGATTTTGTTTGTGTCTATAACCTCACATTTTTCTCTGCCAGAGAGTTGGTGATAGTAAATGGTCACCTGGGAGGATAAAGGTGATGATTTTAGACCAGCTTAGTTCATTGTAAAAGGTCTCTAAGAGCCTTTCCCCTCTCTGATAGTGCCTTTTATCAAGACTCCAGATAGAATAGGATAGCCTCCAGTGAGAGATTTCCCATTGATTATACACTTTTCAGGAGAAGCACAGGCCCAGCTTACATATTTCCGTCTTAAACTTTCAAAGGAAGCTGCTTGCTAAAGGTTCTGCAGCTGGAGGAGCCACTAAAAAAATCAAACAAGTAAGCAGAAACCAAGTTTGACTTTTGGCCCTACGGGTTAGAGAGATGGAGATAAAAGCTGACAGGCCCCTACGTGACAAGGCCTCTGCGGAGCCCAAGTGGGTGACTCACAAATCTGAGAGGCAATTCCTCTCTCTGAGTCATCCTGTGAGCAAGGCCTGAACACCCCTGGCCAGCCCCTCAGTATTCACAATCCTGGCCTGCTGACCCGGATATTTGCAGGCAGGCCCTGCTACCCTCAACACAGGACACATCTTTGGGGGGTACAGCCTCACTCTCAAAGACAATCAAGGCCTCAACCCGGTGGATACGTGCTATGGCTAAAAAAGCAGGGCACATTTTATCATAGAGGGGACATGGGGATGAACTCTGCTCCTAGGTTATCTTGCAGTCGTGGCTCTGCTGTTGACAAACTGAGTGAACTTGAACTTGAGTATGTCACCTAGTCTTAGTCTTTGGGGGCCAGAGTTTCCCAAACTATAAAATGAAAAGAGTGCATTGTTTTGTGGAGGAGAGAATATGTACAGAGCCATGGTGTTAGATGTTGACGATAATGTGTGGGAAGTGCAGATGAAGGGTAGGTTAATACACAGAGGGTAAGTGATATTTGAACCAGGTCTCGAGAGAGCAAAGAGTTTTCCAGTACGGCAAGAGAGAAGAATATTCCATGCTAGGCAATATATTCGTAAACCACTGAAGGCAGGAGAGGCAGGGGAGAAATAGTGAGGCCAGTACATGGAGGAGCAGTGGATTCAAGAGCATGGGAGCGGGAGAGGAGCTCAGAGGTGATTTAGAAGCAGGATCAGTAGGTGATGTCCACCGTGGGAACACGCTTCTCACATTCTACAGAGGATGGCCTGCTGGCTTCTGGGTTGGGTGACTGGGCACATGATGATTTAATTAAATAAAACACCCAAAGCAGAAGAGGGGGAAAAATGATGAATTGAATTTCTGACATGTTGAAATGGAAGCATTCGTGTTCAACCAACTGACGTGTCCATGAGCTGGGTAAACCAGTCTCGCGCCCAGGGGAGTGGTTGAAGCTAGACACACAGATCTGGTGTCATCAGGTGATGTTACTCTAGATCATTTCAAAGTTCTTTTTTAAATCTAAAGTCAAAGGACTTGTGATTCTAAATTTTGTAAAAGGAAAAAAATCAAAAATAAGTATTTTTTCCCTCTCATTCTAGTGAGACACTTGGTATGTTATCCCCTGCTTTTCTTTTGGTTGTGTTTATGTGTTACCATGGGGTGTTTGCAGAATTTATGCTACCAAATTTTGTTTGATTTTCTGTTAGCTATTTATGGTGGTATTTTAGACAACACAGAAGGGTCTCAGCCCAGAGAATTAAACAGTAGACTGACATCAATGAATGCTTAAAAAAAAAAGGCTTTGGAAAAGACTGTTAGCTATTCTCATTAATGATCAGTGGCTCCCCATTTTGCGTAGAATAAAGTTCAAGCTCTTCAGTTTGACATTTGTTTCTGATCATTCGCCATGCCGTGAGCAGCCCCATGGAGAGGCCCATGTGGTGAGAAACTGAGGCCTCCAGCCGTCAGCCGCATGAGTGAGCATGGATACAGGTTCTGCAGCCTAGTCAAACCTTAGATGATACAGCCCTGGCCGACACCTTTTCTGCAGCCCCATGACAGGCCCAGAGCCAGAAGCACCTACCTAAGCCACTCCTGGATTCCTGACCCTCAGAAACTGTAAGATAAATGTTTGTTGTTCTAAATTTCTAAGATTTGGCTGTCATTTGTTAAGGTAAGATCAGGAGAAGGAGAAAATTGTTTTTCTGATAATACTGTATGTGGAAAATGGGCCAGGAAAGGCTGAACATGATTTCGGTACTTTGGCGCTCTGCAAGGTACTGAAAGGAGGGGACAGGGGTCTGGTCCTGACTCTTCTGCCTGTTCACTGAGTGGCCTTGAAAACATCATGTCTCCTGTTACCTTCATTTGGGCCTAGTTTCCTTACTTGTAAATGGTGATGGGAGTGTCAGTGCCAGGTTCCAGTCTAAAACCTTTACATATGTGCAGTACTTAGTTGGCAAAATATTTTCTATATTGTGGTCAGGATTCAGAGACAACAAAAAGTAGTTCCCGAAATTTCAAACTAAGGAAAATGAAACTGGCTTTTGGGAGTCAAACTTCAAAGTCAGTACATATGGATTAGGACGGAAACACACCAAATCACCTTTAAGCAGTATTTAAGGGGGCTTCTGACAGGCTACCAATTAAAACAAAAATATAATTACTTTCTTCTTACCAATGAATGATTGGAAATACCATGAATGCTCATTTTCTAATGCATGAAAAGCTCTTCGGAGACTTTCTGGAACAAAGTAAATACTTAAGAGATGTTACTTATTATATTTATTTATAGCTAAGGGAAATAGAAAATGAATAAGTTGGTCATTGAAAGATATTATAATCTGATATTTATAAGTAAAGGAGTCATGGCTTATTAAAAACTCTAACGGTCGGGCACAGTGGCTCACACCTGTAATCCCAGCACTTTGGGAGGCTGAGGTGCGTGGATCATGAGATTAGGAGGTTGAGACCATCCTGGCCAATATAGTGAAACCCCATCTCTACTAAAAATACAAAAATTAGCTGGGCATGGCGGCATGTGCCTGTAATCCTAGTTGCTCAGGCAGCTGAAGCAAGAGAATTGTTTGAACTTGGGAGGTGGAGGCTGCAGTGAGCCAAGATCGCACCACTGCACTCCAGCCTGGTGATAGAGCTAGATTCTGGTCCAAAAAAAAAAAAAAAAAAAACCAAAAAAACAAAAAAACTCTAATTTGGTGTTCTAATAAGGAGTCTAGCTGCTATACACAATACTGGGCAGCATGGCACATGTCCAACCCTGCACAGAGTTGGAATTCCTGAGATGCTCAGGCAGGATGTTTTGTTATCATTACATCATCATACCTGTCATGAATTGGATCTGACTTTCAATTGCTGTTATTCTTGAATTAATTAGAGCACTTTGTAAAATTATACACAGGTCTTATTTTTATAGATACCCTTTGGGGGTAATGGCTGAATTGTTATGATTTGAATATTATGTTGTTCCTCTCTCATTTTGATCACCATATTTTTCATCTGCTAGGAAGTGGAAAGGACAGTGTGTGATTTTGTGGGATTTTTACTCTACTTAATGATCCATGGTAAAACTTTTGAAAATTATTGGCTTAATGGCCCTGTTGGGACAGGCTTGACCATTGTGTGATTGAGTATATGCACCTAGCTAAAGCAAAAAATGGGCCAATCAGCAGCCTGCCAGCAATGGGAGCCAGTAGGAGTGGGAGACTCATAGGGACTTACACATTGGCCATCTATTGCTCTCCAGAGACAAGAGAGCCTTGGTCAACAGCCCGAATGAAAAGGGCATATTGAATGTGAAGATGCACACAAGGGATTGAGCATCTCTGTTTTCTTAGCAAATTCATCCTTATTGTTGAAGAATGTATCCTCTCAAAACTTGACCACTAAATATTGGCTCCTTCTGGCTAACCCCCTGCTGTGGTCTGAATGTATTCTCTCAGAGTATATGTACTAAAACTCAATCCTCAGTGTGATGGTATTAAGGGGTGGGGCCTTTGGGAGATGATTAGGTCATATGTGTGGAGAGCTCATGAATGGCATTTATGCCCTTGTAAGAGGCTGAAGAGACCTACTTCCACCTTGTGAGGGCACAGTAAGAACACCACCGTCTGTGAGCCACAAAGCAGATTATCACTAGACTGAATTTGCCAGTGCCCAGTGACTCAATCTTGGATTTCCCAGCCCCCAGAACTGTGAGAAATAAATTTCTTTGTTTTTAGAAACCAGCCAGTCTGTGGTGTTTCATTATTGCAGCCTCAATGGACTAACACTTCTTCTTGGCCTAATTCTGCATTCATCAAGTGATATTCTAACTATGACATGACTTTTCATATAGGGCTATATGACATTGGTCACAGAGATTTCAAGTATTTTGATCAACTTGTCCAGATAATGAACATGTTGGCCTTCTAGGTTAATATCCTTGTCCAAAGTTAACATTGTCATTCTGTTGGGTATAACCCCAGCCTTCCAATTGGTCTCCCAGCTTCCATTCTTGCTCCCTCCATTTCATTGTTGTACTGGGCTCTAAAAAGATTCTTTCTCTGTGTACATTTATTAAAACACTATCTCATTTGACCATCACAGCAAATGCAAAAGATCTTAGTATCTCCATAAGCATATGAAGAAGTCGAGAATTATAAACAGTAAATAATAAGTTGTAGAATTGGGACTCAAGTGGAGTATGTTGTTATTGTTCCTGGTTTGGGACATTTAATGATCAACTACTACATAGGTTTGTTTGTTCTAAACAAATAGTACCAGCATACTCACGTACTTAATCTGTATTCTATTCTTGCTACAGATGAGAAAGTTGAGGCCCAGAAATGTCAGGTGAATTGTTTAAATTTACCCTGCAAGTAACAGAGTTTAAATTTATACATTTTTTGGAAGAGATTATTTTTCTTTTACTTTTTGCTTCATATATAAATATATTTTTTTGAAACAGAGTCTCACTCTGTCGCCCAGGCTGGAGTGCAGTGGCACGATCTTTGCTCACTACAACCTCCGCTTCCTGGGGCAAGTGATTCTCCTGCCTCAGCCTCCCAAGTAGCTGGGACTACAGGTGCATGCCACCACACTGGGCTCATTTTTGTATTTTCTTTTTTTTTTTTTTCTTAGTAGAGACGGGGTTTCACCATTCTGGCCAGGGTGGTCTTGAACTCCTGACCTCATGATCCGCCCACCTAAGCCTCCCAAAGTTGTGGGATTACAGGCATCAGCCACCACCCCCTGGCCCATATATTTTTATTTTAAAGGCCTACTGTAAACACTTGATTTCAATTTGTAACCATGTTTACAATTTTTTTAAATTTAATTTTATGTTTAACTTTTTTAAATACCAATTTTGTTTCCCTTAGGACAAAATTGAGTATGTGTGTGCATGTGTGTGTGGATATTTTCTATTGTTGACATAACAAATTACCACAAACTTAGTGACTTACACAATGCAAATTTAGTATTTTAGAATTCTTTAGGTCAGAAGTCCAAAACCAGTCTCATGAGGCTGAAATTAAGGTGCTGTCAGGGCCACATTTTTTTTTGGAGAGTATAGTGGAAAATCCATTTGTTTGCCTTTTTCAGATATAGCCACCAATTGCTTCCCTTGGCTTGTGGCCCCTTGTAGCTTCAAAGCCAGCAACAGAAGATGGAGTCCTTTTCACACAACCATCTCTTTGGCTTTCTGCAGGCAGGAATGGTTCTCTGCTTTTAAGGATGCGTGCCATTAGATTAGACCCACATGAATAAGCCAGTATAATTCCCTCATCTCAAGGTGCTTCACCTTAATCATACCTGTCAAAGTCTCTTTGGCAATGTAAGGTCCCATATTTCCTGTAAGGCTGGTTGCCTTGCCAGGAGTTCCGACACGCCCATCTCCCTCCCTGCTTGAAAATTTACATTATCAGGATATGTCAATCATCTAGCTCCGCCCTGGAAATCCCCTCTGCACTCGGCACCTAAACCCACCCTTGGAAATCCCCTCTGCATTCAGCACTTAGCCCGCTCACCGGAAGTCCCACCTACCTACCAACAGCAGCTCACCCCATCCACATCCTGTTTCTCCAAATCCAATCGATCGCCTTCACTCCCTATAAAACCCCACTCCTGAGAGGAATCAGGTGCAACTTTCCTGGACCCTGTCCCTGGGACCGCAGAACCTCCCCTGGGAGCTGAATAAATTGGCATCTAATTTTCTTGTGCTGGCCTCAGTTTCCTCATTTTTAACTCGGCAATAAACCTACAGAGAATAAACTTTACATTTCCCAGATTCTAAAAGTTAGGAAGTGGACATCTTTGAGGGTCATTATTCTGCCTATACATGTATATAGGCAGAATTATATATATTTTATATATATAATAGTAGATTATATAGTAATAACCTAGTAACATATTATATACTATATGTACTGTATAATCTACATATTTTGTATATAAATATATATAATCCATGAGTTATCTATTTATATGTTATAAAAATATTACATAATTTATGCATCTTGAAATGTTTGTTTATGTGCATATACACTGTGTGCATATGTGTATATATATGATATGTTAAATACCTAGAAGTCTGTTTCACAGTTATTTTTTATGACTCTTACTTCTCCACCCTTTGCTCCACACTCAGTGACTTAGGTAGAATTGGCTATTTTCATCTTTTCACTTTTTTACTTGAGTCTACTTTTATTGAAGTGATTCTAGCAGTCAGATAGGCTAAGTTATAAGCATTGGCAAACAGCATCCACCTGCCACACCTTAAAACTACAAAAGCCCTAATTTTACTCATATTCCACGTCAGTCACAGGGTGACTGCAGGACTCTGCCCTGTGCTGTCCTTGTACAGGGACCCCAGGGCAGGGAAAATCCAGCTCCATGATCCACAATGCCAAGATAGGAGAAGGAATGTGGTGGATCGTGCACTCGTTGCTGAAGCTCCACTTTCAGCCCCATTTCATTAACCAGAGCACATCACTTGGCCTCACCTAAGTTCAACAGCATATTGGATATTTATGGACAGTCTTTTAAAATGCACAAACATCTTTTAAAAAGTCCACATTCTTTAACAAATAGAACTACAAGGTTTATCATGGAAAAAAAAAAACAAAGTCTCCTGCTCTACCTCAAGTAGCAAGCACTTTAAATTGTTTAGTGATGTCTTCTTAATTTACCCTCCAATTTTGAAATAAAAGGTGTAGTGATTTTCTCCCATTTAAGATACCATCTATTAAACTCCTGTTAGGGAAGATTTGACTTACTTCTCTTCCTCGCCTCCTCTCCACTCACACCCTTCCCCTATCTTCCCAAAACAATCACATTACAGTATTTGGTTAGGTCAATATTTAGTGTTGACAATATCATGACCCTGTAAGCAACACTTACAGCTGAGCTATGTAGTGTACTATGATTTCATTTCCTTTCTTGTACATTTTTTCTTAGAGTTGATAAATGCCTCTTTTTAAAAATCTGCATAGTTCTCTGAGTATTTACCATTAATTTTTCCCCAAGTTCTCTGAGCAAGCTGTAAAACTCCTCTTAAAACATTCAGACACGCTGAATCCTTCATTAGTTCCATTCTGTACTTCAAAACATTCCTCCTCAGCCCTCAGTCCCCCTGCTCCAACTAGGACAGGTTATTCTCTAGACCTAATCATATCTAGAATTCCTATTCCTTGAAAACTGTGGGTTACCAATCAAGAAGAGAAGAAAAGACTAGATGACATCAGAAGTCCCTGGTCCCTGCTCTGGAACTAGAGGACAAAGATGCAATGATATGAGAAGCCCACATAGGTTCTAAGGATTGGCTCTGCACCAGTGTCCTTTGGCCAACACTGCCTATCACTGCAGCCTCATCACTGGATTCTGGGTCCTCCCCTGTCCAGCTCAGGTTTACATTCCTTGCCTTGACTTTTGTCTCTGCTGCTTTTTACATCTTGATCATCCTCTGATCTCCATTGTCCTGGAGCCAATAATAAGAGATGAGGGGAAAGGGCCAGCCTGTTTTGGGAGGGTTCCTAAATTCCTGAACTCCAGCCCTAGAAGCAGCCTCATGGTTTTGTTCTTCCTGTGTCCCATCAGAAAGGAAATGATTAGACTACTCAATAAGTGGGAAATCCAAGTCATAGAGAAAAGCAATGCAAAAAATAATATCTTGTTATGCTCTTATCTAGGAACTGATTGAATTCCTGAAAGCTCTTGAGGTGCCCCTGCTGGCAGCTGTGGCTGAGGGTTCAAAGCAGAGAAACAGAGCATGTGGGGAAATGTTTTTACTGCATGATTTTCTTCTCACACCTGGCGATGGAATGAAATATGCAAGGGGGAGTGGAATGGGAATATACATATTGCAATGATGATGGTAATGCTCTTATACCTGGTGCAGGAATGAGATTTGGTTTGGTTGTAGAAGGATAAGGCAGAGAGGACAATCAAAATGATTTTGATATACTTATGAAATTCAGACTGGGTGGAGTTTGTGTGTGTGAAGAGTGTGTTAAAGAAACCTAAGTGATTTTATGCCTGCTTAGTCTAACACCAAGGAAATGATCTTATTCTTTTTCTCCTCTCTGTTTCTGTTATGTGGTAACATAACTGGAGATTAGACTAGAAAAGACATTCCTGGGGCTTGTCTGAAAATAATGGCCCCACCCAGTGACAGGACAAGGATTGATGCTAGGAATTACCCACTTGTAAATGGAAATTAATACTCTAATTAGCAAGATAGGAAAATCCATCTTATTGTAAATAGTGCTGCTTATAGATTGTGATATTCCTCCAGGGATTACCAGGTTATTTAAAAGAAATAAATCAAGAACTACATTCAGACCCATGAAGAAAGAATAGCAGAAATATTCATAGCAGGCATATGCTAAAAACTGGCAATATTTTCACCAAGGTTGTAAAACAATGGATATAGTCAGTTTTTAAAAAGATACACATTTGTGATTTTTGACACTTCTTAGATGGAAAGTGTTTTCAGATTGGCTTTTGAATATTAACATTGTCACCTAGACAGCTTTCTAGCAAACAGACTCAAGACATTGGATAAAAAGATTAGTCTTACAAAAAAAAATGAGCAGATGAATACTGCATTTCAAATAAAAGCAGGGGTCTCCAAGGATGAAATATAAACATTCGATAAACCTGCAGCTCTGATGAAAATCTATTTAACAGCCTGGCATTTCTATGGCTGTTTAAAATGTGGAAACTGATTCTACAACCATTAACTCATTTGATTCTCAAAAGAGAACAGATGAGGAAATGGAGTCTAGAAAGATTAAAACTCACACTGCCTCCCAGGTATTAAGGGGCTGTATTTAATGTTAACCTCCCCTGAACCAAAGTTAAAATGTAGCCATGCTGCTCTTGACAGCCACATGATTGAACACAGATGACATTCTATCCACAGTAGGGTTGTGACTGTCTTTTGAATTCAAGAATGAATCCATGCAAGCCAATTAGAAAAATGGCTCTGGCTGGGCGCAGTGGCTCACGTCCGTAATCCTAGCACTTTGGGAGGCCGAGGCAGGCAGATCATGAAGTCAAGAGATCAAGA
Source organism: Saimiri boliviensis (assembly GCF_048565385.1). Classification (NCBI taxonomy): domain Eukaryota; kingdom Metazoa; phylum Chordata; class Mammalia; order Primates; family Cebidae; genus Saimiri; species Saimiri boliviensis. The sequence continues at coordinate 192,664,021 of NC_133450.1, read as the reverse complement.
TCATCCTGGCCAACATGGTGAAATCCTGCCTATACGGAAACAAACAAACAAACAAACAAATACAAAATTTAGCTGGGCGTGGGTGCCTGTAGTCCCAGCTACTTGAGAGGCTGAGGCAGGAGAATTGCCTGAGCCTGGGAGGTGGAGGTTGCAGTGAGCTGAGATCGCACCACTGCATTCCAGCCTGGCAACAGAGCAAGAGTTGGTCTAAAAAAAAAAAAAAGGGAAAGAGAGAAAGAAAAATGGCTCCCATTTCCTTCATGTATATGAATTTAAGGTTAGCAGAACTTCATCCTATTATTCCCTTTATAACACTCATGTGTGACAGATTGATTAGGGCTCTGGTAGTGACAGCACACATCACAATTGGCCTTAAATCAAGACTCTTCATGTACACGCCCTGCTGGACCGTAGGAGCCAAATACCAGCAACAAGCTCTTTAAAATTTTGTTTCCATCCAGTGCTCTTCCCAGAGCCTAGCACAAAGAAGCTGCTTCACAAACGTGTGGTGATTGAAAAAAGCCACAGAACAGACCTTAGCAATGCACCAATTGAGTTATATCGTGGACCTGCAGACTGGAAGTAATCACAGACAGTTATAGGGATGTCAGATTGTTCCTTTTAAATCACATAAGCTGGTTTGTGTTCTTTCGCATAGTTTCATCCCGTTTGGGGGGGATGAAGTCAATTATGAGTGACCTCCTACTTTCACACAGTGAAAATGTGTGTGAAAATCAAGAAAACTCATACGCTAAAATAAGTTGTTTCCAGGTTTCTGTTTAAATTCCTATCAGAAATACCTGGCCCTCTGGCAGGGCTAGGGGAAGTCTGCAAACTCCCATAAGTGATTGTCCATGTGATGTTATGGTCCCCACCACAGCTCTGGACCACATCACAGGCCACACCCCTAACCAGGCTCTCAGGGAGGGCTTGAGAGGTGGTTGGAAAATCAGAGATTGGTGCACAGTGAGAGGTGGCCGGGAAGTCGGGGATTGGTGTTCAGCGAGAGGTGGCCGGGAAATCGGGGATTGGTGCACAGTGAGAGGTGGCCGGGAATCAGGGTATTGATGCACAGTGAGAGGTGGCCGGGAACCGGGGATTGGTGCACAGTGAGAGGGGGCCGGGAATCCGGGGATTGGTGCACAGTGAGAGGTGGCCGGGAACCGGGGATTCGTGCACAGTGAGAGGTGGCCGGGAATCCGGGTATTGATGCACAGTGAGTGGTGGCCGGGAACCGGGGATTGGTGCACAGTGAGAGGGGGCCGTGAATCCGGGGATTGGTGCCAGTGAGAGGTGGCCGGGAACCGGGGATTCGTGCACAGCGAGAGGTGGCTGGGAATCCGGGTATTGATGCACAGTGAGTGGTGGCCGGGAACCGGGGATTGGTGCACAGTGAAAGGTGGCTGGGAAATCCAGGATTGGTGCACAAGTTACAGAAGCATCCATGGAGAAAACCTGTGCCAACGAAAGAAGCAACATGTAATGATTTCTATTTTGCATAAAAGTGGGGAGAAAGGTTAAAATGAATATATATGCAAGCATAGACAAAATAAAGGAAATAGACCAAAATTTTAATAATATATTTTTTCTAGGTGATATTTTATATTTTTTCTTTTCTGTTTTTGTATTGCTTTCATGTCCTCATTTAAAAATATCTATAAGTTCTTTTGAACTTCATTTTTATCTACCTGTAAGACATTAAAAATGTTACTGATAAAGCTAAAATCTGACCACTATCCTTAATTCCAGTTATTCCCCCGACTACCCAGAGATAACCATGTTTCATGTTGACATCATCTCTCTAGACTCTTTGGACATACAATGTCTCCCCCTTAACCCCCCTTATCCTTGGGGGATATGTTTCAAGACTGCCAGTGGATCCCTGAAACCAGATAGTACCAAACCCTAGAAACACTGTGCTTTTTCCTATATAATAATGGGTGGATAGTATATGCAGGGTTGATACGCCAGAGAAAGGGATGATTCATGCCCTAGGCGAGTTGGAACCAGAGGGCACACAATTTAAAACTTGTGAATTGTTTATTTCTGTAATTTGTAATTTAAGATTTTCAGACCTTGGTTGACCATGATAACTGAAACCACAGAAAGCAAAACTGCAGATAAGGAGGGACTACTGTACTTACATATATGTATACATGCCTATGGAACCACACAGTATTGTTTTGTTTCTACATAAATGGCATCATACCATTCATATTCTGCAACTTGCTACCCACGTCAGTTACATATAGATATTTTTCAGTAAAAAAAAGAACAAAAGCATACTATTTTCACCTAACAGAGAAGCTTGCAATCCAGGCTTAGCACTAGAATCATGTGAGGAGCTTTAAAATAAAACCAATGCTCAGGCCCTATCCCTAGTGACCCTCAAACAATTTGTTTGGTTTCGCCTTCCCGACTCCAGGTGATTGTAATTTTTTCACTGTGACTGTTTAATCACATCCTGCAGCCTTGCACATGTGTGTGGTGCTCTAGAAAGACACCAAAAAACAAAAAGCACTTACATTGCAGTACCCATCTACACCCCCACTAGAAATACGTGAAAAAGACCCGCTTGCCTCTATACTTCTCCACTTTATGTATAATCTCTAATTTTTAAATTTTTAAACTTTTTTGCTGCCTTCTTGGATTAAAACAAACAGTATGTTGTTTATTTTCATTTTCTTGATTACTTAGAAAATCTACATCTTTTCATGTGTTCTGCAAAGGATGAAGAGCACAAACCACCCAGTTTTTTATCCCAGTTCTGCCACTTCTGAGCTGTGTGATTTTAGGTCAGTTGCTCAATCACTGTGCCTCTATTTCCTCATTTGTAAAATGGAAGATTCATAGTGTCTACTTCATATGCTTGTTGTGATATTAAATGACTAAATACAGATAAGATTTTAGAATAATGTCTAGTACATAGTAAGCATGCAATAAATGTTAATTCTTCTCTTTGGCTATTTGGACTTTTTTTTAGCATTACTGATTAATCAGAAAACAAAAATAATTCTTAAATATTGGCTCATCCAGAGAAAGCCAACCAGACAGGCCATGAATCAATCATGGTTGGAAACCTTAGATACCTTGTTTCTGTTCTCAGTAGTTGTCTCGGCCTGTTTGGACTGCTGTAACCAAAACATTGAAGTTGTTTACATGGTTATAAACAACAGAAATTTATTTCCCATAGTTCTAGAGGCTGGGAAGTCCAAGATCAAGGCCCTGGAAGGTTTAGTGACTGGTGAGAGCCCTTTTTCATCTCCTTACTGTGTCCTCACATAGGAAAAGGGCAAGGGAGCTCTCTGGGAGCTGACTTTTATAAGGATATTAATTACATTCATGAAGGCTCCACCCTCATAACCTAATAACTTCCCAAAGGCCCCACTTCCTAATACCATCACCTTGGACATTAGGATTTTACATATAATTTTCAGAGGGACACACACATTCAGTCTGTAACAGTAGTAAAATGGGAATGACAGCTCTGTACCTGTTTGAAGGCAAAGAAGGTGAAACATGTCCTTTGGGGTCCCTAACAGGTCAGAGGTGATGTGTCAACTTCATTGTTTCATACTGGGAAGCAAAGTGCTTTCATTGCTGTCACAAGGGGAGACCGCGATGCTTCATCTAGCAGCCTAGAATGTTAGATCTTAAAGGACTTTAGAGATCATTTACCAGACACTCTTTTTTAGACAAGAACACTGAATCCCAAAGCATGAAAGTAATTTGGATGACATCTCCTCATCACCCAGTGACAGAACCAGACTAGAACTTAGGGCCCTTGACGTTCAGGAGGCTTTTTTGCTATACTTCTCTATTGTTCATTTAGACCTAGTGTTTGGTGATCCCAATATTAATATCTATGTGAGAAATCATGTAAAAAAAGTTTTAATTTTATAAAATTAGGGCAAAAAGTAAGAAAAATTAGGATTTGCTATTTTAGACATGATAAGAATACAAAAATATTTTTAAACTGTAGCAAAACTGGCTTCTTAGCCTTAGGACAATTTTCTAAGTAATATATCACCCAGAAAATGTTTTTGTGCCATGGGATAATTCATTTAAGTAAAAGGCCCAACAAATCCAACCAATTTAACATTAAAGTATTCAAATAAAAACATTTACAAGATACAAATATGGAAAGCATTATGATTTAAATAACCTGCAAATATTTGGGATCCCAATGTGATTTTTCAAACAACTCATTCTCACCCAAAGATGCCAGAATTTGAAAAACTTTTAAGTCTTTTAAAAAATTCAAAAAAAGATTTCTAAATTTCTGGAAAAGCAATTAATTTTATTAAAAATTCACCCTTAACAAAGAATTATATATCCATCTCTGGTTTTGAAGAAAAGCACAGATAAACAAGAAATATGAGGCATATCATTTTGCTCAACATGATTGTGTAAAATACTGGTAAGCTTTTATCCATAATGCTTCACTGGTAACATGAAACCGGGTTTTAAAAAAAATTGCTGGTTATCTTTCTCTTCTAAAGTAAAGCCTTCAATTAGTGTATGCAAAAGTCATCACCAGGATTCAGAAGGCTCAGGGTGAAGTGTTAATGAGAGAAGCTGACCAGTCTGGACACTAATATAAGGCAATGAGGTCTCAGGGGTGTCACTGTGAAGCACACCATCCCGAATCCTATACACAGAGGTGGAGGGACAATGTGGATTCAAATCCTCCAGATTTCATTTCTGGGACTTGAGATTTCACATCTTCTTTAGTGACAATTTACTCGTGCTGGGTTGATTCTGCTAATTTTCCCTAGCAGAAGAAATCAAGGGGAGATGTCAAGTAACTTATACAAAACAAAGAAGAAATGCAGTGACCTAAAAAACAGGCTTTTATATGAAAATAATACCTAAGATAGACAAAGAGATAGCGCTTTACAGCTATTCTCTTATTTCCTTCTGGAAATAAGGTATCAGGTATCTAGTGCTGTGGAACAGCTTGCTTCAGAACTTAGTAGTTTAAAACAGCAACAAACATTTATTACCCCAGTGTCTATGGATCAAGAACCCAGGAGAAGCCTGGCTGAGTGGCTCTGGTTCAGGATCTCTCATGGAGTCACTGTCAAGATACCGGCTGGAGCTGTTGTTATCTGAAGGCTTGACTTGGTCTGGCAGATCTGCTTTCAAAGCGGCTCACTCACATGAATGACAGATCAGTGTTGGTTGGTGGAAAGAAACCTCAGTTCCATGCCACATGGACTTCTTTTCTGGACTGTTTGAGTGTCACAGCATGGCACTGGCTTCCCGCAAAGCAAGTGATTCAAGAAGGAACAAGGTGAAATGCAATGTATTTTATGAGTGACAGTGCCCTGTTCTGTGAAATGAATGAATTGGACTAGAATAAGGAGGTCAAACAGGTTTCCATATATCCAGTCTGCCATAAAGAAGCTGCATGGAGGTATCCTCGGAATTGTAAGGTTAAATCTCAGATAGACCCTTACCCTAATAAGTTAGTGATGTTGCTGACATCTAGGAGCAGAGAGTAGTGACATCCGTGGCATTTATTTGCCATCCATGGACTAGACAATCAGTTAGGTTCACTGAAAGGTGGAGACTAACATTCTGTAACGCACCTAAGCCTTCTCACCAACAGAAGAAGGTTCTGAAACCAAATCTGGATTATCCAGTTTTCTATACCCAGCTCAGCCATAATCAGTGTTGCCTTTACAATTTTTTGTAAATAGTCAGCTGGTTACTTAATTAAATTCACCCAGTTGTTTTCAAAACAACCAGGAGTATGACCAAATTCAGTCTTTTCTTCAAACTAGTTTTGCATAGCTCTGTGAGGTGCTACATGACGATATACGTTATTTTAAACTCTCCTTATTTTTAATGATATAAACAATGAAAGCCTAAGTAAGAGAAAGGAGCTAACACATTTATTCCCATTCTGCCATCTGTTTAAAGCTGCTGATGTAATTCCAGTTTGAAATTGCATTAGCGTTTGCCTCCTGGACTTCTTCCTTATTTCCTTTTGTATTTCAGGCCTTCTGTACTTAAGAGAAAGCACTGCCTCTAGGATGTTGGTCAATTAATGCGAAGCTACAGTATATCTCTGGCCATTTTCAAACTGGCCTCTGATTTGGATTTCCTTCATGATGAGCTAGAATGACTGTAACTGGAGTGTTATTTGCTTAAATGTATTTGGTATTTAAGGTTTGATTAGTGATGTTTTCAGCAATATCATCAACAATCAGCAGATTTGTTTACACTGTGGAGAATGGCAGAGATTAAGGGTTGTGGCCGTGCATACTCAATCATTGCATATTGGTTGTTTTGACTTTTATCTCTTGGATTATGCCTCAGAATTCAATTTTAATTTTGTTTTTTTTTTTAAATGCAGCTGCTTTACACTGATTCGAATAATATTGTGGTAAAGAGTTTTGTTAAATTGTGTGATACTGTGTGTGTGTGTTGGGGGATGTTTTTTATGAGGTTAGATTTCATTTAAAATTAAATTTTGGTTGGATGGCCAGAATGTGGTTTCTTTGCTTGGATATGAACTGGGGACACAGGTCAAGCCCTCCTCTTTATTTCGACATATCCCCAATGGGGACCTGGTGGTGGCAGACAGGGAGGGTGTGGACAAGGTGTTTGAAAACACAGATGGGGCTGTGGCAGAAAAACCAGAACCGTGGGAAGCTTCCTCCAGTTTTCTGAGCCTCAGTTTCCCCACCTGAGATTATACTAGCCAATTCTGAAGTATTTCTCTTCTAAACAAATTCTGTTGATACCTGAAACAAATGTCTTTGCCGTTCCTTGCTCTCACTGTAGTTAGTGGCACAGCTTTAGGGTAGTGATATTGAATCTCATGTCAGAAAATCTCATCAGGTTAACAGAAGGTTAGACTTGGAAGGGAACCTAAGGACTCTCCCCCTAAAACTCTTTTTATTTATTTTTGAGACAAGGTCCTTCTCTGTTGCTGTGGCTGGAGTGGAGCAATCATGGCTCTCTGCAGCCTCAAACTCCTGGACTCCAGCAATCCTCCTGCCTTAGCATCCTGAGTAGCTGGGACTACAGGTGTACACCACCGTGCCCAGTTAATTTTTTAAAATTTCTTTTGTAGAGATTGGGTCTTTCTTTGCTGCCCAGGATGGTCTCAAACTCCTGAGCTCAAGTAATCCTCCTGCCTCAGCTTCCCAAAGTACTGGGATTATAGGCATAAGCCACTGTGCCTGGCCTCCCAAAATCTTTTTTTAGACTCTCAGTTATACTCACCCTCAGAACCTAAGGGCATGGCCCATGGAGAGAAATGTGTCTTACCAGGTACCAAGAACACAGCTCAACTTCAGCAAGCTAATCTGGAATATCCCTTGCAACTCAGGACTGTGGCTCTGAACTGTGGCTCAGAACCACCTATGGATTTTTTTGTTCCATAATATCAATGTCTAGGTCTTACATCCAACTTGCTAAATCAGAAATCTGGGCAGTAGGGACTAATTACTTGTATGTTACAAAGCTCCATGGCTGTTCGGAGTCTAGTGAATCAAAATATGTTGGTCAAGGGGGAGAACCTCAGTTCCAGAAAAGCAGATCACTGGAGGTAAAATGGAGTCAGCAGACAGAGCTGATAAGAAAATGCAGAGATCAGGGTTTGAGCCATGATCTAAGTACGGAAGTCCCGAAGGAGCCCAGAGAAAGAGGGAGAACTGATACGGCTCGGGAAAAACAGGAGAGCCCTCACAGAGCAGGTAGTCCCTGTGTTAGATCTTAAAGGTAAGTAGACATTTTCCTTTTGGACAAGAAAGGATGGGTGAGAGGAGGACAACGTTGAAATTCATCACAGAGCGTGCCACAAAGCAGGAGGCGTGAAAGGCAAATGTTTTGAGCAACTACTCATCTCTTCCAGAGATTATGTGAGATGCTGGAGATAGAGAGACATGATTTCTCCCATGATGAGTTTGACTGGAACATGGAGGAATATCAGGAGTCTTACCTGTAAAAGTAATCTGCATCAACTCATTAAAAGTCATGACTCCAAAGAAATAATTTTGGAATTGGTCCTATAGGCTGTTGTTTGCAACTGCAAAGTCACAGCACACTGGTATGTTACAGGAAAAGCTACAAGTAATGTATTGGCCATGAAGGAGGCAGCAGAGGAGATCCCAGCTCTGCTACTTACCAATCATGAGCCACCTACTGTCCCCTGGGAAAATTATTAAAGTGCATAGTGCCTCATTTTCTTCATCTGTATTGTAGAGATAATCATGGCACCTGCCTGATAAGGTTGTTATGAGGCCTAAGTGTTAGTATCTGTGAAGCTGTTGGCATAGTACCTGGCAATATAGATATCATTAGTAGTAGTATTACTATTGTTATTGCTATTGTTGTTATTTCTACAAGAGTTTGAAGAGTCATACACAGACACATTTAAGGAGGTGCAAGCTTACTTGTAATTCACAATCACTTGCTTTATTAAGTGGAACAAAACAAGGTAGTGAGCGAACCATTGTCTAGTAAGTTGATCATAGCCCTGGTAACATCTAGGGCAGTAAGTGGAGTCTGCAAATATTCTCCAGTGTGAACCACTGCCACAGGCAATACCAAACATCTTGAGAAGGGTTGCCAGGTAAAATACAGGATACCCAGTTACATTTGAATTTCAGATAAAACAATGAATAACTTTGTAGTATAAGAAGCATGTCCCATTATTGCATGGGACATACACTAAAAAAACTTGTAAGTATGGTGGTAGGGGTCCATATGATTCGTTGGTCACACTTGAGGTGCCAGAGCCCTTCCAGAAACGATGGATCTCCCTATTGTTTCTGCAGGGGGATTCACACAGGTAGGGGTAGGAACTTCATCCCTGAGAAATCTTTGGATTTTGACAGGTGGAAAAAAGCATACAGTGTTGCATTCTAAGAAATAGCATGCTGCAAGGACAGAGTCATGGGAGCATGCCTGGGAACCTTTGAGGAGACAAGGGTGGGTGGGGCTCTGTGTGTGTGTGTGTGTGTGTATGTGTGTGGGTGGGTGTGTGTGTGTGTTTGTGGGGGTCGGATGGGGCTCAGGAGGACATATGGTCAGGGAAGTTTTTGGGGCCAGGAGTTTAAGAGTTTAAGAAATTATATTAAATGAGCTACTACCTAATAACTGAATGAGTTACTACCCAGTTCCTGAATTAGTCATTTTGCTTCCTTTCTTAGTGGGTTTCAGATGTGTTTCCCAAAGCATTGCCATTATTTTTTCTTATTATGATTAATTGTTTATTTGTTTTTTTTTTTATTCATTTTACAATTCTTCTATGTTCAGTTAGTGAATGGTTGTAAGATGGATAGGAACAGCAAGACTCAATGATTATTTAACAAGTAATAAACTGACAGTACAGTCAAACAAGCTTGTCATTGGAAGTCTTATTCTGCTATCTGAAGTGAACATGGGAGAGCTCATTTATTTAATTAGAAGCTGTTTTTACTGGAAGACTTCCAGGAGGACAGTGGTTGTATTCTATGTCGTTTCAGGGCTCCTTCTATTTCAGAGGTCTCACAGATAGAAATTAAAAAGAAGAGGGCAATTAAAATAAAACCCTGTGAACTATTACTTCCTTCAGGAGTGTCTGTTGACTGCATCCTCCCGCTTGAGCTATTTGGGGATGGAGACCTTTATCCTCAGAACTAGGCAGATATAAATTACATAAAAATGTACCAAGTTCTTTTGGTGTTTTTCCCAGATTTAGAAGACACACATCTTGCCATTTCTTGATTAATTACTACACGAAAATTGTAGAGAAGCAAGCTTGGCTCAACATAATGAAGGATTTGCATGTGACCTGGAAACATTGTCAGGCTGGGTAAGGAGGAGCTGAGTTCTAGTCTCAGGTGCAGCAGTAATTCTTTGTGTGACCCTGGGCAGATTCTTTCTCTTTCCTGGGCTTTAACACTTCATTTGTAGAATGAGAAGGGAACCTTTATGGTTCCTTTTAGATGCTCCATTCTGAAATTCTGGGTCACAAGAAGGTCATTCGAAGAGGAGGACCCAGCCAAGGCAGAATATCAAGGAAAGATCTTCAGAATGGTAGAGGCTGAGTGGAGCCTTAAAGAAAGAATAAGTATCAGTGACAGGAGTGAATCCTATAAATGTCTCTAAACAAATAATCATTATTATAGAAGTATGTAAAGACTTACCTGGAAGAAAGAGAGAATGCTAGAAGGTTCTTTGAATATTATTTTGAGAATCTTTTTTTTTTTTGAGACGGAGCCGCGCACTGTCGCACAGGCTGGAGTGCAGTGGCACGATCTCAGCTCACTGCAACCCCTGCCTCCCAGGTTCAAGCAATTCTCCTTGCTTCAGCCTCCCAAGTAGCTCAGACTATAGGTGCCCATCACCAGGCTTGGCTAAATTTTTTGTACTTTTAGTAGAGACGGGGTTTCACTATGTTGGCTAGGCTGGTCTCGAACTCCTGACCTCATGATCTGCCCACCTCAGCCTCCCAAAGTGCTGGGATTACAGGATGAGCCACCACTCCCAGCCTATTTTGAGAATCTTAAATGAATTAATGAGTATGAGGTTTTTAACAAAGCTCTTCTTTTTTCTAAAAACAGTGGAGTAGGTTATTTAGACCAATCTTCCTGCCAGAAGCAACTGAAAATATACCTTTTTAAAAAATCTTAAAAGCATCAAAGAGATAACAAAAATTATTAAAAAACAGATTAAAAATAAAAAGAAAATGAAAACTTAGCTAAGTAAGCAAACACAGAAAGGTTATTGCTCTGAACACATATGTGCTGATTTCTCAAAATCAGAAATATTTTTCTGGCAGCCTTAAGAAATGAGGGGAACAGAAATAAAATCAAAGCCTAAGCCCACAGCAGAGAGGCAATTCCCAGGAAACCTTTCCTACAGCAAGCTGCAATCTCAGAGACTTCACTCCCAGGATGAGAGAGAACCAGAAATGGCACAGCCCTTATAAGAATCATAGCCTGATTCCAGTCATCTGGATTCTTTTCTAGTCCCTTACTACTCAAAGTGTGGCCCACAGCTTCCCAACATCAGCATCACCAGGGAGCTCCCCTGCAACATAAATTCTTGGGCACCACTCCAGACCAATTGTACCAGTCTGTACTTTAACAAGATCCCTGGTAGAAGCAAATGCAAATCCTTTTGAGAGGAACTCACTTTCATTATGGGCCTCAAGTTATTGCTGGTAATAATTTCTCCAGTGCAATTTCTGGTAAATATAAAAAATAACAAAGCACAAAAGAAAAGTAGGCAAGAGAGTCAGCAGAAACAACAGACAACAGAAACAGATGTACAGAATCTTCAGAGGTTGGAATTATCAGATGCAGTCTCTCAATTAATAAATTATATTCACAATAGCTATGTGTGAAAGGGAACATAAAAAGTAAAAAACAAACGAGTTATCTTCAGTGAATAGGAATGTATAAAAAATTATGCTGGATTTGAAAAAGAAATTCTAGACATGAAGTGTTTAGCACATTGGGGTAGTGAGTTTCCCGGTCATTGAAAGTACACGAACTGAAAAAGGCTGGACAACTGGGTATCAGAGTAGTTGAAGAGGGGAGTCTAGCACTGGCTAACAGTTATCCTGGTCATCTTCAAGTCTCCTTATGGTACAAATGCTGTAAGATGTTTTATCTAAGAACAAGACATCCTTCAATTGACCAGGGACCCTAGATCATGTCTAGCTTGACTTCTCTAGATGTGGGCTTGAGAATCCTGTCCAAGCCTGCTGCATTGCTCACTGCTCCAGGGTAGCTAACAGTTACCATGGCTATGTAAACTTGCAGAGAGATAGGGATCATCCATCGAAGCTCCAGATAAAACACACGGAGCTAATCTGGGGGACACATCACATACCATGTATTGAGGAGAAGTTTCATAACATGTAGTTAAAATGGATCATTTGCATACATCTGCATGAGTTTGCACAAACTCTCTTCACTTTCAAACATTCTCAGAACTTTATAATATTTAAAAATAAAAGGAAAAAACATGAAGATTTTTCTTTTGACCCTCTGTCTTTCTTGGTTCTGTTTATGTTCTCACCTTGTTCTACTCTATCAAACTTTCCAAATGGGGCCTATGGCCCTATATTCTGTCCATGATCACTCTTCAGAATCTCTGAACCCAAATTTCTTTGCATGCAGTCAGTTTATTCAAATTACACTTTTTCTTAGGTTCATCCTTTCCAACATCTTTGATCATCTTCTCCTTCCTGGGGCTCTCTCTTTGGAAATCACAGTTACCATTCGAGGAGCATCCTTAAACCATTTTCTGTTACATCATTTAATCCTTACATGAATCATGAGTAATCATTTTTGTTATGCCTATTATATGACAATATTCATTCCTTATAGAAAAATGAGAAAATACCTGTGAACAAAAGCAAATTGAAATCTCTTTTAATTTTGCCAATAAGAGATATCTTTCTGTTAATCTTTGTTAACATTTGGTATGCTTTCTCCAGACATTTTTTTCTGTGAAATTTTGCAAAAAAAAAATCAGATTGTATATGCTGAGCATACATTTTAGTCTGCCTTTATTTATTAACAATAGATTATGAACCCTTTTCCATGTTAATAAATATACATCTACAACATAATTTTTAATGTTTGTACAGTATGTTCTCATATGGATATATGACAACTTCCTTACACACCTTCTATTGTCAAACATTTGAATTAATTCCAATCTTCACTATTAAAATAGCATCTTATAGCTATATATTTGTGTACGTCCTTAATTATTTCTCCAACATAAATTTCTACATGTGGAAATGACTTAATGCTTCTGCTTTTGACAAATTTCCCTTCCAGAAAGTTTGTACTAATTTGGACTCCCAATCGCAATGTGTGAACAGGAATATTTCCCTGCACTCTAACCAACATTTGGGTATTAATGTTTTTATTGTCCTGGCTAATTTCATAAGTAGCATTTTATTATTGTTTTAATTAGCTGTTCTACAGTTATAAGTAAAATAGAATATGCTCTTGTATGTTTATTTAACAATTAAGTTTTTTCTTTTGTTAATTTAATTGTTAGTATTATTCATATAGTAACACTGGTACATAGAAGTAAATATTAACCAATATTATTATCATCATCATGATTATTTTCATAGGTAGCAGTCCTTGTACATTGTAAACAGAATCCCAAATTTGTCATTTCCTTTTAATTTAATCCAATTTTATTTTATCAATTTAGGCCATACAGAGTTTACATTTTTGATATGAATAATGAACTTTTATTTTTATGGCTTCTGCCTTTGATGACATGCTTAGAAAGCTCTTTCCCATACTAACATTATATAAATGTTTTAAAAATGTTCCCCTTGGAGTATTTAAATGGTTTCATATTTTATATTTAAATTATTAATACATCTGGAATTTATTTTCATATAAGAGTAGGATAGAGACCAGTGGGTCTTCACAAAAAGCCAAATGTTTTTTCTACTCAACATTTTAAGTATTTTTCAAACAGAACAGAACAGGAACATTTTTGAATCAAGACCTGTGAATGGCTACATCTCTGAGTGGAAAGGAATTAATTACCGCATGTCAGAAATCAGCATGGGGCCAGAGCTGTTAAACATACTAATGGCTTGGATGAAAGGAGAGCTGCAAAACAGGCTGCTAGCTTTTCCCTGTCCAATGGTGAATTAAGAGGGTTACTTACAGCCCAAGACGACAATGAGGAAAGCCAGACGGCCTTCAGTGTCAGGGGAGGGAGCAGCCATGGTGTCAGCAGACAGAATTGGATCTGGCTGTAATCTGTCTGCAAGGCTCTCCTGGGCCCTCATTGTGCATACTAGAAAGGGATGAGAATGCCCATCCTGGCCAGGACTGGAAGGACCACACCCAGGGCCTTCTCTAGGTATAGCTCAGGAGCCAACTGTGCTGGGGGTTCCCCTCCAACATGGCTGTCTTCTTTGGTTTTGCTTCATGGCCTTCTGGCCTACACTTTTATTCTCCTACATCTCCCACTCTACTATTTTCCTCAGAGCACACATTTCATATTAAAATCATTCTTCCCCAGACTTTGTTTCCATGCTGTATGGCTGTCCCATCATTGCATGTCTTTTCCACCTTTAAACTGTTTATCACATGGCTATATTTTCTGAACATAGCTCTTGGTTATTCTGCCAGTGAGAAACATAATGCTATTACTTGACAATTACAACTTGATTTTAATAACTTGCTTCACATGTCTTTTAATACAAACCTCTGAGTAATCCTGACAGGTAGGAAGGGAAGATCATGGGGACCAAGCCTAGATCTGAGAAGTCATTTGTCTGAGAGGCACAGTGACTTAGGAGCAGATCTGGAACTTGACACCAGAGATCTGGCCCAGCTTCAAAGCTCATCCTACGAGCCTCTGTGGCCCCTTTCCTACTTAACTTGGTGGTTCAGCCTCTGTGGCCCCTTTCCTACTTAACTTGGTGGTTCTTAGAAGTCCTGTGGTTCAACATAACTCTAAGAATTTTTTCTGTCTAAGTTCCATGCTAGGTTGTAAGGGTGCCAAGATAACAGAGTCATACTCAGTATCTCAGCAAGTTCACACCAGGAGTGACTTTTGAGTATTTTGTGCATACAAAATCAGAGATGGACAGAAGAAACTGTTAACTATTGTCAGGCTGTTGGTTGGGGAAGGCATCACAAAAGACCACATTTTGGCATGTGGGTTGGGGCCTGTCAGACTAGATGACTTTGGCATCTTTAAAGGACATCTGTTGTACCATCCTGCCCATTCCCCATCCACACTATAATTTTCCCTCCCCTACTCTCAGTTCATGCAATATCACCTCCTGGCCGCCAGTGTAGACTCAGGTCTGAGACCTATGTTATTCCAATGACCTGCAACTCTGGAGTTTTGTTAATTCCATTGGGGGAAAAAAAGATGCTGACTTTCTGCAGGGGTATCTGAAGCTGGTGACCGTCTTGTCTTTGTAAGGAGAGAACTTACCTGAGAATGGAACCCACACAGGAGCAAGTAGAACTGAGAGAGGCAAAGGAAAAGACTGATCCTGTAGGATGTTGTCTGGGCTCTGTATACAGCCACCCTTCAAAGCAAATACTTTGAATTTTACAGTTTTATGAGCCAATAGATTCCTTTTCTTATGCAGGTACATCAATTTGAGTTGGGTTTCTGTCACTTGCAACTCAAAGATCTTTGACTAATATAGAGTCCCATTCCAAATCCAAGGCTCTGTGAGTCTTTGGCAGACTGGAGGGCAGACATGGTATCCAGCTGCCTCAGCACCTAGCTCCTCTGCCTTTCTGGTCCAGCTGCCCAGCATTCATGAAATGACTGAGCCAAAACTGTGCTGCTCTTGAAGGTGTAGATTTTTATTCTTTGGTGGTATGAGGTTTCAGACCATCAGGACTTTAACCCTCCTTGGTTAGGGCAACTACTGAAGCATTTCTGCAGAATGGTCCAGCTGCTGATATCCTAGGTGAGGGCTACAGATGGTGGCTGCGTTAGGCCATTCTTGAATTGCTATAAAGGAATACCAGAGACTGGGTAATGTATAAGGAAAAGTGGTTTATTGGGGCTTATAGTTCTGCAGGCTATACAGGAAGCATGACATCAGCATCTGCTTCTGGTGAGAGCTTCCCGAAATTTTCAAACATGGTGAAATGTGAGGGAGGAGAAGGCATATCACATGGTGAGACTGGGAACAAGAGAGAGGGAAAGGTGCCACAGGCTTTTAAACAACTGCATCTTGTATGGACTCAGAGTGAGAACTCATTCATTATTGTGAGGACAGCACCACAACGTTCATGAAGGATCTGCTATCTTCGCCCAAATACCTCTCACCAGGCCCCACCTCCAACATTGGGGATTACATTTCAACATGAGATTCAGAGGGGACAAACATCCAATATATCAATGGCTATCCCATGGGGGTTCTATTGTTTGTTTTGGTAGAACAGTATCCCCTTTCTGTAAAATGATCCCTTCCCCAACTCTACCCGTGTAGTTTGAATGGGGCTGCCACAATCTTAAGTCACATGTAACCAAAGTGGTTGGCCTGGAGTAGGTACCTGGCCAAGAATGAGATGAAGAGGAAGTCTCAGATCTTTTCCATTAGTGGACATCTCTGGAGCCACTGGTGAGCAGGCACCTTGTATGGTGGAAGAAAGAGTGTAAGGAACAAACACAGTGGCTACAAAGAGAGAACATGGGATGAGGGCTGTGGATATGGGGCAGGTGAGACCAAGTGGTTTTCTACTACTGGAGTAGAAAACTCCTTGAGATTTGTCCTTGAGATCCCACTCTATCCCCTACATACCTCTTGGTGAAATTGGTCTCCCAATAAATCCCTATGCAAATAACCAAGCTAATGTAGCTGAATTAAATATCTAGCATTTGCCACCCAGAGGATGTTGCACAACTCCTGAACTCCCCAAGGCTGACTTGGCTCCATTTAGCTAATAAGCCACCCATTAATTCAGTGGCTCACAGCCCTGCCTCACATTAGAATTACTTAGCGTGCTTTTAAAATACTGTGGTACCGAGGCCCAGCTCCAGGGACTTTTACTTAACTGATCTAGGGGAGGGCCTAAGCTAGGGTGTGTTTTTAAGCTATCCTGGTAATTCCGGACTTGTAAACCACTGCAGAAAAGATCCACTCCCCTGACTTGCCTCTAGAATGGGACGTGGGGCACCAAGGTGTAAGGAAAAGACCATTGGGTGATCTTGGTGTCTGAGGGGCTCTGTCCATCTTGGTCATTAATTCTGTGACTATAGGCAAGTTTACCGATCAAGTCTCTGGTCCCCACCTGTAAAATGGAAATAATAACTACTATGCTGTCTTCCTCACAGAGGTCTTTTCAGACAAATGTGAAGAACCTAGAACTTTGGGAATCTGGAACCTGCATCTCCCAGAATAGAAATCACACTTTGCATGCTCCTCACCCAGGGGAAGAGGACACCAGGGCTTCTCCACATCTTTCCTGGAGTCAGAATTGAAATGTCCACCAGGAGAAAAGGGCAACCCCACCTCAGCAGAGGAACACAGCAGAAAATGGGTTTCTAACCTGCTGCTCCCAAGAAATGCTTGTTTTGTTGTCCTTGTTCCCTACTCCACCCCCATGCCCACCCCTCCCCGATCAAAGTTCCTGTAGGAATACCTCAAAGGTCCCTTGTCAACAGCCAGCTACCCATCAAGGCTACTTGATGATCAAATCAGCCTTTCTAGGCCTTTTCCTAAAGGATTTTAATCTCTGTCCTTGTTCTCCCCTGGATTTTTTTCCACCAATCTTTGGCTTAATAAATGCCTTTCCAGAAGGCTTCAGCACGGCTGGAAGTATACTTGAACAGCAATTCTAAGTCCTTATTAGCTCTATAGTGATCAGGTGAAGGAATAATTGATCTCAATCAGGAACACCTGGTTTTATAATTGCGCAAATGATTATAATTCAATAATAAAAGTCAATTTAACTAACTTAATTCAGATTGCGTTAACCTCTCGCAGACAGTCAAAAAGTGAACAAGCAAATAGGAAAGGGAAAAGAAAAGAAAAAAAGAGAAACAAAGCTCTGTCTAAACTGCCTGACCAAATAGGGCCAAAATGTAATTGAATCATTTTTCTCCTACTGTAGGTAACATGAATTTTCATTCTGGGCCTGTGTTCGTTAAAGTCTTTATGTGTCAAATGTCCTCTCTATATACTTCTGAACTATATTAATTTTTCAGACCAGGCTCAAATACAACCTCCTTTACCCTCCCTAGAGAGGTTCTGGGATGCTAGGAGTTGGAGAGACATTCACTTCCCCCACACGGCTTGAGTGAGATCAGGCCCAAGGAGAAGAAAATTATATTCATTGAGCAGCTGTTATGAGTCAGTCGGACGTTATTTCTGGCATTTCATTCACTCTTCACAGAGAAATGGGAAACTGAGGCTAGGCAAGCTTAAGGATTTGCTCAAAGTTTCATTGCCAGATAATAGCAGAGATAGGACTTGAACCCACGTCTTCCTGATTTCAGAGCCTGTGCTGTTTGCTCCCCACCATGACAGACAATCAGGGCACCCCAGGCCTCTCCAGGCTGTTGGACTTTGGCATGATGTCAGCCACCCTTTTGAGTTTCAGCTGCTGGCACTTGAGTCTGAACCATGAAGAATTTAGCCAAGAGGTTGCCAGTCAGATAAGGCTTTCTCTGTTGGCTTCCACCTCGTGGCTATTTGCAGAAGGTGTTGTTAGGAGCCTCAAGATGTGTGCAGAGGGTAGAGCAGGATCTCAAGGATCTACATCAGAGGTAGCTCTTCCCGGTCTCTCCAACCAAACATTCATTCATGGAGATCGAAGGAGGACATGAGATACTGGTCTGTGCGTCACTTCAGCTTTGTGAATCCTAGAGATTAAGCTTCAAGAAGTATGGCCTTGAGATCATAAAGAATGCCTCAGGCTGAGGCTGAGAGATGGAGCAATGCCCCCAAACCAGTTGCTGCTTCTGTCTGCTTTCTGGGCGGGAAGGGAGAGAGGAAGATGGTGAAGGGGCTCAGAGATCCACCCTTCCGTTTACTAAATAAACACTCATGGAGTCAGCCCCCAAGCTGGGGATTCTGAGCTAACTGCTGCTGCTGCTACTACTATTACTACTACTATTACTACTACTACTACTACTACTGTTTATTATCAATGATAATAATACCGCATGCAATTCACTGAGTATCAGATACTCTGATAAGGAGATATATGCATTAACCTGTTTTCCTTCACAGCCTTCTAAAGTAGGTGCTGGCCGTAACCCCTTTTACAGATGGACAAATTGAAATTAAGAGGATTTAAGTAATTTACCCGGAGTTGCAGAATTCGCTAGTGGTAGACAAAGATTGCAACCCATGAATGTGGTTTTAAAGTCTGAGCTCTTAACCTTTCCTCTGTAGAAAATCTCTAGTTTGTCTCAAGGTATGGCCCCTGCTTTCAAGGGCTCATAGCCTAGTGAGGAATATGGGTGTGCACATGAATCAAAGAAGTCTCTATGAAAGGCCCACTGGAGGCATACATGATCTATGATGGCAGAACTAGGGAGAAACATAATTAACATAACTCTACTGAGACTGGAGTTGGGATATGATCCAACTGGGAAGACTTTCTGTGAGGTGATATTTGAGCTCAGTCTTGAACATTCTAGGAAAGATGACAAACATACATAGTCATAGGCCCAGACTGAGAGAAAGTTCGGGATGTTCAGAAGCCCCCAGAAGTCTGGTGCACTTGATATTAGAGCACTGGTATATGTGTCAGGTGAAGTTGAGACAGGCTGGAGATATGGGCAGTATGTTGTCTTGGACAGTATTCTGCAAAAACAAGAATCCTGGAGAGTAATGAATAAGGGATTAAAATAATGGACTGTGTTTCATCTATGGTTGGAAAGGAGGCTGGGCAGACCAGAGGGGAGGGGCTCATCCAGGCAGAAGTAAGAAAGGCCAGAGGGGAAAGGGGACAGGCAGAGGGTCTCATTCTTTATCCCTGGGTAGTGGGTCTGTCTCCATGTAGATGTCCCTTCCTGGCCTTTAAAGGCCGAGTTCTCAGACAGACCCTGTGCAGACACTTTGACATGATCTTATTGGCCAGTTTCTGAATAGTTTCTTTTTCTAGAATACATTGGCCCTCAAGGATAGTGTTTCTTTTCAGAAGCTGTCACTATAAGCTGTGAAATCTCCTCCACTCCCCAGCTCTTCACTATCCTCCTTATTAAGAAGTAATTTAGTTCCTCAAAAAACTAAAAATAGAACTACCATATGATATAGCAATCCCACTGCTGGGTATATATCAGAAAGAAAGGAAATCAGTATGTTGAAGTGATAGCTACATGCCCATGTTTATTGCAGCACTATTCACAATAGCCAAGATATGCAAGATATGGAATCAACCTAAGTGTCCATCAGTGGATGAGTGAATAAAAAAGGTGGCTTAAATACACAATGGGATACTATTCAGCCATAAAAAAGTATGAAATCCTGTCATTTGCAGCAACGTGGATGGAACTGGAGAACGGTATGTTAAGTGAAAGCTGCCAGGCACAGAAAGACAAATATCTTATGTTCTCCCTCATGTGTGGGAGCTAAAAAAGTGAATCTCAAGGAGGTAGAAAAGAATAGTGGTTACCAGAGGCTGGGAAGGGCAGGCAGAGAAGAGGATGAAGAGAGGTTTGTTGATAGGTACAAAAATACAGTTAGAAGGAGTAAGTTCTAATTTTGTCAGTACAATAGGGAGACCATAGTTAACAATAATTTATTGCATATTTCCAAATAACTATGAGTACTGAAATATTCCCAGCACAAGAAAAGATAAATGTTTGAGGTGATGGATATCCTGATTACCCTGATTTCCTCATTATACATTGTGAACATGTATCAAAATATCATCTCTACCCCATAAATATGTACAACTATTATGTCAATAAAAAATAAAACCTGTATACAGAAAAAGAAGTAACACATTAATTAATAACAATTAACATTAATTACAAAGCAGTAATTTGTGTCAATATATAATTATTAATTAAATAAAGTAATTTATGTTAATTCATTGAAAGTGCAGGTAAGGAAGCATTTTTTTACATTTCCTGGAAATTCCATCTCCCAGAAACAGCCATAACCATTATTTGGGTGTTTGTTCATTCAGAAATTGTCCAGTGATCATGTGAAGAGTGTATATGGGCATACTTTTCTTTTACAAAAATGAGATAACATTGCAGTTCAGTTTGCAGCCTGCCTTTTCAACATGGCAGTATGTGATGAGCACCTTTCCATGGGATCACATGTAGAATTAACGGTTTCTAAACCTTTGCAAACCTTGAAATCTGCAGCATGGCAGCACATAGGTGACAAAGCACAGGAGACAGCAAGGATCATGGGAAGCAAGCCATAGCATTTGAGCCCTGGTTTCTCCTCCCATAGCTGGGTGAGCCCTCTGAACCTTACCATTTTTATCCATCAACTGGGGATGATACTACAACCCTACCTGGCAGACCTCACAGTTCTGGGGTGAGTATCTATGCAGTGGCAGACATAAAGTGGTAGACTCTTAATGTATTATTCAAACATAAGAGATCTGTAAAGACTGTGCCCTGAATTCACCTCCTTTTGCTACTGAGAGCTCTGAGATGACATCCCAAGAGTCTGAAGATTCCAGGTTTATCCCTGGAGTACCTGCCAGCCAGTCTTCCTGGTTGGTAATAATGAAGTTCTAATGTTAGAGTGGGGAGGAATTAAATCAGCCTGTCTGGCTTATTTTTATGATATTTTTCAGACTCTTGGCTACTATGGGGCCCATGTTTCAAGCAGGCTGGGCATCTTTCACAGCTCCCTCCTCACAGTGGATCTATGACCCTGAGGCTCTGCCAGCTAACCCTGCCAACTTGCTCTTACCTCTGTTACCTCTTAGAGTTGGATGCTGTCTCCTCTTGCAGCAGACCCCTAGAACTGCCTCAATTCTCAGCCCCACCTTCCAGGACTAAGACAACACCATACCTTGCCAGGAGAGGAGGTGGTATAGCTTTCCAAAGCTTCTTCAGGACTTCTAATGGTGACTTTCCAGAAGGGCCATGCCGGTGCCCCAGCACACCCTCTGGTTCTACCCTGCCTCCTGGGCCAGCTGTGTCTTTTTAGCCTAAAGTGGCAAATGGACTCTCCATTACCAGCAGTGAGGCCCTGAGTGGTGGCTACCCTCACTTGCCAGGATCCCATTACAGCTGAAGGAGCTGTGAACTGATTTCCTAACAGTTCCTTTTCTCCCTCCAATCCATTCATTCACAGCTCCCTCTTCCTGAATCATTCTTCCCCCAGCCCACACCTATGACCCTTCCCCATTCCCCAGTCTTCCCCTTCCTCTCCTTAGACCTGAGCTCAGACCGTGGGGCCTTTCTCATCCCGCAGGGCTACTTTAGGTGTTTATAACCTCAAAGCATCTAGTACTTCTAATCACCACAGCAAATTCTAATTTTCTATTAACTTGTCTCTAAGTTATGAGTTCCCTGAGGAAGAGGACTATGTCTGATTTTCTATTATTGCCCAGAGCTGAACACATAATAGGTGCTTAGTAAATATTTGTGGAATAATTGAACAAACTTAATATACCTTAACACATGATAGGTACTTAGTAAATATTCATGGAATGATTGACTGAACAAACTTAGTCTACCTTAGGCTCACAAGGGCCACTTCAACTCCCTTTTGTGCTTCTGGATATTTTTTTTTTTTTTTTGGTAACCTAGAAATCCATCCATCCTTTCTCCTGCAGCTGAGCTATGAACAAAAAAATCAAGGTGGGCAAGCCTGACCCTAATGTGCCCCTACCCCTTTGTCCCTGTGGCCCTCCCCAGAGGGAAAGTCTGATCTGTGACTCAGAAAGCCTTGGGTACCTTCTCTCTCTGTTGACTTCTCGACCTATCTTCCCAAAAGCTGCCTGGCCCTGGGTTATTTTCCAAGTGAAAATAAATTTTGTGAATGCCCTAAGAACTTGCTAGTATAACTACATGTAAATAGAGATTTCTGCCCAGATTATGCTTGGATATTATCAAAGCTGAGATAGAAGTCACTGAGCTTACCTCATTTATGCATGCATTTCTTGATGCAGCATGCATTTTCTGAGTTTTTCTAATGCCCCAGGTACTGCGCTAGGTGCCAAGGATCCACATTCCACTGTAGATGGGCTCTTTGCTTTAACAGATCTCACTGTTAAAACGACTTCACCTAAAGCCATTTCTTCTATTGGTGGATTTCTGTAATGGAAAGTTGGCCTAAAATTGAGCCCATTTGTGTGTTTTTGAACCTGTTTAGATGTCCTATTCTTTTATGGCATCTCTTTGGGGGGGGGTTAAGATTTATTTTTGTAATGATTCACCTTGTAACTCTTCTTATATCAATTAAGATATACATTCTTTTAAAAATAAAGTATGCAAATGTGTGGTAGATGTGCCGGACAGCAATAACTTAAGCATATCCTGAGAATGACCCTATGGCCTAAGAAGAATATGTGTTGAAAGCTCCAAGCTAAGGAATCTGGGAGTGGCCAACCTGGAGATTCACTTCTTATTTATGAGGAATATCTGAATCCCTGGCCCATCCAGTGGAACACAGACCTTACAGGGGATTAAAGCCCCTTGTTTTGGGCTAAATGAAGTTGTCAGGTGGAGACTGTTAGGGGCAGGGTGCTCAATAAAAATGCTGTGTAAATGTCATGCTTTTACAAGCAGCAATGGTTCTCTTGTCCAGCCTGCCACCACTGTCAGGGGACCACTCTGTATGTAAGTCCCCTTAATAATCCCTGTGTCTCATTTGCTGGCTTCATGTCTCTTCTGCAGTCTTTCGAACATGGTGCCATCCTTGTTGAAGTCAATAGCGGTCCAGCACAACAGCAAATCAGACTGATGTTCGAAGATTGGAGTTGTGGAACTGGTGGGCTTTCGATGCCTTTCAATCTGGTTGTTGGATTCTACTGGCACAGGGCATTCATTCTTGGTTGAAGGGCGGGGTGGTTTTAGAGGGAGTACGCAGATGAGACATGGTGGAATAGGGCGTGGTTTTCCCTCTCTGCAGACCTGAGAGACGGATCCTGGAGGGAAAGTCCAGAATAAAAGTTAATGGACAATGTTCATGAAAAACTGGAAGAGTCTCGTCTTGCACAGAGCCCACCCTGGAGCTGGATGAGCTTGCTCACCTTCCTTGTGTACCGGAGGCTGAGTGTTGTTTTAGCCACACTTTAGGGGGACATGTGTCCTTCAGAGGAACTATGTGGAAGGAGAATGTGAGAGGAAGCCTGGGGGAAAGGCTGCAAGTGACATGTTATGGAGCACAGGTGAGGCAGCCCTGCAGACAAGTTGAAACAGCTGGGGGAGGGGCTGCCAAGGTCCTCAGGTTATCCAGGTTGAGGCTAAAGGCCAGCAAGACTGGGCATTCATGTCACTGGAACTTTACTTGTGTTCCCAAGATGCTAAGGCCTGAACATGTTTGGGTTACAAGATACCCTCAAGAATATAAAACAACCGACATTGAAATGAATCTTATTGGAAATATAAAATTAAGTAGAAAGTGTCCCATTTTTAAATTAAGGGAAAAAATCATCTTAGCAATGTCAAAAAGAAAAAAAAGTAAAGCAATGGATGGATTAATAGGCAAATTGATTGTTAAGCGAACTGGTTTTAGGCAACGGAGCTTTAGGTGAAGTGATGGAGCTGCTGTTTGGCCTTGATTGCAGTCCTGGGACCACAGCTCCCCCTCTGCTGAGGCTCAACAGGGCTGACTGGCTGCTCCCATATGGTCTCTGCATTGCCAAGGAGAGGAAGCCCAGGCGTTCCTGGCAACACTCTCGGCTGGGGCAGGGCAGCCTCCCCGATGACGGCAGAGAGCAAACAAAGGTAGCCAGGCTAAGGCTGGGGCACACAGGGCTCTGTTCCCAATGTAGCCCCTGGACACTGGCCAACCCTCCTTGTCCACTGGGACTCCAGGCAGAGGCACAGTATCGCAGGCTGGGAGAGAATCTCTCTGCTCCTAGAAACCTTGGCCGGGGGATCATCAAAACCTCAAGCTGTAAATACCCTTAGGAATTATCTAGTCCAACTCCCTCATTTCCCAGAGCACTTGCTGGGGCCCAGAGAGTGGAAGGAATTTGTTCACTGTCACCGGGAATACTAGTGACGCAGGCTTCCCCGGCTGGGTTCAGTGTACCATGCTGAACCCTGACAAGGGACCCTGGGTTTCCATTGGATTTATCACGAAAATCAAAATAATTGCATCACTCAGTATTTTCCAGTCACTGGAAAAGTCTAACTTTGTTAAATTCATGAAGCATAAACATTTGCTAATCAAAGTACTTACCCAAATGATACTCAGTTAAAGCGATATTAAGGGAAACAAAATGTGTACACATGCTACTGACCACCTACGCAGGATTTATATCACATTTCCTTATATGAGCATTAAATCAATGGCAGTTCTCACTGGCTGGGACTTGAACATCAGGGAATTAGCTGGAGCCTTTAGGAGGATTTGACAGGCAGTGGGAAAGGTGCACCGCTGTCAGGAGCCAGGAACTCCAGCTCCTCCCTCGGCTCTGCCACTCCAGGGCCTAATGACCGGGGCAAATCCCCAGTCTCTCTGGGGATTCAGAGATACTGGGGACTCTGAGCTTCAATATCCTCAGTCTTGAAATGATGCTCCCTGCCCAGCCTGCCCACCAGGGTTATTGCAAGGACAACATGAGGTGGTCCTTTGAAAATTGTGATGTTTTATGCAAGTCAGTGTTTTCTAGATGCCCTCAAGCTGGGCTGGTGGCCAACTGCAGAATGGAGAGTGGCTGCGCAGGGCAGGTCAGAGAAGGGACAGGACGTGGAAGGAGACTGGAGACCAGCCTTCTGAGTCTGATGTCTTTACTATCCCCATTTTACCCCCATGAGAAAATGTAGGTAAAAAGAGGTTCAGTAACTTGCTCAAGATCACACGGCTACAACGTGATAGAGCCAGACTTTGCATTTAGGCTTCTGGCCCCAGAACCTGTATATTAACCTTTCTGCAGGGCATATGAATGTCCCATGGCTGTTGCAATGAATTACCACAAACTTAGTGGCTTAAAACAACACAGATTTAGAAACTTACAATTCTGGAGCTTAGAAGACCTAAAACTGAGGTGCTGGCAGGGCTGCATTCCTTTCGGAGACTCCAGGGAGAATCTGTTTCCTTGGCCTTTCCAGCTTCCAGAGGCCACCTGCATTTGTTGGTTGAGAGCCTCCTCCTCGCATCACCCTGACCCTCTGCTTCTGTGGTCACATTGTCTTCTCTCCAAATCTCAGTCTTCTGCCTCTCTCCTCTAGGAACCCTTGAGATCACTTTGGGTGCACCCAGATAATCCAAGATAGTCTACCCTTCTCAAGTTCCTTAATCACATCAGCAAGGTCATATAGATGGCATATTTCAAACTATATGGTGCTGGACAATTTAGGCTATTAGTATTACCATTTTAAGCTTTAGTAAATGTGCATTGGTCAAGCTGAGTCTATTAACAAAATTCTTTATATCATGGATTTGTTCAAGTTTATTTTTTTTCTAATCTGTTTTTTAACTGACAAAATTTGGATATATTTGTCATGTGCAACATGTTTTGCCTCTTGACGGTTTATGTCATGGACTTATTCCCATGTCTGCTCTTCTTTGACCAAGTAACTTCAGTGCGTTATTGTAGAGCCATGGTAGCATGCGGACAATGCGCCTTCTTTCCCCCTCCCTCTGCCTTGCCCACTTTCAAATGGGTCTCCTACAAGAAAAGGGAAGTGGCCGGAAGTTTGCGTCATGAGAAAAATGCCCCAAGAAGGAGAAACAGGGCAGTCTTCCAAGTCTCCCATGGAAAACAAGAGCCCAGGAATACCTGAGAAGAAGTCTAAGCAGCCCAGACCCGACGGGCTGCTCCACGGCTCCCAGGTGCCGAGGCTTACTCCGCAGTTTCGCGTCATCTGTGCCTCTCAGTGAATACATTCCACTGGGGGGAAATTGTAGTTCTGAGGATTTCCAAGTAGCGCCTGGGCCATCTGTTCCTTCTGAGTATCTCCTCTCCTTCAGCATAAGGAAACTCTAATTGGAGGAACCTTTGCCCTTTTCCTTTTCACTTTTTCTATGAACATGTGCGGATGAAGACAGACCGCAGCATCTCTGTTCATCTGTAGTCAGATCTCACCGCACGATGCACAGATCAGGCAGAAAGGGTTGAGGGGCATGAAGAGGCATGGGCAGTGATACCAGAGGGAGCATACCCTGCTTTGGGATGGCTCTGGCAGGGTGGCTTTAGACTGGTCCCTGAAAGATGGAGAGATTGGGTTATAGGGAGACTGAGGGGAGGAAGATCCTGCAGGTAAAAGGACCAGTATGAGGGTGAGAAGGTGAGATCACTCAAGAGGATTATAGTTCTGCACTGATTAACAAATGCTCTTCTGTGAACCACAATCAACCTGTAATAGCTTTTCTCTGGCCCACAGTAAAAGTGAGAAAAATAAGGACAAAGAGTATGTTTTAAATAAAGATAATTCATTGAACTTGAAGTTTTCTTTTTTATTGTTTTGAACATTAAAATGCCTTTCTTTTTATAAAACAAATGTTATCTTCAAACATAAGCGTGAGAGCCAGGGTATTTTCCTAACTGTTCCTCTTCTCTCACCTTCCAGGCGTGTGGGTGGATTACTCTTCCTGACCCCGTTTAAGTGAGGTCTGGCCAAGCGATTTGTTTTCACCAATGAAAGAAAAGTAGAAAGAATATGTCACTTCCAGGCAGAATGTCTGCAAGTTGGTGGACAGTCTGCCTTGATCCCGTTTTCCTGCGTTGGAGGTCATGGAAACATGCGTCAAGACTCAGTCTCTGTCAGCCTGGATTCCCCAGTGACCACGACCCTGCCAGCCTCCCTGGGCATGTAGTGTGAGTGAAAAATAAGCTTCTATTGTGTGAAGCTAAGAGATCTGGAAAGTTATTTGTTTCTGTAGCACAGTCTGACTAATAGAGTAGCTAGTAGCTAGGAGGTTTTTCATATCTTTATTTAGCAAAATGAAACGGTGCCAATCTTAGGTTGGTATGATTTTTTTCTTTTGATATTTAATTGCCCCAGGAAATACAATGCCTTGGACATTCTGACACTGGTAACTGAAGTATGGAGTGTCCGGTTTAACAAGGGTAGCAGTTCTTAGGACAGGGGCCACAATACGGGACCCCTCAGCCCCAATTCAACCAGAGTCGCACCTGTTTCATCTGCATACAATTTCAGCATCAGGAAAGGGTTTTATAGCTGAAAAAGGAAAAAGTCAAAGTGATGTGGCAGAGACTATCCTAGCCCCTGGGGATGCTGTGAAGAACGAGACAGACATAGGCTTGTTCCCATTTACTTACTTATTGGCTATGACTTTCAGCTTTGCGGGGTGTGGAGAGGCCGGAAGGGCAGACAAAAGGTGAATCAACTAATTAAATAGCTGAAAGAGGAGACACTCTATTTACGTAAGATATGGGGACCAAACAAGAGATTGATAGGAGAGGGTGGGCTGATAAGATCTCTTCTCAGAATTTAGTATTTTAGTTGCAACCTGGAGGATTGGGAGGGCTAGCAGGCAAAAAGGTGTGTGACCTGCTCAAGAAGCCGAAGGCCTGCGTAGCAGGAGGCAGGGCTGAGAAGGAGAGAAACAGGAAATAAGTTGGAGGGTCCACATGAGCCTAATCAGCAAGCCTTTGCAAGCCACAAGGAGGTAAGCGAAAGAGAGCGACAGTGGATGACGCTGCCTTGCCCATATCTACTTAATAAACACTTGGACTTGATGCCTTCAAAGCAGAAATCCCACTGTCCACTCGCCTGCTCTCCCATCTGCCTCTCCCCCTACCTTTCCCGTCTCAAAAACGGCAGTTGCACTTTTCAAGTGACTCAAGCCCCAAACCTTGAGATTCCTTTTACCTCCATGCCTAATGGGGGCATCCTACTGGCTCTGCTGGCGTCTCTTACTGGGACTTTTGCAGTATTCTCTTCACTGACCATTTTGTTTCCACTCTTCATACTGAATCCTTTGCTCCACACAGCAATCAAAGAGATCCCTCAGAATACATGGTCAGACCATTGTCTACTCCAAAACTATGATGGTTTACACCCTACTCAGAATAAAGCCAAGGTTGATATCTGACCCGTTGAGTCCCACATCGTCTGGTCCTTGGCCAGCTTTCGGTCTCATCTTTGTTCCTCCTCCTCTTGCTCACTCAGCTGCAACCCCATGTGCCTTCTTGATGTTTTTGTTTGTTTATTTTTGTTTTGTTTTTTGAAACAGGGTCTCACTCTGTCACCTAGGCTGGAGTGCAGAGATGCAGTCACAGCTCACTGCAGCCTCAACGTCCTGGGCTGAAGCAATCCTTTCACCTCAGCCTCCTGAGTAGCTGGACTACAGGCGGGTGCCACCATGCCTGTCTAGTTTTTTATATTTTTGTAGAGACGGGGTTTGCCATGTTGCCCAGGCTTGTCTTGAACTCCTAGGCTCAAGCAATCCGTCCACCTTGGCCTCCCAAACACAGGCATGAGCCACTGTGCCCAGCCCTCCTTGATGTTTTTGAACGTGCCAAGTGGCATGATTTTGTGGCGTGGTCTTCGCATTTGCTATTTTCTCTCCCTGCGACCACTTTCCTCAGTTGTCTGTTTCTCATGGTTTGTTCTTCATTTGGCTCTTTTATTCATGGTCATGTTATTGGTGTGCAAATCTCTAGACACACCTTTCATCATTTTTATCTCCACACCTGTTTATTTTTCTTCATGACATGAATTGTCACCTGACATATTTTATGCTTATTTTTTCTAGGCCATAGGTTGGCAAACTTGTCTTATAAAGGCCAGATGGTAAATATTTTAGGCTTTGCAGGCCATACAGTTGCCGTCACTACTAACTCTACCATTGTGGTGTAAAAACAGCCATAGACAGTAAGTAAAATAAATGAGCATGGCTATGTTCCAATAAAACTTTATTTACAAAAGTAAACAGCAAGATGGATTTGACCTATGGGCCATAATCTGCCAACCCCTAGTTTAAGCATTTGTTGTTCACTTCCTAAAATGCCAGCTCCAGGAGAGCAAGGACTTCGGTCTTTTTTGTTCAGTACTCTCTGAGGCACCTACTAAAGTGTTTGGCATGTGGTAAGCAATCCATAAATATTTATTGAATTCGTTAATTGATTAATGAATAAGCTCTTGGGAGACCTTGATTATCAGGGCTTGGCTAAGGAGTTTGGATTTTCTTCTTTCAAGAAGTTTGAAAGAGTCTTTGCCATTTTTAACAATGTTCATGACTGCTGATTGACAGCTCTTATCTGCAGTCTGCAATTCTCAGAATGAAGACATTTTGAGACAAATAACAGCCGCTTGCCCGTCTTACTGTTTACTCCTCTCGTAAGCACACTGTATGATGCACATCGCACATTGAGTTGGATGTGTGATGATGCATCAGACTGCTGCCAACAAAAACACATCGAAATAAAATAATCATCTCTGCAAAGGCCCAGGGATGACACTCCAGACATTCCATAGAAATCAAGGGGCCTGCTGCAGCTCTGCAGAAGACAGGACTGAGGACCCATCATAATGCTGAGTGTGGGGAAGCACACAGGTCAGGGTGGGATTAAATGAGTGGAAAGACTGAAAGAGCTGTAAGGAGACAGGTCAGCTTGGGCCAGCTGGAGGGAGTAGGTGGAGACAGATAAAAGCGTGAGTCATTTTCTGGGACTTGGTGAACCAAGGTGTGGGATTGGCCATGAGTGGAATGTTTTCCTGAATTCTGAAGAACGCAGTGAGAGAAAGTATTTTCCTTGAGGAGAGGTTGGTTGGATATGTAGTTCTGGACTTTGGACAGCCTTGAAAGCCAGTTTGGGGCCAGGCATGGGTGATGGCTCACACCTGTAATCTCAACTCTTTAGAAAGATGAGGTAGGAGGATCATTTGAGCCCAGGAGTTCCAGAGTAGCCTAGACAGTGTGGCAAGATCTCATCTCTACCAAAAAAATTTTAAAAGTTAGTAGTAGTCCCAGCTACTCAGGAGGCTGAGGCAGGAGGATCACTTGAGCCCAGGAACTAGAGGCTGTAGTGAGCTATGATTGCACCACTGCACTCCAGCCTGGGTGACATAGTGAAACCCTATCTCTATAATAAATAAATAATAAATAAACAAAAGAAAAAATTTAAAATTTTTTTACAAAAAAGAAAGGTGTTTTGGAAAACTGGTACCATCTGGGCAATGGGAAAGCACTGAAGGTTTTTAAGGAATCGGTTGTTATGGTGATGGAAGTCTATCTGCAACAAGATTGAGAAATGAAATGAATGAGCAAATGGATGTGAGTGATGAGGGAAAGGTGAATCTTAGGTGGAGTCAGCACTGAAGTCCTGAGGACACTGTCGAGCCAATGAAAGGTTTTAAGTAGTGAGTGGCATGATTGTATCTCTCTTTCCAGGCGAGATGGGTGGGGGCTTAGCAGGAGTGAAAAAGTCTTAAGCCTAAGAAGACTACTTGGACTGTGGTTTCTAACAATGCCCCTTTTGCACATGTAGCCACATTGTGTGGCATTTGGGTCACCAAGGGTCACCAAGCTGATACAGTTTATTTGCTAAATCTGGCAACAACACTCAGGTACAACTTTCTCCATGAAGTCTTCCCTTATTTCCCCACCTGGAAGGGAACTGTCCTCCTCAGGGAGCTCACATCTCTTCAAATGCTCCCCTCTAATGACAATTATTACTTTTTATCTTAGCACCGGACTGCCTGGAGTTGAATCAACAGCTGTGTCACTTGCTAGCTCTGTGGCCTTGGACAAGTCCCTTAGCCTTCTTGGGCCTCTGTTCCTCAGTAAAATGGGGAATAATAATAATAATACCTTTCTCCTAAGGTCACTGTAAGGATTTAATATGTGAAAATATGTGAAAATATGTGATATGCTTAAAACAGTGCCCAGAATATAGTGAGTTCTATGTAAGCAACGGCTATTAACATCATCAATTTTACTGTTACTACTATATTTATGTTATTTGTGCCCATCTCTTATCGCCTATAATAGATTTGAGTCTTTTCAGGGCAAGAACTGTACCTTATTCATTTTTGTGTTTTCCCCAGCGAGCAGTAAAATACATTCACATAGTATGTGCTTAATAAGTATTTGTGAAGTTAATGAATAAATGATCAAATTAATGAATCAATATAATCTTTGGAATGGGATTTAACTATGGTGCTGTGAACAAAGTATTATTTGTGTTCAAGGATACTCTGATTTTTAAAAAGAAAAACAAATGATGTGGGTAATGGCAGGAACCTAAGAATTCGAGTCAGAAACACAGGACAAGGCTGGGCATGATGGCTCCTGCCTGGAATTCCAGAGCTTTGGGAGACCAAGATGGATGGATCCCTTGAGCCCAGGAGTTTGAGACCAGCCTAGGCAACATGGTGAAACCCCGTCTCTACAAAAAATACAAAATACAAAAATTAGCCAGGTGTGGTGGCATATGCCTGTGGTACCAGCTACTCAGGAGGCTGAGGAGGAAGGATCTCTTGATCTCAGGAGGTGGTGGCTGCAGTGAGCTATGATTGCACTCCTGCACCCAAGCAAGACTCTGCCTTTAAAAAGGGAAGGAAGGAAGGAAGGAGGGAGGGAGGGAGGGAGGGAGGGAAGGAGGAAGGGAGGGAGGGAGGGACTGACGGACATGGGGCAAATCCTACAGCGTATATTTTCGAAACCCAACTCTGTGCCTTATTTTCTCCATTGGCAAAATAAGGAGGTTTGATTAAGTTATTTTAAAGGTCTGTCCTGACGTTCTATTATTGTGATCACTAGATTCTCAAGAGTCTTGTTTTTTGGTGACTACATCATTTGGAATTTCCTAGATAAATGAGTGGAAGAATTTTTTTTATTGAAAAAATACTTCCAAAGGACTCCTAGTACTAGGATGTAGAGAAAGATTGTATCAAATGTAGTGGGAGCTCAACTTAGAGGTGGATTCTTTCTTTCCTCATTTTAATTAGTACTAACATACCAGGAAGAAAATTTTTTCTATCTAGAGTAGCCACATATGCCCCAAAGACACAGGAAGCTTGCAAACAGGGACCAGACCTGTTCAGAAGTCCCTGGGAAAAGGGACAATGAGAAGCACCAGCAAAATGAGTCCAAATTCGCTGTGGAGTCACTGGTCCTGCTGAATCAGTGGTTTGGCAGACTGAGCTGTGCCACTGCAAATTTTGGGGACTCAGTGTAAAAGGTGAAGACTCTGGCTTCTTTTTTTTTTTTTTTTTGGGGGGGGGGATGGAATCTCACTCTGTCGTCCAGGCTGGAGTGCAGTGGCACGATCTTGGCTCACTGCAACCTCCGCCTCCTGGGTTCAAGTGATTCTCCTGTCTCAGCCTCCTGAGTAGTTGGGATTACAGGTATGTGTCAACCACACCCAGCTAATTTTTTGTATTTTAGTAGAGAGGAGGTTTCACCGTGTTAGCCAGGATAGTCTCGATCTCCTAACCTTGTGATCTGCCCACCCAGGGATTACAGGCTTGAGCCACCATGCACAGCCAACTCTGGCCTCTAAAGATGCCGTGAGACGATGGCAGAGGGAGATCTAAACCAGTTGGCCCTGTCTTGTAGGTCTCACTCAGCATCCTCTCCATCTGCCTGTGTGGCTATCATTTGTGTCATTGGATGCTAAATTCTCCAAAGATCGGGCTTTTCTGTCTGAAGACCCACTAGTGCCTAGTAAGTGCAAAACAAATACTTGTTGAATGAATGAATAAATGTTGGCTAAGCCTTCAAATCTGGCTTTGGGGAATGTTGAGGTGAGAGAGAAGGCATTGTAGGGCCTTTAATTTCCAGGTTGTGTGGTGGTAACCCAATGAACATTTATTTCCGGGTTAAAAGAAATTATGTGTGTAGTTACCAGATAAAGGCAAAGCAAGCAGCACATGTTCTTCCTTCTCTCTTGACTCCTTCTCCATCACCCTGGGCTGACAGTAGAGTCCTGAGGGCAAGGAGCCTATAGCTCTAATATTGGCACAATCTGTGGGTCTGCCCATCTCTGAAGGAAGTGCCTGGGAAATCGGGCGGCTTGTAGCTGGGAATAACAAAAGCCACGAGGCAGACACGGCTGATTCCTGTTGGGGTTCTGCCTCTCCCACACAAACCCCGCAGCATGTGATCTCCCCCAAAAGAGCCCTGTGCTGGGTTGCTGGGTTCTGGGCAGGGAGAGGGAAGCTAGATTCCTCCTCAACAGATGTCACCATAATTAGATAACTCATTATATCAAGGAATAAGGAAGGGAGATCGACATGGATACAAATGCGAACATATTGATAGCTTTTCTGCATGTGAGTTTGTGCAATCTGGGAAACTGATTTCCTGGACAAGGCTCAAGGGATGAGTCAGCGGTTGGAGCCTGGGGAGATTTTCCACAATGAAATTCTAGTCTCAGGAAAGTATCCTAAAAGCTTTCCACCCTGTAAGATCATTCTAGGGGGCAGCCACAGCTGGAAGCCAGTGTGGGTGTGTACCTATGTGTGGGAGAAGCCCAGCAGGGAGCCAGAGCTTGGGGGTGGAGGGGCACAGTGGACACAGGCATGCTGTGGGTGAAGCGGGCTGCATGGGCAGTGGCTGAAGCTGCTGCAGCTTACCCCATCCACAAGTGCTGTGCCAGCCTATGGTGACAGCCCTGGGAACTGGCAAACGGCAGGAAGAGGCTCCTGCCATCTGAGTTCGAAGCCTCCCTGGGGAGGTCACCGTGGTCCCCAGGCTGGGATTAAGTGTCCTTCACAAGTGTTCCCATATGACCCTGTTCATTCTGTTGGAGCACCCATTGTTCTGTCATGGATGTGCCTCTTTTCCCTGTGGCAAAATGTGTGCCCTGGACTACACGATCTTTTCCAGCTCAAACGTTCTAAGGATGGAAATGCCTAAAAAATGGGGGAAAATAAAAGAAACTGAATTGACATCAAACACACGGCTGCTCCTTGACTGAGCATTTTGATCTATCATTTCCAACAACCTCATGCAGTGGACGTTGCAGTTTCAGGGGGCAGTGATGACTTAAACCACTTACGCCTTCTGAGGATCCCAGAGCAACCCGGACTCTTTCCCTGTGGTCTGGTTGGCAATGTGTACTTACCACTTTTCTCCTACAGGAGACTTAGTGGAGTGGAGGGTGTGAACAGGAGTGAACAGCTGCTCCTGCAAGAGTTCCTAATGTGCGTTCTTCCCACACCTTCATCCTCCATCCCTACACCCCAGGCATTTCATCTGGGGCTCTCAGGCATCATCCAGTCCCTTCTCCCCACCTCCACCCCAGCATCTAGCCCCTAGTGAATGACCGCTCCTATTTTACAGAGAAAATAGTAATAACAGGAAGGGAGCTGTCTTATCTTACTGACATGGAAGGGGTGCCCTGCCTACTCCCTAAGGACTTCCCTGGTGGCTGGGACCCATCTCACACTTGGAGAGTCATGGTTTATCCTTGATTGCATTTTTTTAATCTCTCCTCTCCTCTACCCCCAGCCTAACCTAGCCCCTTGAGACGTTCCTCCGGACAATTACAATATACCCCACCCTCTCCCCAGTGGTCTTTCTGCCACTACTCTCTTCCTCCTTCTGGACCTTAGATTTCCCACTCACATCTCACACACCTTCTCCTGAACCTACAGAAAGACCTTTCAGCTGCTGGAACCTAGCACTCATAGATCTTGGTATGAGTCCTGGGAAAAATCCTTTTTTTGATACCCAAAGTCCACAAGCAGTTAACATTATCCCAAAGTTCTCAATTCAGGTAGGCTTTAAATATAAAGGCAGAAGTCCTTGGTTGTCTGTGTTTAGAAGCCAATGCTGTGTGTGAGATGTTAAAGATATGGCAGGCTTTTAAACATTTTGTAAAAATTAGTGGGCACTATAATCTCGAGAGTCAGGCCCCAGTGACAGATGACTCTCAGTCAAAGGTAAGTCTACGCTTAGCTGGTCACATAAAAGAAAAGAGCCAATGACCATCACTCTTGAACAGCCTGAGGCAGTGGCACCTGGTCCTGCTACTATTACCACTGCTGACAGGAAGGCCTCCTGGGCTGGGAGAGGATGCACAAGACCCCCTTTCCCCAGGGACTAGATACAGTCAGACTGTCTCCACTTTCTATCAGAGTCACTGGCCCCAAAACTGCTTGAAGGCTGAGAAACAGTGACACCCCTTGCCTAGGAATCCACTTTCTTCCTATTTGGTCTAGGGAAAGTGAGAGGCAGCGTCAGAACTTTTTGGACAGTGTTTTGCTCAGGCCTTGTGAATCTGTGTAAATGTCCCTCTAGAGGACCTGTTTGCATTTGTAGCTCCAACTCTGGAACCAGAACGTCAATCTTTAAACAGGAATGCTGACTTTCCATCCCCTTTCCAGCCTTGCCTCCTGCTCACTCTGTATGGTGACTCTTTCCCTATACGTGCGCCATGCTTCTTTCTTCTGTTTCCCTTTATGGCCAACTCTGACCGTGCAGTAAGGATCCTAACGTCACCTTTCCAGGCAGCCTTCTGGGCTCTGCCTAAGCTAGTACCTGTCACGGTCCTATGCTACGCTGTCAGCACACTCTACTTTCTACTAGAGATATTGTTGTGCTTATTTTGTCACTCCTTCTTTCTGGAATTTTTCCAGGAAGCAAATCAATCTAAGTCATGGAGCACATCCTCTGGGCCCCAGCATGATGCTGGTTGACTGCATGTAACTTGCTATGGAAGGAGTATATTGTTTCCTGGCACTTACTAGATATCTTAGATTCATTATCTTTCCAAAGCTAATCTTTTCAAAGCTTTGACAGGGATATCATCTGATTTTGCAGATGGTAAAACTGAGGTTCTGAGAGGTAACGTGACTTGCCCAGGGTCACATGGGTAGCAAGTGGCTGAGGTGATATTTGAACCAGCCTTCTGTTTGCAGACCTCTGCAGTGTGAAAGGAGGGGTGGGAGGGGTAGAAGACTAACTTGATCAGTGGTGTAAACACTGCTTTATAGGCACAGTCTTTCCCCACCAGAACATACATCTGAGATGCTTTTGAGAACTTTTGAAGGAGCTCTTAAAAGAATGGAATCAATGTGGTCCACATACTAAAGAAGAGATCCAGAAAGCAGGTCGGACACCAAGAGTTTGGTTTTCTTCTGCTGGCCCTCCTCCCCACCAAGGAGTTTGATTTACAAGTTTGGGAAGAGAGAATGGGAAAGAAGAGAACTTCCAGATGAGAAAAATGGTGTGGCTATGAAAGTGTGGGCAACTGTGGGAAGATACATAGGTTTTGTCCATGGAAAAGAGACCGCTATAAAAATATATGTCATCTGTCATTGCTTTCTGATGTCAGGCTGCTGTCCATATGACCGAATGAGATGAGCACTGGAGGTCATGCAGTATATGTCCCCACCACCTCTCCTCCTGTGAGCAGAGCAGGTGTTGGCATCTCTATTTCACAAGAAATGGATTTGTGTGCTTCAAAGTGGAATGTGTCTACTCGGGCTGCTGTAACAAAATACTAAAAACTGGTTTAAACACTGAAATTTATTTTTTCATAGTTCTGGAGACTAGAAGTCCCAGATCAGTGTCCAGCAGAGTTGATTTTTGGTGAGGGCTGTCTTCCTGGCTTGTGGACAGCCGCCTTCTCACTGTGACCTCACATGATGGGGAGAGAGAGAGATCTTGTGAGCTCTCTGGTATCTCTTCTTAAAAGGACGCTAATTGTATGGGGTTAGAGGCCCAACTTATTACTCATTTAACTTTAATTACCTCCTTAGGGCCCTATTTCCAAATACAGTCACACTGGGGCTTAGGGCATCAACTTATGGATTTGGGCAGGGCAGGGGGGTAGAAGGAGACACAATTCAATCCATAGCAAAACTCAGATCTTCTAATCCTGAGCCAGTGGCCTTTCTCAGGGCCTGCTTACACCTGCGTGTTCTCCTATGGCCTGGCCTCATTATGTGAATCCAGCTTGTCTGTCGCAGGTCTTGTACAAGGAGGAGCAAATCACCTCTGCTTTTGAATTCTCCTCTCCCTATTCGTGGCAGTTTTCGCACTGGTTCTCGGAGTCCTGAGACTGATGCTTATTTGTTGTAGGGCACTGGCGATCTTTTTTAGATAGCAAAGAGAAAGAGAAAGAACTGTAGGATCCAGTTCACTGTACATTCAAGAGCCATCAAGGGTGGGCTGTGACTGTAGAAATAAAAATGCTGTTTTAAAGTACAATATTCAGATGTTCAGGTTTACTGAGCTATTTAAACTATCTAGAGTGCTGGGTTCTGGGCCTCACTTATATCCAGGTTGCCAAAGAGATGGAAATAACACTCTGGCTGATGGTTAAAAGAACTATGGATATGGGGCCAAAGTGAAATTTCTTTCTTTCTTTTTTTTTTAGGTAAGCAATAATATTTATTTTATAATACAGAATTGTTTAACATTAAGAAACTTTCAGCCATAAACTGGTGGTATTACTTACAGGCACATATTTTCCTACAGAAGGCCAGGCATTTAAAACATCATATTCCTCACATATATAGGGGTATTTAAATCAACTACTTTGTGCATATTTACTTGGCCCTTTTTTTATTTATCAAAATTGATGATCCTTACTTGGCTTAATTATTGCTATTATTACCTCTGTTAGTTAATTCATCAAGCTCTACAATGCATGCTTCATAAGGACACAAATATTTTTTATTCATCTTTATATTTCCATTCATCACATAGTAGCTAACATGACAGATACAATTTTATAAGAAATCTCATTAAGCTGTCTGACAAATGACATTGTTATACCAGTAAAGTTTCCCAGTCATTACAGGCACACACACACACACGCACACACGCGCGCACGCACACACGCACACGCATGCACACACACGCACGCACGTGCACGCATGCACACACACGCACACCTATGTTATATGTAATGTATAAACACATAATGTGCACACTCGTGTGTGAATATTCTGAAATATATAACATATAACATGACTTTTTAATATTATCAAATATTGTTCATATTTAAATATATAAATTACCCATTTGGAAGCTACAGGTGTGTGAGCCTATGTATGTATGTACATATGTTGATATACATATGCAGATATACATACGCACATCTGTATATATGTGTGTGCATGAATATGTATGTACACATATATATATAGAGAGAGAGCCTGTTTGTAAAATTGCTAAAAATCACCAAATATTTCAAATATTTTGACAAAGACTTTTAGTTTTTTTTTAAGTTTCAAAATAAAACACACATCTATAATTCTGTACTTCTTACTGTCTTGACAATGTGGTTACTTTAACTCTCTGGAAACAAAATTCATGACTTTTTTATTACTAAAATGTCAGCTTGCAAATGCCAACACTTCCCAGGATCTTAAGTTTCATCTCTAAAGAGCCGTCTTGAGGCAAAGGAAGATGATGGATGATTGCATGGGCCTGGGTTGAAGAGGCAGGATGGGTGGAAGAAGCTGTAAGAAAGCAGCTTTCACTTCGTCAGAGGACCCTTTCTGAGGCTTAGAACTTCCCAAAGATGGATGAATGGTGGTGATCTCTTGGGTGTGTCCAAGCAGAGGCGGGATGAGCATAGACATTGGAGGAGGAGGTCAGATTGGCAAACCGGGAGCTGTTACGTATGAAAGGTAGCCCGTGGGGTTTTCATTGCAAAAAAACAATCTGCCTTCTTATTTTGAATTTTCAATCTATTACTAAGAGAGACAGAACAGCCAGGAACTTTTTGGAATATGCAAGAGTCCAAGGTAGCCAGTTGAAAATGACTCAGAAACCAAAGGAACCCACATTTAGCAAATTTGCCTGCATTGTACATCACTCCCATTTTGAGGATTCTTACATCCTGAAACAGAGACTGTCATTTTTGGCTCCAACTTCAGAAATAATTACATACCCTTAGGGCTTGTAATCCACACTAGAGAAATCATTAGCTTGGATACCTAGCACCATCTGAAAGAGTCACTCCATCTCACTTGATTCAAACCAAACCAGCAAATATTTACCGAACACCTTGCCTGTGCAAGGCCAACTAAGATGAGTAAGATCTGGTTTCTGCCATCTAGGCACCAACAAGAGAGTGAGGGGAGAGGACAGGTTGTAAAAAGCTTAATTACAATGTCACCTCTTCTAGCACTTTTCCAAATTATGGCAGTTATTTGTTTAAAATGGCCAGCTGCCCCACCAAGCTGTGAATTCCCAAGGACAGTATAGCTTATTGGATGAGACACAGCCTTTACACTAATAAAACCTGAGTTCACCTTTCCCCCCGGCCATGTGTCATTTGCAACTTAGGACAAGTTGCTTTACTGCTCTATACTTCAATTTCCTCATCTGAAAATGTAAATAATATTGGTACTGATTATTGTGTGAATTAAAGCAAATAATATATGTAAAATACTTAGCACTGTGGCCTGGGATATAGATGATGCAGTAAGAATTTGCTGCTGTTAATACCACTACCAGTAATAGTAATACAATGAGATTGCTCTATGTAGGAGTTAATTTCTAAATTAAGTTCACAAGGTAAAAACCATACGTAATATGATAATTCAAAATCCCATCTTGCATGCTCTCAAAAGCATATACCTCTCTTCTCTCTATCTTTCTCTCTCAACCTGTCACATGAATAGGATTGGCCCACTTAAGTTAATAACAGCTAATATTTAATGAGTGTTTGGCATGTACCGGCAGGTACTGGTAGAAATCTTTACATGCATTAACCCATTTTATTTAATGTCATATCAATTCTATAGGTAAGTACTAGGATTTTCTCCATCTTACATGTGAGAAAACTAAGCACAGAAAGGTCAAACAACTTGCCCAAATAACACAGGCACTTTAATCCATGTGGTCAGCCAGCCAGGCTCCAGAATCCGAATTTGCAACCCCTGGGTTCAACTGTCTCTTCTAAAGTAAATAAGATGTGACTGTACTCTAATACTAATTTTAGTATGGCCAGGCATTTATACAAATCCTGGAATACAGTGGATGTTTGCTGAATGTTTGTGGAATGAATGAATTCCTCAGGTTACTCATTGTAAGAACGACTTCCTTTGCACAGAGAACCCATCTATTCATAAATTCACAAGCAGTAGAGCAGAAACGGGGCAGGGTGAGGCCTGCAGGGAGCATCCCCACCTCGGGAGCTTCTTTGCTGTTCTCTGTTGATCCTTGGCTGGCTCCTGGTCCATGTCTGCATCCTCATCCTCCTGGAGCCGTGTCATTCCCAACACAAACCATCCTGTAACAAGAAGTCTTCACCCCATGCAGCTGTCATCTTGTGTCACTTTGGAGATGCTATGTCACCATCTTCTTCTAGGGTAAGGGTGTAAAGGGAGCAGAAAAGGAACTTACGACCTTTAGCAATCTTTACAGGGACTCTAGTAAAGCAATGTTTCTCCAGGTAGGGTGACGGTGGGGAAGTGCAGAGATGTATTCTCAGCAGTGTATGTGTTCTCTCCAAGAATTTTTAAGTGATATGCTTTTATTTCAATGATTATGTGATCAAATTAACAGCCATATATTCTAGGGGTCAAGATTGCTAACTCTTGCATCAGAGATCCTGGTTGCAAATCCTTATGTTGCCAAGAGACAAATTGAGTCCTTGCAGCTAGAGCTAGGCTCCTAGATGATTTGAGAAGTTGAATGCAGCAAAAAAAGTTTTCCTCTTGACCTTCTTCTCCTTCCTCCCCATCTAGGCAACTCAGAAACTGGTTCTGATTTGTATTTACAGTTAGGTCCTGGCCTTTGATGCAAGACTTTCTGGTGGAGGTGACTCAAGCTGAGCAGGGATCCACCAGGCTGGTGTGTTACCCAACCATTACATTCACTTGTACAGTGCCTTCTGGTAGAAGACGTCTTCTCCCTATGTATTTGGTCTGACAAAAACCATGTGAGGTAAGCAGCGATACAGTTGACCCTTGAACAATGTGGGG
This sequence comes from Saimiri boliviensis, assembly GCF_048565385.1. Taxonomy (NCBI): domain Eukaryota; kingdom Metazoa; phylum Chordata; class Mammalia; order Primates; family Cebidae; genus Saimiri; species Saimiri boliviensis. Next base: position 192,622,582 of record NC_133450.1, on the reverse strand, counting down.
CTTGGTGGTGCTGACACCCCGTGCAGTCAAAAATCCCCACTTTTGAAACCCCAAAACTGACTTGCCCACTGTTGACTGGAAGCCTTACCCATAACATAAATACTCAATTAACACATACTTTGTATGTTACATGTATTATATGCTGTATTTTTACAATAAAGTAACATGGAGATGAAAAAATTTCACTAATCACAAGGAAGAGAAAATGTATTTACTATTCAGTAAGTGGAAATGGATCGCTGTGAAGGCCTTCATCTTCATCATCTTTACCTTGCATAGGCTGAGGAGGAAGAGGAAGAGAAATCTTCCTCCTCTTGCTGTCTGAGAGGTAATAGAGGTGGAAGAAACTCTGTTTTAAGTTTCCCACACAGTTCAAACCTGTGTTGTTCAAGAGTCAAATAAATATATATTTATATTTATATACAGTCTACATTAATCATAATTTCTATATTTGCAAATCTGCCTACTCATTAAGATTTTTTTTTTTTTTTTTTTTGGAGATGGAGTTTCACTCTTGTTACCCAGGCTGGAGTGCAATGGCGCCATCTCGGCTCACCGCAACCTCTGTCTCCTGGGCTCAGGCAATTCTCCTGCCTCAGCCTCCTGAGTAACTGGGATTACAGGCACGCACCACCATGCCCAGCTAATTTTTTGTATTTTTAGTAGAGACGGGGTTTCACCATGTTGACTAGGATGGTCTCGATCTCTTGAACTCGTGATCCACCCGCCTCAGCCTCCCAAAGTGCTGGGATTACAGGCTTGAGCCACCGCGCCCCGGCCAAAGATTCATTTTTAACCCCAAAATCAATACTTGTAGCACTCTTGCTGTGAGCAGAATGACAAAAAATTGCAGCTACCCAAGGCACACATTCCCTGCTGAGGTCAAACAAGGCGACACTCTGTCTCCTTGCTTCAGCTCCCACACTATAAACAAGTGTCCTTTTGTGGTCTACTTGCTACCACATTTTTCACATTTTTGTGCTTTTTTGTTTCAAATGGTCCCCCAGCACCCAGCATAGCACTGAAGTAAGCACAAGGAGGCTGTGATGCTCCTTACAGAGAAAATAGATGTGGTAGAAACACTTCGTTCAGGCATGAGTTACAGTGCTGTTGGCCATGAGTTCAGTGTCGATGAGTCAGCAGTAATATTAAGTAAGCTGTCTTTAAACAGGTGAGTTCAATGTCAGTGAATCAGCAATAATATTAAATGTCTTTTAACAACAGCACACACATGATTATGTTTTATGATTGACAGAATTGTAACCAGAGGCTTGCTAGAACCTAACCCTGTTATTTCCCCTTGAAGCAGTGGTTCAGTATCTGCCAGTGCAGTGTTCCCAGAGGCTTCTCAGAACACAATGACTGCAAATAATAACAATACAGGGCAGACTGGATATACATCAAATATATGACATTTTAATATCGAGGCTCAAGAGAGGAAGGAGAATCTGCCCAAATGTCCCGGATCTCACATCTGATGCAGAAGCAGAGTTGGTCCCTGAACTCAGGTCTCTCTGAGTCCCTGCTCCCTCCTCTGCCACCACTGCCACCCCCCACCCTGCCCTCACCACTCAATTGACTTGTACAGACAATGGCCATTTGTGGAGTTGGGTAAGGAGGGCTCACTCCAGATGTCTTTTGCCTCTCCTTTGCTAATGTTGTTCTTTGTTTCTCCTCCCACTCTTTTTGTTCGTTTTTGGATTATCCATAACCACTTTGCCATTGCAGGTGAGCTTGCAGGTACCTCTCGCTGCAAAGCACAAACCTTTCCAAACAGGGGTCTAGGGAAAGAACAGGGCAATCAGATTGGAAACAAATGCAGTCAGCCTTTTTTTTTTTTTTTTTTTTTTTTTTGAGACAGAGTCTCACTCTGTCATATAGGCTGGAATGCAGTGGTGTGATCTCAACTCAACTGCAACCTCCACCTCCTGGGTTCAAGCAATTCTCTTGTCACAGCCTCCCAAGTAGCTGAGACTACAGGTGCCCACCACTATGCGTGGCTAATTTTTGTATTTTTAGTAGAGATGGTATTTCACCATGATGGCCAGGCTGGTCTCGAACTCCTGACATCAAGTGATCCGCCGGCCTCGGCCTCCCAAAGTGCTGGGATTACAGGTGTGTGCCACCGCCCAGCCTGCAGTTGGCTTTTAAATTCAAGTTCACACATGAGCCAGTGAAAATTCCCTTACTTATTCTTACTGAAATTTAAACTCTAGAACAGGGCAGGTGGGAAGAGAGGAGCTAAAGGAACATCTGCACCTTTCCAGACCCTACCTTGGCAGCCTTTAGCAATCCTGGAGAGTCTTATCCCTTCCCACAGAGGAGCAGGGACTCTAAGCATTTTCAAACAATCAGTTACATTTTGTGGGAACTTAGATCCAATATACCCCTGTTCATGGGTCCCACAATGCTTAGAATGATGCACTGCCCTGAAGAGTTTGACAGGTGTGGCAGAGGAGAGGCAGGAGAGAGTAGGAGAAGAGAGGATTAACAAGTGTCTGTGACGTGGCATTTACATGTAGAATTTCCTTTCAAAGGTTTCAAAGGAATCTCCAGGATAGCCGGAGTCCAGCTCAAAGGTAGCCAGCCAGAAAAAGTGCCCAAACTCTGCAGTAAGATCATACCTTTGAAGATCCCTCCTTGGTGTAGGCTCCATGGCTTTCACAATGATGCTGAGCTCTGGGCAGCACCAGAACCTCAGGCTCTGACACTCCCAAAGCTGCAGGTCTCCATGACTGCTCAAGCCAAAAGGTGGGTTCTGGACAGTCCCTTTCCTCCTGGTCCACTTCTAAACTAGACTCTTCCATGGGCATATCTCATTCGTAAAGCCCAGGGCACATGATGGGGTGACTGAGAACGATAGAAATTTATTGTTTTACATTTCTGGAGACAGGAAGTCCAAAATCAAGGTGTTGGCAGTGTCACCCTCCTTCTGGAGGCTGTAGGGGAGAATCTGCTCTTCACCTCTTCCAGCTACTGGGGGCTGCAGGCATTCTTCAATCTGTGGTCACATCACTCCAATCTCCGTCTCTCTGGTCATATTGCCTCTTTCTCCTCTCTCTCTGTATTAAATCTCCTTCTGCCTTTTATTTATAAGAACACTGGCACTGGATCATAATTCGGGATGATCTTCCTCATATCAAGATCCTTAATATCTGCAAAGATCCTTTTCCCAAATAAGGTAACAGTCACAGTTTCTGGGGATTAGGACATGGTTCCCCTTGTTTTTTCTTTTGTTGTTGTTGTTTTGCTTTTGGAGAGGGGAAGCCATTCAACTCACTATACCTGACAATAAATTTAAATCAGCAGTGAAGCTTTTTATACAAGTACAGATACAGAAGCTTACTCAGACCAGTGGAATTGAAATATTTAGGGCCGTGGCATCCAGGCTGCGTTTTGTTGTTGTTGTCAACTTTCCAAGTATTGTGCTGCTTAGCCTGGCTTGAGGACCAGTGATTGTACAATCCACCTCTTTATACAGGTGAGAACAGAGGCCCAGACAGGAGCCAGGACCTCCTCAAGTCAAGTCACACTGTATAGCCTGGACCTCCAGCAGATGTTCCTTAGTCACTTCCAGCTGTGTGCAGCCCCCTTCTCCCCGGGACTGTTCAGGCTTCTGGAGCACCCAGGTGGCCAGCGTCTTCCCCGGCTTGCTCTTAGCTAAGATGCTAATGAACTTTCTCAAGATTCAGGACAATGCTTGGCTTCAAATTTGATGGGTCCTCAAACAGGGGCCAGATCAACCTGCTGACTTGCCATGTGACCTCAAGGAAGTCACTGAACTTCTCTTGTTGTAATTTGCCCATCTTTAACAGGGAGGATTCAGCTCATTGTGCTCTACGGCGACTTTCATAGCAAAAATGCTGTGATTTGATAATTCTAAGCATCTGAGAATGTTTTCTTTGGCCCTCGGCCATCCCAGGATGTTTGATAAAATCTGATCGTTTGGATAAGTCCCAGGAAAGGAACAGATCAGAGCCCGCATTGGGTGTTGGGAGCCCACCTGATGGGAGTGTGTGCGTGCATGCTGTGGGGAACCGGGAGCATGGTAAAGTGTGGAGACTGAGAACTAGAAAGAATTAAAGATTATTCAACTTGTTCCAAATATGGAAACTGAGCCCCAGAGAAGGAAATGATTCGTTGAAGTTCATACAGCTAGTTAAAGGCAGAACTGGGATTAGAATTAATCCATTCCTGGGTTCTTTCCCCTACAATGAGGATGACAAATACATTTCCTTTTCTGTCCTCTGATCAATTAGCCGTAGCTGCCTTGAGCACTGACTTCTGGTAGTCTCCCAGGTCCTTCAGAATTCAGCAAGAAGAGTGACAATTGATTAGCAATGTCTGATATGGCCACGGGAAAGGAGAGTGGTCACCCAGATTTTGTCAGCCCTGACTTTCCAGGACTCGTGATAGAACATAATTGCCAGTGGGGAACTTGAGGCTCATTCTTCATAGAGAACCAGCAGGTGAAAGAAGAGCAGTAACTTACGTAACTCCTTCTGCAGAAAATTCTTTTAAGTGCCTGGTCCAAAATTCAGAGGTGGTAGTCAATGCATGCTTAGGGAACCAATTCAGTCAAAGTTTGCTACGTAACACTGGGAACAAATAGTATTGCAAACTGTGTAAAGGGACGCAGAACATTGTACAATATGCACCAGAAGTTTTTGTTGTATTTTTTAATGTTGCTCCAACTGTAATATCACTGCTTAGACTAAGACAGTGAAATTAATTGATTTACTTTCAGGAGCATAGTTGCAAAGTTGTTTGTAAAACTATACGAGCATATGGACTAGCTAATCCCTCCATGCCTAAATTTAATTCTAGTCAATAATAATAACAATAGCTATGTCATTGAATCCTCACAACAATCTTATGAGGTAAATGTTGTTGTTATCACAGTTTCACAGATGAGGAAACAGGTGTAGATGGGCTGAGGGACATGTCCAGTTCACACAATTAATAGGTGGCAGAACTGGGATTTGAGTCAAACTTGTGATTTCAACACTTCCCTCTAATTAAAAGCTGGACCCAACCTGAGGCATATTTGAGGACTCATGGAAGTTACTAGAAGTGGGGTGTAGGCCTTTTCAGAACTGGCCTTGAAATGTCAACTCTTCTTAATACAAAAGCAACATCATTATCTTTCTCTTGTTTTCATTTACTATGCTCCAAGTCACCAAACTTCTTTGCCTCTCTGGGAAAACTAAATGACCCACCACTTTAGAAGAAGCTCATGGGATCTGTGCAAAGCTTTTCACCTCCTCCCTGAAACACCAACACGCCCGGTCCGGGTTAAAGGATATCAGCACTGCCACACACTCTTCTTTTTCCCAAATTAATCAAGAAGTAGGAATTTCTGACAAATGCCATCTGCTGATTTTTCAGAGAGACAAGTTTTGGTGGTGTGACCAGCAGGTGCCTCGGCTTTTTCTAGCATGCAGTACCAAAATAGTCACCATGGCAACCCTGGGAGGGCAGCCTTCCAAAGAGATGCATTGTGAGCACAGAAACTCTAGAGCACTTTCAAGCTAGAAGGAAGAAGGCTCAGCGGTGGGTTTCCAACTCTGGCAACTCCCCACAGCCGCGGGCTGGACTTCAGACCCCTGTGTACTGGGCATAGCCAGTACCCCCACCCCACCCTGGGGCTTGTGCCTCCAGGAAGAGAAGGGAAATGGAATTTGTGGGGAGTGGCAACTCCCAGATTTCTTGCAGGAGCTAAAGTAGCATGGAGGCTGACAAAAGAGGTGCAGACCTGGGTTGGGAGGCAGGAGAAGTGGGTTGAAATACCTGCCCTGTCACTTGCTAACCAATGACCTTGGGCAATTGACCTTGCCCTTCTGACTCTCAGCTTCTTATTTTTGAAATGGGAGTGGTGAGCTTGCACTGCCTCTTCACAGGGAAAATTGTGGATATGATAGGAAGCTGTGAAAACTGTTGGGAAAGTGCTCAGTGGACAGTGCAAAGCAGAAGAGAGCAGGGATTTGGGGATCAGGAGGTCTGGGTTCTGGACCAGGCCCTGCTACTTTCTAATCTTACGAGCTTGAGCAAGTCATAGAGCTTGTCGGACCTACTCCCTCACCTTGGAAGAAGGCTCAGAAGCCCTGCCTTGCAGAGCGGATGTGCAGGTTACCTGGGATCCTTCTGTGACCTGGGATTCTACTCTCCCCTTCGGTGCAGACACCAAGACAAGAAAAACCATGCAGAAGATTTCACTAGGGGAAATATCTGTGAGACAACAATGGGGAGGGAGCTGGGAGAGGCTAGGAGAGAGGAAAGGCTGGGAGAGCCATCACACCTTGATGCAAATCTGACCCAAGTGCAGGAGGGAAGCAAGGTTGAGTGGACACTCCTAGACCGCCTACAGTATGGCCATCATAGAGTCCTCAAGCCAAAGTCACCTATCAGAGAAGTTCCCTGTCTCTTGGAGACAGGTCTGCCTTAGTATCCCTGCCACACTCAGTTGCTGATTGCCTGGAAGCAGCCAACAGGAAGAGTGGCCTCTGCATAAATACGGGTACAAGCTGCTGGAGGCCATGATCAACTGAGCTCCCTCTCCAGGAGACATATTCTTATGGCCACCACACCTACTCAATTCTGATGTCTTTAGTTGGACATCCACATCAGGTACTTGGCCTCAGGCCCACACCTCTACTTCAGAAGCCTTGTACCCTACATTCATGGTCCTCTTACCCAGAACATGATAGGAACTCAGGCTCAATGATGTCTTAGAACAGCACCCCTGGGGAAAAAAAAAACATATTTTCTACATCTCAATTAGATTATGTATCAAAGGGGCACAGGCTGTGTTCCCTTCTGCATTTGAATGCACACGTGTAGTTATGTGTGCTTGTCAGTGTGCATGCATATGAACGGTATATTTGTATATATAGATGAGCATTTATAATTATGTGTATGCATGTTGTGAATTTGCACAATGATACCATTAGCCCATTAGCACTACGTAAGCATTTTGCACACAGTATTTTTGATCTTTACAATTATCTTTGAGGTAGATAAGCAGGTAGTTTGTAGGCAAAATCCTTGTTTCACCTTAAATGTTTTCCCCAACTTGCCACTCAGCTAATACAAGGCAGAGCCGTGGTTTGAACCAGAAATGTTTTTCTTTAGAGTTGTAGCTCTTGTCCTTTCTGCCACCCGTCCCCGTCCCACCTACTCATATGACTATGTGTTGCATGAAAGCACATATGTGTGTATATATAAAAGATTCAGATAGGGGAGGGGACTATACCTGGAGGAGTATAGATTGATTATGGATTGGTGACTGGTGAAAGCTATTTCTGCCAGAAGCCCCCACTCTCCAAAATATAATTCTATTACTGTGTGTCATCTAAAAACATATATTGTATCCTAGTTGCAAGAATTTCAATTTAATGGGGTACAAGACAAGTTTTGGAGATTCTAAGCAATTCGAGGCTCTTATTCTTCTAGTATAATCGAACAGTGATCCACTTTCTTGGCCTTTCCCCAAAATCCGTGCTCCCATGGCAAGTTTTTCAGCCTACCTGGTGGATACTGTTTTGTCCTGTTTGGGAGGTATTAAAGAAAAAATATCTACCCCAGCACCTTAGTTTTCCAAATCATTTGTCTTTGCTTGTTTCCTAGCAGCATGAAATACCAGTCTGGAGAAATAGATTTAGAATCAGTTTCAATTGCCATTTACTGAGCACTTAGGTTCTGTGCCTAAAATTTTCATAAATGATCACATTTGATTTTTATTCTCATCAAAATGATGTCTATTTAGCAATGAAGAACTGAGGGTCTAATAAGTTAGGAGACTTGCTCGATGTACCCTGTTAGGAAGCGGGCAGAACGGGAACTGGAGCTGAGCTCTGCAGAACTCACAGCCTGGCTCTTTCCACAGTGTTCACATTCTCTCCAGGCAGAAGATACGATCTGCCCAAATACCTGCTTTCCAGGCCATCCACCAGTTCTGCGGTATCCTGGGAACCTGCAGGACCAGCCAAGCCCAGCACAGGGCCGCTTGGGGCCAGGCCAGGTAGACTTACCTGGAAGAGCAGCAGCCTGGCTATCAGCGTATCCACTTTCTTCCCATTTCCTTTTGCAGCCTCCTTCCTCGGTTCACAATGACAGTCTGACTTCTGACAGTCCTGACTGCCATTCAAGCCTTTTTGCTATTTAAGAATTTTGAGGAAGAAAACCGTCATCTCAAAATCCTGGTAATCAGAAGTGTCTGGAGATTTCGAGCTGTTAACACAGAGAGGTGGCAAAAGTATTTTCTAGGACAGCCTTATGGGCCCGAATGGCAGCGGGAGTTGACATAACTGATGCCTGGGCAGGTTTCCAAAGCACAGCCGAGGTGGAGAGTAGGTGAGGGCTGCCACAAAGGCCCCAGCATCTGAAGAGCACTGCACAGTTTGTCAGAGGCTTTCAGCTCCACGCTCTCATTTAGTCCTCACAGCAACCCCATGCAGTGACGGGTGTCACTCCTCTTCACAGCTGAAGAGACCGTGGGGAGAGGAAATGTGAATTGCCCACTGGCAGGCAGGTGAGAAGAGACAGAGCTGAGACCCTCACCTGGTTCTTCCAACTCCAGGCCTAGCATCTCAGGACTGTCCCCTAGTGGCTCTTGCACCTCTATCAGGGCCAATGGCAGGGTCAGCAGCAAATAGCAGAGGGGCCTGAAAACAGATGGGAACATCTAGAAAAGGTAAGGAAGTTGTCTCCGTCAGCTCCAGCCACTGTAACAAATACCCTCGGCTGGGGAGCTTAAATCACAGACATTTAGTTCTGCACTGGGAAGTGCATGATGAATGTGCCAGAATGGTCGAATTCTGGGCAGGACCCTGGCTCGACATCTCCTTGCTGTGTCTTTACATGGCAGAGAGCAGAGAGAGGAAGCACCCATTCTCCTGTCTTTTTATAGGCACTAATCCCACCACAAGGGTTCTGTCCTCATCACCTCATTACCTCCCAAACGCCCCACCTCCAAAAACGATTACATTGGGGATTAGGGTTTCAATATAAATTTGGGGGGAATGCAAACATTCACTACATAGCAGAAGTATAGCGCCCTGGTGGCCCAATTCATTTCGTGTAATAAACCTGGCGCTGTGCTAGGCACTGAGGATATGGCCTGAACAAGGCCATCCAGACCCTGCCCTAAGAAGTTAGGGTCCAGTAGGGAGGCCGGTGGAGAAATAGGCAACTCCCACACAGAGGAACAAGCATTCTGGTAGAGGGACGTGCGGGCTCTGTTGGAGGGCAGGGGAGGGCACCACACCCAGATGCAGTACTGGGCCTCTTGATTCATTTTCCAAATATACAAAAATGACTTGGGGTTTGCAGAAGGAGTGAAAAATACATAAATAAATAAATAAAAGGTAGTTGCTATGGGAGGGGAGATCCAAGAAGGCTTCCCAGAAGAGGTGGACACCTTTCTGGAGCTGGGGCCCTGAAGGGTGGGTAGGATCCTGATGTGCAGAGACTTGGAGGAGAAGTATTGCAGCCCAAGGAAGCAGCATGGTCCCTGCAGAGGCAAGAAAGGGGAGATTCCTGGGGGTAATCACTCACCTTCAGAACCTGTGTAGGCACTGTATGGGGTAGGGTAACAGGAGATGCAGCTGGAAAAGCAGATGGGGGTCAAGACGGGCCTTCCAACATTTTCATTTTATCTTACAGGCAGTGGGGAGCTGTTAAGAGCATTTTGAAGGGGGCAGTGATACTGTTGGCTCTGCATTTTGGAAAGGTGGTTTTCAGGGCAGTTTGGATGATGCTGGGGAGAGGCTGACAGGTTCAAGGTCATTCCTGAGGAGCAGGTAGGTGAGACATGATAAGGGGATTAGCAGGCTGGCTTGGGGGCAGCACCAGCATACAAGCCCCTGTCATATCTGAGAAGAAGTACAGATCCACCTGGAGGAGCCAGGAGCCAGAGGCAAGCTCAAGGCTGGTGATGAGCCAGGGGGCAGGGACAAGGCAGATCAGGGGACTTCATGGGAGCGCAGGGCTAGGGTGGGAGGCTGGGGGCGGGGAGGCGGGGTGAGGACTATTGTTGGAAAGGGCTGCAGGCCCCTAAGTGAATGTGGGTGTGCATGAGTGCATGTATGTGCGTTGGGCTGTACATGTGGATAATGATGCATGCATGGACGTGTCCCGGGCTGGGAGGAGAGGGCACTGGGTTAAAGGGTGACAGACCAGGAGATAATGAGGGCCCCCAAAGGCCTGGAGGGGAGACACACAGGCTGGAGCAGGTCCTAACACCCACATGGGCACTCAACCCTTGGCCATCTCTAGCTGTAGAAAGCAGAGCAGTGAGCTTCCCAGAGCAGTTTTGTTCCCTTGGTCATGCTTTACTGGAAGGCAGTGCCCGCAGCAACTCCCAGCTGTCCAGCTCAGGAGTCCAGCCACCATGCCCCAGGCACCTACTTAGCACGTGACACCAGAGACACAGACATGAAAACCCAGTGTTTAAAAAAAAAAAAAAAAAAAAAAAAAAAAAAAAAAAAAACTTGACTCAAACTCCTTTCTGGCACTTTCCACTGATTTTCTAGAAGTTTGTCCTCTGCACTCAGGGCTGAGGAAGCCAGCTTGTCTGCAGGCTGGTCATTCCAGGGGGTTCCTTTGAAAACTTCCTGGGTGTCCAGGAGCCAGCTGCCTGCTGCACACGGGACGCAACGCCGGGTGAAATCCCAGATGAAAGTGAGCGGCATCGCCGAGACAAGCCCAGATCCTTTTCAGCACAGCGATTCCTTCCTTCCTCCCTTCCTCCCACAGCTCGGCTAGAGTTTTCTGCCCAGCAGAGCTCCGTGCCCCCCAACAGGGCGACGCCGGCTGGCTGACCCCTCGCCTTCTGGGGGGTACTGTACCCACGGCCGGCCGGGGCTTCGCTATCCCTCTCCTCCCCTCCCGCTGCTGACGCACGCTTCCTATAATAAGCCTCTGTTACTTGGAGCTGGGGCGGCTCCGTAGTAAGCCGAAACCGCTACTATATTTACACCCTTTCCACATTTAGACAAAGGCTATTTTTAACAGAAGGTCTATTTGTGGGGGTTGCCCACGTCACACTGTTCACATGCATCTCACCATCCTCAGTCTGTTCTTCTGATTTCACACTTGTACCGGGCCTCTCTCCTCCTCTCTCTCCTTCTCTCCATCATTTTTCTTTCATTTCTTCCTTCCTTTCTCCCATTTCTTTCCTTTCTTTGATCGGATTGAGGTCTTTGGCAGGCTGTTTGGCCAGAGCCCTTTAGGAGACAGCGAGTCCCCGTCCTCACAGAGCAGAGTGGGCAGTGTGGCCACGTGCTGGGCTGTGAACTGCTCTTGGCACCTACTGTGAGGACCAGCAGAGACCCCAGTGCCCAGGGGTTCCATATTGGCCTGTTCTGCTTCCAGGTTTATGTGGGCAGGATGCTGGGACCATGACAGTCTGCCCTTTTCTCCTCATGCCAATCTAGTTTTATTGGAGGGGGGATGGGTGTGTGTGTGTGTGTGTGTGTGTGTGTGTGTGTGTGTGTGTGTGTGTGTTGGGGGAGGAGTGGCGAGCAGGGTCAGAGGAAAATAAGCCAATGTGTTCATCATTCATGCAGAACACTTTTTCAACTTAAAAGTTGGTTTTATCAGATTTGTCTAAGATGACGGAGTTTTTGTTTGTTTGGGTGAAAGGCGGTTCCATATTTCCTAGATGCATAATCCACTTATGAAAAGGAGGGGAGATGCGTGGATCTAGCACATATTAAGTGCTTGCTGTAGTCAAGCCCTACTGGGCACGAGGGAGGTCTGAACTCTGACAGCGGAGCTAAGGGGTGGTCCTGCCTGCACCAGGTTTCAGGTGAGGAGATTGAAGCCCTTGGAGATCCAGGTCTGGCCTGAATTCACTTAGCTGGTAAGTGGCTGTGCTGGGACTTAAATCTTTACAGACTGCATGCTGGCCCCAAATCTCACACCTCCCCCATTGTTCCCTTTTCAGCTCCTAAAACATCACCAGTCTCCATTTGCACTGTTTCTGTTATTTTCTTTCCCTAGTTCTGCTCCTCTCCTCAGCCCCCACCCCAATGAGAAGAGACCTTTCCCACCTCAGAACCCCATCTGCACTGCCTTGGTCTACTTCTTCAGATTATGAGTCCTCTCAAATACAGACATGTCAGCATCTAAGAAGGACACCAGAAAAGGCATGGTGGGCACTAAAGGGTCCAAGGGAAACCCCATGTTGCCAAATCTTATGGTTTTCCTCCCAATAATCAATTTGGATTGTAGCTTCTGAGTGAAATATTTTTACTGCATTTCTGAGAGAGGAAAGCTGAGATTTGAATCCACATCAGGCTGTGCTAAAAACAGAATACAGAGCCCATCATAGGACGCCCTGCCCTCTGTAGCCTAACTTCTGAAAGTCTCATAGAACATGTGGGAACTAAATGCTCCCTGAGCCCCCATATTCAAGCCTTTACAATTGCTGATTCTGGTTCAGACATTTCCTGGAGACTCTGATAAAAGATTATTGTCTTCTTGGTGTCCTAGACATGAGGGGTCCTGAGCCCAGGAGTCTAGCAGCTGTAACATGAGGCAAGTCACATTGCTTATATTTAATTCAATGTCTTCATCCCTGAAATAGAGATAATAATGCTCCCTTACCCACTCACCCACTTCACAATTTGCAGAGATGTTGCAATGAGAGAATGCATGTGAGCGTGCTGCTTTGAAAGTGGGCAAACGCAAGACAGCTAGCTGCTACTACTGATGTTTTCATCCTTAGTGTGGCTGTTGAGAGAGGGCTCAGGAAGGCCAGGTGATATGGACAAGGTCACACAGCAAGTAAGTGGTTGAAATAAAGGCACAATAACCCTGTGTCCCTCAGCAAGGAGCTGAAAAGAAATTACAGAGCCAGTGGGAAGGCTCAGGTGCTGAGCTTTAGCAATGCTGGGCTGAGCTCAGTCCAGAAATGGGGACACTGATTTGGGATGAATCCCATCACTCTCCCCAGCTGACCCTCCCTGTACCTTGGTCCCAGTGGCTTCTCAGGCTTCTCTGCAGCATGGGTGTCCTGCCTTGGCCAGAGCCGAAATCCCAGAGCAGTGAAAAAGGAGCCAGTGTCACGGGGCTTCTGGTTTCAGGACACACTGGAAAGGTGAGAAGGAAGCTTGTCTTCCCATGGATCTGGGCCAGGCCTGGGTGGTGGGGCCTCCCCACCAGGAGCTGGGACATTCCCCAGGTGCCCGGACATCCCCAGGTCAGGAGGACCCCCAGCACTTTTTCAAAGCATTAGCTGGGTCAGAAAATAAATCATTCAGCCCTTTGCAGAGACCAGATGCTTTGCTGGTGCAGGCAAAACCTGCCCCAGAATCTGCAGCCTGGGAAGGCCTTGTGCCCACCTGGATTAGGGGCTAGTTTGGGGAAAAGAGGCTCCTGCTCTTCGTACCTGCTTCTTGGAGGACTTGATGAGATGACCCCCCCCACACCTTGACCTCCATGACTTTGACCTTCACACTTTGGCCATGCCCTTCTCACCAGCCACCACTCCACCTCTCTACCCCAACCCTCATCAGATTTTCACCTGTTTTCAAGGTTCAGCTATTGCTCCCTGTGTGAAATCTTGTCTGGCCCTCTTTGACCCAGTCAGGAATAATTCACCCCTGCTCCCTTCTCTGTGCCCTTAGTGTTCTCTGTGAATATGGTAGCCGTCACAGGCTGGTCTGTGCTGCATTTCTCCTGGCACCCAGCCTACAAACAGAGGAAATGTGCAGTTCATCCATGGAATTTGAGTCAGGCTTAGTTTTCACCTCTTCTGAGGGTGGAGCAGAGCCTCCGGGTAAGAGGGACACAGACGGTGCTGAAGATACTGTAGTGTCCCGCCAGCTCCCCTTTTAAGGACGGATGCACACTCCTCCACCCCCAGCTGCTGAATGTCACCTGTTTGCCTGCTAATGACTCACAGCTGCCCCCTTTCTCCAGAGAATGGTTCTCAGAAGACAGAAGCTGCATCTCCATGAGGTTACAACTTTCTCCCCATACCTGCTCCCCAGTCACCGCCACCACAGGCAATGACTGAGTGACACAGAAATGCAAAAGGGCAGTCCCTTCCCCTCATGAAGGGACACCTCTGCAAGTGTGCTTTAGGCTCCAGAGAGTCAGTCCACTTATACCCCCTCTCCAAGGATCAGGCCAAGGCTGGCCTTCCCTGAGATCATAGTTTAGGATGGCCAGCCTAAATTTCAGTTTTAGCACTGAAATTCCCATGTCCATCAGTTTTGGGCAAATGGGGCTAATTGACTAGCTTAGACTGGGTTACCAGATTTAGCAAATAAATATGCAAGATACTCAGCTATATTTGCATTTCAGATAAACAAAAAATACATTTTGAGTATAAGGAGGTCTCATGCAAGACTTCCAACATACTTATAGTAAGAAATTACTCACTAGGCAGCCTGTATTTTATCTGCTAGCCTGGCCCTCTACCACATCTGTGTTTGTCTCTCCCTGCCCCTATCCTGCTTCCTTTCCTCTCTCCCTTGCAGATTTTTCCTGACGAGCACTCCACCAGAGAATGACATGTATCTAAATCCCTGCTTCAGGCTCTGCTTCTATGGAACCTGGCCTAAGACTGTCATTTATCCCTCACTGGTGCCTAAGGTGGCCAGAGAAGTCCTCTCATTTCCCATGAGTGTTGCAGAATCTTTCTTTTTGGTCAGACTTCACTTGTTCCACCTTGGCTAGAGTGGGGGAAATCATGACACCAATTGTCAGCAGCTGAGGCCCCCCCGGTCCCCACAACAGCCCTGAGTGATGGCTACAATTCTTATGACCATTTTTAGTTGAGAAAACTCAGGCAAGAGAGATACAACAGCTTACTTGGCTGCACAGAAAGTGGCAGAGCTGAAATACAGAACCATATTTCCCTGCCTCTAAGATTCCTGCTTCATCAGTGCCTCCCAGGGAATCCAGGAGAGACACAAGGGCAAGGCTTTAGCTTTGCTGATCTATCCCCTCCTGACCCCTGCAGCATTCGGACTTCAAGCTTTGACCTTGTCTCTTGGCACTGGATGGATAGGGCAATTCTAGGTAAGCTCTCTGGGTGACCCTAGCCACTAACTTTACGTTTGTGCAGAACTGGCTTCCCAGAAACCACAGGAAGATGGGGGTGTCCAGAAATCCATGTGGCCACAGCCCCCTTTAGGAAGACTCTATTTTCATTCATCTATGACAGAGCTATGTTCATGTCTTAGGGTCTGAGCCTCAATTTAACATTGTAGAACATGAGAACTAGATGAAATGGACCTCCGGGGGGGCCATCGAGCTATCGCCCAATATGATTTGAAGTTTCCATAGACCTGACATTCATGTTTAGTTAAATACTTAACCTGGTCCTGGTACAAGGTAGTGCTCACCTAACAGTGGCTGTAAGTAGTAGTATTTATCCTAAGCAATAGTAATAAGAACATCCGATGAATGAACCTGAAAACCATCATTCTCAGCAAACTGACACAACACCAGAAAATCAAACACCGCATGTTCTCACTCATAGGCGGGTGATGAACAATGAGAACACTTGGACACAAAAGGGGAGCATCACACACTAGGGTCCATTGTGGGGAGCTATGGGGATAGTGGGAGGGAGTGTGGGGGAGAGAGAACGTGGGGAGAAATGTCAGGTATAGGTGATGGGGGGATGGTGGCAACAAACCACCTTGCCATGAATGTACCTATGCAACAATCTTGCATGATCTGCACATGTACCCCAGAATCTAAAGTACATTAAAAAAAAAGAACATCCGATTCCCCAGATAGCATGAGACTGATATGAATATGTCCTATAGCATACTCAACGGGCTTCAGCTTAAAGCCATCCAAAGATGCAGTGAGTTGCCTCAGAAGCCAGTGAGCTTTCTGTCATTCACAGGGAAGAAGGGGAGGAAATTTGTTTATCTACCTACCAGTGGGAGATAATTTCCATCCGTTATCTCTTTTAATCAAATGCTGAGATGTTCCAGAAAAGGCTGGATACAGCTTGTGATGGCGTGCCAGCTTCTGAGGGGCTGAACTAGAATGATGCAGAGGTCCTCCCAGACCTGAGACTCCAGGAGTCTTTGAAAACGCTGACGTCCCACATTTATAAGACCAGTGGCCACTCTGGTGTCCAGAAATCTGGCAAATCATTCTAAAATAATGTCACAGGCTCCAGCCCTGCACTTTTCAGAACTGTCTACACATTTAGATCAATCAGAGACCCAACTTGTGCCCCTGAGTTGGGGGGTGGGGACACTGACCTATGGGCCCTCAAAATCCTCCTGACCTGCAAGTGCCTTGGCATAGGAGACTGCACCAGACCCTCTTTCTTCTTGCCTGTCACCACACTATGCCTCCCCTCTTCTCAAGCAGCTCAGCTCAGCCACAGAGTCAGACATGATCAGTTGCCAGCCCTACAGCTGCCCAGCTTTCTGCTCCCTCTCCCATCCCACAGCTGTTAAAAGGATACCCCAGAGTCCCTGTTTCACACACACACACACACACACACACACGCACGCAAACATACACACAAAAAACCCTTATGGAATCTTTGCCCACAATCACAAAATCACAGGGCTGAAAGACACGGCAAGTACCTAGCCCAAAGCTGAGCAGATCCCTGAAGTCCAGGCCTCTCAAGAACTCCCCTACCAGATCCTCCATCCGCACACCTCTACAGTGGAGAGCTCGCTCCCAGCTGGTGTCACCCTTCCTAGCGTTGAACTCCTTGGCCTTTAGAAGGTGCTTCTTGCATCCAGGTGCCAGGCATCCAGGTATCCAGGTGACTTCTTCTGGTTTCCTCTCATTGGACCTAGTGTTTTAAGAGATGGCACAAGAGTCTAATCTTGTTGGAAGGTGGTGTGCAAAGAGGTGCAGGAAGACACATGGGAGGAAGTAGAGAGAGATGAAGTCAGAGGTAGTGAGAAACATCAGAGAGAGAATTGGCAGGGATGTGCACAGTCTAAAAGGGACCTGTATCCCGCATGCTGACAATTTTTCCATTACGCTTTAAAAAAAAAACTCTGTTGCTCTTCAGCCAAATGGAAAACAAGTCCATCCCAAATAACTTTCTCTCTGAGAACTGCAGAATAAATGGGAGCATTGTATGACCTATTGTGCTGATGAGAAGAGTGATCAGGAAGGGAGAAGACTCAAAACTGTGTTGCACAGAGAAGAATTGAAAGAACTGGGTCTCTAGCCAGAAGAAGGGATTTGGCTGGTAAAGTGTTTGCCTCTGACAATCCTTCCTGGGAAAGAAGGATTGGACTGATTCTAAACAGAGTGAAGAATTGGACTTAGCACCAAAGGATAAACCACCAGAGTGACCAAAAGCTTTCTACTAGACAGAGCTGTTTAACAGTTGGTAAGGTAGTGAGAAGTCCCCGTCACTGAAGGTGTCCAAGCAGTGGGGACACTTGATGTTTTATGTCTGACAGTCCATGAGTTTTCTTTTAATGCATGCACATCACCACCCCCACCCCAACACACACACACACACACACACACACACACACACACACACACACACTGAAGCCTGGCCATATAAAACCAGGTGAGGCACACGAGTGTGGGGCATGCATCTCTCACTTTCCTTAGCTTTGGTCACCCAGAGATTTTCCCATTGCAGACTTGGTTGTCAGCAAGAAATAAAAGCCTTTCCTCTCTCCTTGGGAGGAGCGGAGCAGATTGTCTGGATCTGCTGCATACTGCCCTGGCTCTGGTCTCAGCACCAAACGCGTTCCTTCTGCTCAGTCTGTTCCCGTTTTGACAATGCAGAGGGGAGAGCTGGAGAAAGTCCCGCAGCCTAGAGCCCTGGCAGCAGAGGGCCGGGCTTTGTTGTCGGACAGGACGGATCATATTTGCATTCAAGAAAGACTAGGTGGAGCCCCTTGCTCCCAACACAGACAGAAAGTTTGGCTGGGGCTGGCACCTATCCTCAGGCGTCTATTGAAGAGAAAGTGCTACCTGGTGCCGTCCTTTCAGTGTTTTCTCAAGGGCAGGGCCTGAAAAAGGTTTCTGCAGGAGGAAACTTCTCTAAACCTCTCTAGTATCCTGGAGATTAAAATAAGTTGTTTTTTCTCTGCAAAAGGGATGAAGTGCTCTGCTACCTGTGGGTGGGGTACTAGGCTCTTCACCTGATTTAAGATTCAGAAAATATACTTTTTGACTACAGCATTGTATGTCCCATGAGCAGCCAGTAGTGATCCATTAAACAATGTTACTCAAGGAAGATTCACTCAGTACCCGCTCTGTGCTAGGCCATGCCTCCCAGGCACTGGGGAGCAAAAGTGAGAGAGATCCAGGACTTACCCTCAAGAAGCTTATAGTCCAGTGGGAGAGACCATCACAAGCAAAAAATTAAAATCCATGTATTCAGGGCTCCAGGAGAGCTTTGCTGTGAGTGCACTAGCTGTCTGGGAGCATCTGGGATAGCGTCTGCAAGGAAGGAATGCTTGGGATGCGTTTTCAGGAATACACCAGATTTTATGAAGCCGCAAAAGGCAGGAATAGGAAGGGGTCTGTGCACGCAAAGCTCTGGGAAAGATGTGGAAAAGCTTTGTTTATTTAAGGAACTCCGAGACCTTTGACATGACCAGAGGCGCTACCATGCAGACAGGAAAGTGCAAAGATGAATCTAGAGCAGAGGTTTTAACCAGGGACAATTTGTATCCCAGGGACACGTGTTTGTCACAAAGAGAGGAGCAGCAGTGCCACTGGCATCTAGAGGGTAGAGGCCAGGAATGCTGCTAAACATCCTACCATGCTACCATGTGGGCAGCCCTCACAATCCTTGATCTGGTCCACAGCCTCGATAGTGCTGAGCTAGAGAAACCCTGAGCATGGTAAGGTGTTTAGGACCTTCTGCCCACTGCAGAGAAGCAGCAGCCACACCAGTAAAAACGGAGCTCTGTTAGGGGCACTGTGCTTTCTGAGGGTCACACAGAGAGGGCATCCAGAGGAGGGAAGTCAGGGGAGTGCTGAGCTTTCAGATTCTGCACTCTAGAGTCCCCCATACCTGTGCTGCAGCCAGCCCTCTCAGCTGTATTTCCTGTACACATTTGATAAGCCTGCATCCAGTGTCTACCTCCAAATTGTTGATAAAAATATCGAACACAAAAATTTCAGGGCAAATAATGACTTGGATTCCTAAAATGTCATTCAGTTTATGGGGCATTTTACATCCTTCATCTCATTTACATTCATTTTACAAAACAAATATGAAGCTAAGAGATGTTCTGCAATCTAGGAATTATTTAACTATTACATGTTCAGCTCCCATCTCTTCTCCTAGACTGGTCCCTGAGTGCTCCAAGGACCCATGCATCTAGTCACAAAGGTTGCTGGGAGTATCCTCCATCTTGGCCTTAAAGGGCTCCCTTTCAGCTTCCTGGATTAATATCTGTGTGAGGGGCTAAGAGCAGGTTCCCTGGTTTCCTTCTGCCCCTAGCTGTGATACTCACATACCCTTCTGACTTCAGGGAACCTCTCACTCCATGAGGCTGAATTGGTAAGAGGACCCCTCATGGCTAGCAGGCAGGGACAGCTGCTCGGCTCATGTTCTCTGGCCAAGAAGCATTACTGACCCTGTGATTTGGCCCTTCATCCAAACTGGCAGATGGGTACAGGTGCCTTGCCATGGTACTGCTTCCTCTCTACCAGGCATGCCTGACCATTAAATCACCTAGTGGAGGACAGCACCAGTCAGCTGAGGAGTGGGCTCTTTCCAAGTGGAACCCCAAAACACTGCTAATCTAAAATGTCACTGTTCTTAGGGACAGCACGAATGAACCACGCCAAGTCACACACTGCAGAAACACTCTCAATAATCAACACTAGGTGTTCTAACAGCTTGTTCAAGCCTGTTCATCTGTGGTTTGGAAGTTTAGAACATGGCACTCTTTTACCCCAATAGCTCTCTGGGAACTGATTTCCCATATTCCCAAAGCCATAGCCAGCTCCCAGCTTCATCATTCAGGAAAAAGAGCAAGCGTCTCCCCTCCATCCTCCCCATCTCCCACAGTACATTAAGTACAAGCCCCAGGAGAAGAATCAAGAGCAATGAATCTTCATCAAACAATAAAATCCTATCTGGTGCCAGACCTACCTGCCCATCCAAGCACTGCCTGCCTTGTCCCCCTCCATTAAACTTCTTACCGTTGTGGCCGGTGGCTCCCGGGGCACTGTCCTTTCCGTGGCTCCTCCTCCCACCAGCGTGGCCCAGCGGCTCTCTCCTGCTGCTGTGGTTCCATCCCTGTCCAATAACATTGCTCCTTCTCCAGCAGGGTCCAGCCACTTTTTCACAAGTTACCTCTGTGGAAAGTACCTAGCCCTGACTGCAGGGTGGGATGGATAAAAGGGTAAGAAGGGGACAGGAGCAGATGGCAAGACAGGGCAGGCAAGAGATGGTGGTGGCTGAGTCTAGGGTGCTGATTATGGAGTGAAGGGAAAGAGAGGCGTGAAAGCTGAGCCCATGCTGAAAAGAATGTCAAAGGGAGCTCAAGCACCGGGCGGGGTGAGGGCAGAAGAGGGGTCCTTTCCAACTGTGGGACCTTTAAACAGTACAGAGGCTACACTGGTTTGGAACCGTGCCATGCCTCTGATCCTAGGGAGTAAGCATCTCTTTTTTGGGGTGCAAGGCAACAGCACTCATTCCTCCATGAGCCGCGTGCTTGCATTTTCCAGTGGGATGCTCTCCAGGTTCAACCAGATCCTCTTGTGCTTGTTCATCGCCTGAGCATGATTCCCTCCAGCTCAGCAGAGTGGTAGGGGATCGTGAGCTCACAGCACAGGGGCTTGACCCTGATGGGGGCTGGGCATTGTGGCAGTGAGACAGCCACACCATGTCGAGGGGCCGCTCTGAGTGAGGGGATTTCTAAAAATACATCTGTCCTCCTGCTTATGGGGCTCGTGAGTGCCAGGCAGGCAGGACAGGCATGTACAACCCACTCCCTCCTCTGTCCCCACTGCCTCCCACTACCTTTTCTCACCCAGATGATTCCATGAGCCACCTGCCTGCTCTCCCTCTCCCCATGGACCACCAGGTACTATAGTTACTAAAAACACAGGGTCCTGCTGGGTGACCACACCACAGCCAAAGCCTAGTCTCATTGACTCACTCATTCATTCAATCCTCAGCATGCAGCACATACACATTTAATGTGTCAATGTGGCACGCTTTTTCAAGGCCAGGCTTGTGGCAGGTGCTACGGATTGGGCGAGCGAAGGCAGACACAGAAGGACGCAGTGTATGAATCCATGCATACAATGCTCAGGAATAGGCACATCTACTCTGCAGCAAAGGAAGTCACAATACCGATCACTTCGGGGAGGGGACATGTAGCTATTGACCGAGGAAGGGAAGGGTGGGCTTTCTGGGGCCTGGCAATGCTCTGTATCATGATCTGAGTGATGGTCTCAAGAGTGTAACAAACTGTGAAAATGCACTGAGCTGCACAGTTGAGATCTGTGCCTTTTAGTGTTATTGGTTAGACCTCAACAATTTTTTTAATGTATATAAAATATAATTCTGGTTTTACTTTTTGGAGCTATACACATATCCATGACTCAAGACTCGAGGAGAAAACTATCAATACCTTAACCGTCTTTGTCTCTGATTGGTAAGATTATGGTAAACTTTTAATTTCCTTCTTTATACTTTTCTGGACCTCCCAAATACTCTACACTGAAGAGACCTTGTTTAAGTAATGATTAAATGTATTAAACGTTATTTTAAAAGTTAGAACCCTCGAGGTGGGACAATCAGCAAGCACGAGGTAGGTGGCTGTCTTCCCAGAGAGGCCAAGCTGGCTCACAAGCTTTTGTCCTCTTGAGCAGCAAGGACACCGGCTTAGGAGTCTTGCTCCAGGTCTGAGATTTCAGTGCAGCTAAATAAAGCTCTTGGCCCGCTGGAGTTGGTGAGGTGGGGCTGCTGGTGGAAGCCTCGGGGTTTTCCTCTCATGCCTGAGGGGAAGGAGGCTCCAGGGCTTTCAGAGGCTTGCCAGGGCCATTCTCACCCTGGCAGCCTTTTAGACCAGCCTGACTCAGAGTCCTGTGCAGTTCTAACATCTTAGGATTGGGACTGTGAGTCCCAGCCTGCCTGGAGTCTCTCTCATGGAGGGGGGATAATTTCAGGATCCTCCACCATATCCCTTCAACAGGAAGCACATGGCAGTGTATGCAGTTTGGGGGCAGAGAGAGGTAGAGTGAGCTAATGGTGCAAGTAAAGAAAAATAGATCAAACCCTGGAAACTCTAAGGAAGGAAGACAATGGGACATGGAGGAATCACTTGGGGGCCTTGGTTTTCCACTGGGAAATGAGGCTGTTGTGAGATTACCCTGTGAATAAGCATGTAGAAAATGCTGGAATGGGAGGCTGGCTTTGTGTTCTGGTTTTGGTGACGCTTTAGGACATGGAGACTGGCTACTTGGCTGGCTCCCGGGCCTCCTGCTCCAATTCCAGTGCCCCACTTGCTCGGCTGCCACATCCCAGACATAGCAGGGACAGGACAGATTTCCTCGTATGTGCATCTGAAGCCTGATTTCTGTCTTGGCAAAGCTACGGTGGTCATGTGATGAGGATCAGCTTGTGATTCACGAATGTATTTTGTATTTCTAACTTGGATCCTAAAAACACTTCCCTCTTCCCTCCCACCTCCCTCTCCTCTGCCCACAACATGAAGGCTCCCACAGAGATGTCATGTGAAGGCTTCTCAGGCTGAGCCAAGGGAAGAGCCAGTGGCCAGCTCTGCCCTGTGACACACACAGCCTCCAGCAGTCACATGGTCTCCAGCTGCCACCACCTGCCCTCTGTCCCCGGCCTGCTACCCTCTCCCTGGCAGGCTTCCTGAGCTGATGCTTCCCTCCAGGCTGCAGCATAGCAAACAGTGGAACTGACGAACAGAGGGTACAGGGCCAACAGGCTTGGACGGTTCTGTTCCCAGCTGACCTCGGGGTGGGAACCCAACCGGGAGGCTCCTGGACACTACGTGGTGTGCCCTGCAGGGAGGTGTCTTGCTGGCCCGATCCAGAGGTAGACCGGGCTATTGGCAGCTGGTTCCCCACAGCCAGCCCCAGCTCCACGAGCAGGGAGCCTGAGCCACAGGTGCTGAAAACAAGGCAGTGCAGGGAGCCAATGGCAGCATTGAGTGTACCTTATGGAAAGACTGGAAGCAGGACATTACCAGGCCTTCCAGAGAGGGAAGAGGACAAACACAGGAGGAGTCATCTGTGTACATATTCACAAAAAAGAAAAAATTGAAAGTTCTCAATCAAGAGCTGTTTTGCCACCCAGAGGACACTTGGTAACGTTTGAAGACATCGTTGTATAAGACATTGTTGGTTGCTGGCATCTAGTGAATAAAGGCTAAGGATGCCGTTGCTGAACAGCCTGTGATGCTCAGGACAGCCCCCACCCCCAACAAAGAATAACTCAGCCTCAAATGATAGAGCTGCTGTTGAGAAACCCCTACCTATAGAGAAAGCAGCCTTGCTAGGGAAGATGTGAGCAGGGCCCCATAAATAAACCCACCAGAGTGAGCTGCAGCTGTTAGTTCCAGGCTTAGAACCCTTCCATGTCTGTTCAGTGCCCTCAAATTTGAGCTTACACCCTCGGGCACAGGCACCAAGACTTCCTGCCATGATCTAGCCCTGGCTTACCCTTCAGCCTCATCTCCCACTCAGTTTTGGTCATACCAGACCTTCAACATCCCAAATACTCCAAGGTCCTTGCCCTTGAGGAATAAGATTCCACACTATGCCTGGAATGCCCTCTCTCCACTTCTGTCCCGCGCTTCCCTGTTCTGAGTCCAGCTGCGACATCTTTGAGAAGCCTTCTTTCATTGTTATCCTGCATCTTCCTTGTTCCTGGGATAGCACACAGCCCCTCTTCCATAGAACATCACACAGGACAGATATTGGGATGGCTGACTTACATATCTGTCCCTCCCACCAGACTGTGGGTTCCCTCAACAAGGTGAACTTGAACAACAGAAGCCACCAGTTTCTCCTGATAGTGTGGTAGATGGGCAGATCTAGCCTCAATGGAAGAAGATACTTGGGGAACTGGAGAAAACACAGTGGGAGATGTGAAGTCAACTGGGCCATTGGAAGAAGGTGGGAAGCAGGGGCAGGAAAGAGTCCTGAGAAACTCACCACATAGGGGCCTGGGAACAACGCCACAGAGGAGCAGTTGGTCTGAGAGACCAAATGGGAGGTGGTCTGCCAATTCCAGAGGAGGATCTGTAAGCTCCCAGTGTACCTCAGGGTGGGCAAATGGCATGCAAAATTGGGAACGCCACCAAAGGTTTGATAGTGATTGTTACAGATGGAGAAAATTAATCATTTACACTTAAAAGCAGCTTTGTGGAGAAGGTAGAATAATAAGAGACATTCCCATTTTATAATTAAAGAAGCTGAGGCTTATGGAGGTAAAGGGATTGTCCCCATATTGCCAAGCACCTCAACCCACCTCCTCTTCTCTTTGGGCTGCATCATTCTGAGTCAACCAGGACAAGATCAGTCAGCTCACTCCTGCACCATTAGTCTGATTTCCATGGGCAATCCCAAAATAAGACAAAAAAGAATAACTCTCCAATGCCATTTCTGTGTGCTCATTTATTCCCAGAATTTGCTTTGTTCTTGTTTTTTACAGCTTTATTAAGATGTAATTGACCTCTAATAAATTGCACATATTAAATGTGTATGGTGTGATTGGAGTTAACATATGTATACCTCCGTGAAACCATCACCATCATCACCACAGTTGAGACTGTAAGCATGACTGCCACTCCTAAAGGGGATTATCCATCACCCTGACTCCTCTTCATTTTCCCAACAGGCAGCCCTGACCTGATTTCTATTGCTGTGGATGAACTGGCACTTTCTAGAACTTATGCAAGCGGGCTCATACAGCATGTATTCATTTTTGTTTGGCTTCTTTCACTCTACATAATTATATTTTGTTTGTCTGTTTTTGTTTTTGCTTTTTAGTGCTCTAGTGAGGCTAGCATAATTATTTTGAGGTTCAAGCATGTTGTTACACGTATTAAAAGTTCATTTCATTGTATTGCTGACTAGTATTTCATTGTATAGATGTATCACAATTTGTTTCTCCACCTGCTGCCCATGGACATTTGGATGGTTTCTAGCTTTTGGCTACTACAAACAAAGTTGTCATGAAATTTGCATACAAATCTTTGTGTAGACATATGTTTTTATTTTGGGGGGGTTAAATACCTAGTAGTTGAATGGCTGGGTCATATGATCAATTTATGTTTAACGTCTTAAGAAACTACCAGCTGTCTTCCAAAGTCATTGTACCATTTTACAATCCCACCAGCAGTGTGTAAGAGTTCCAATTCTTCTATATCTTCACCAACACTAGGTTTGGTCAGTCTTTTCAATTCTAGCCATTTTAGTGGGTTTGTAGTGGTATCTTATTATGGTTTTAATTTGTATTTCCCCAGTGACTGATGATGTTGAGCATTTTTTCCTGTACTTATTTGCCATCCTTATATTTTAATTGGTAAAATGTATTTTACCAATTAAAGACAGAGTTTTGAAAATTATGAACATGGTATTTGGAATCCATCAGACCTGGTTTCACTTTCTGGCTTGGCCATTTACTGTGTAATTTACGATAAGTGGCTTATCCTCATTGAACTTCATCTTCCTCTTGCGTAAAATGAGGATAAAAGAACCTGATGCGGTTAGAGTGAGAATCAAATACTAAATGCCTTTAAAGTACTTACCTCAAGGCTATATAAAAGGTGACAAACATTATTAATAATTTTTATAACATTCTCTCTTAGTCCAGTTGGAATTATAACAAGCAAGACCCCTGGCGTACCTCAGAAACTAATCTCTGCAGAAATTAAATGGTGTTTTATTTCCAGTACAGTAGATATACTAATTTTTTATCCTTAGGTATTGAAAGTATGAAATTTAGTACAAGTCTATTATGTCACAGCAGAAAGAGTCTTTAGAGATATCTAAACCAAGGCCACACCTTAGTCCACGTCCTCTAGGAGTAAGAGCCTGAGGCAAGAATTACAATGCTGGGACTTTATTTGAGGTGCAAACCTAGAGTATTTAGGGTAAGGAAAAAATCAGGAAGGGATACAGGAAACTTTAGAGGTTATTGTGCAAGTTTCCACTACACAAAAAAATTGCCAGAGAGACACAGTAGGTCTCTTGACAGAAGTGCTTGCTCAAGTCCCAGAAATCCCCTGGAAGGCTTGCAAAGAGAAAGCACACTTCCCAGAAGCCCAAGGAGGGAAAAAGCAGAGGATGCCTGTCTGACAGCTTCCTTCCCATGGTCAAGATTGTCTTCATGGACAGCAATGTTCCCTCCACTTCTGGGGCATGTTGTCCAGCACCATGGTGGCCATACGGGGACACACATCTCTTAGGTGCTGTGGCATTTCACCTAAGCCTAGAAGTCGATGGGCAGCGTGATGCAGGTGGGAACCAGCCAAGGCAGAAACAGAAAATGCACCAGAGTTACAGCCCGTCGTAGTCTGGGAACCCCCAGAAGAAGGTCCTGAGTCAAAGATTTGAATGCAAGAGGCTATGCGGAGGAAGAGACTTCACAGGAAGCGCTGGTACAGGAAGCAAGGAAGGGAGGGAAAGCTGGGGGCGTGGGGGTGGCAATGTACTGGAGACCTCTGGGAGACAATAAGAAACACATTTTAGGGTTTTCCCATGTTGACTACTACCTTCCCTCCCCCAAGAGAAAGGAGGGCCAGTCCTGGCAGTAGGTTTTTTGGCATATCAGATACCGAATCTGCCGCATCACAGGCCAGCAATTTTGTTCTTAATTGGCCAAGAAGTATTTTAGGTTTGTTGGCTACATGCTTTCTGTTGCAATTAGTCAACTTTGCCCTTGCAGCTCAGCCTCAGGCAATACGTAAACAAATGTGCAGGGCTGTGTCGTCACAAAAACAGGCAGCCAGTTGGCAGGCGTAGTTTTCAGATCCCTGTGCTCCAAGTATGATGCACCCCATTTACAGATGGAAAAACTGAGGCCTATCAGAGAAAGGTAACTGATCATGTAGCCAGTCAGAGGCACATCTGCTGACTTTCTGTTCAATATTTTCTCTGCTGTGCCTTGTTACCTGTCTACTGAGGCGTGTGTGTGTGTGTGTGTGTTTAGAGAACTGGCAACCGGAATTCTCCCAGAAAGCATGTGCGTAACCCATATTTTTCAAATGGTGGTGGTTTCCTTCCTCTTGGTGACTAGAGAGACTCCAGGGCCTGAAGCTTCGCAGGCTCCAAGAATGGCTTGAGGCAGCTGTCTCCCCAAGCATCACTGAGTGGGGCTGCTTTGGAAGCCTCCTCCATGCCAGCCTCTTCCACCAGCCTCTGCCTCAGCTGCCTCGGCAGAGTGTCTCCCGGCAGTGGCCACAAAGCACACAGTGAAAAAGCATTTAGAGCATTGGATCCTGTAAAAATCTAAAAATATCCAGGAATGTGTGCACATATGTGGCCCTTCTGTGATCAAAACATCTGGGAAGAAGATCAAATGCTCCCGCTTTAATTTGCCTAAACTTCTTCGAGGACTTGGAAAGGGAAAGGATGTTGAAAGTCATTGACTTTAAGGGGGTGGGATGGAGGGAGGGACTGACGTCACAGGGTTTTGTTTTTTTAAGGCAAAGTAAGTTATGCGTATACAGAATCCTCCCCTGGGGTGAGTCCTGGACCTTGATCTCTTTGGGATTCTGGGGATTGTTTCTCATAACGGGGGTGGAAGGTTTATTGGCTACAGACTTGAATTCCTGATTTGATGCCTTTTTTTAAAAGATCAAAATGCCAAGCCCCTCAATCAAAACATTAGGAGCGGTGATAGTGTAACACATCACTAGATTTAAAGAAGGCCTGGTGTAAGCCAGGCATTTTTCAGATATGGAAATCGAGACCCGAAGGGAGAGCTTTCCTGGGTATCCCTCCTGACTCTCAGACCACTGGTGCATTGGGAAGAAGACTTGTAGCAAAGTTCCAATCCTGGTCCTGCTACTTCTAGGCCATCTGACCTCATCTGTACACAGATGATCCTGGATGGTTTTGTCTGTAAGAAGCCAGGTTAGAAACCTCTGGATCTCTCGTAGCTGCTTGCTGTGGCCCTATAGCATCCTTGCAGGGTGCCTAAAGGCAGGCAGATGCCCACTGTCTTCATTACTTTTCATGGTTCCAAATGCTAATCAAATGGCCTAGTCATTTGTGCTGTCTGATGTCAGCCTGGAATTCCATTTGGTCCCTGGCTTGAATCCTTGGCCAGAAAGTGGCTAACTGGCCTCTAGAGTACCCTTTCTTCAAGCTGCACCCTAACTCTGGGTCAGAGAAGGCAAGCCACTCTCTCAAGCTTAGGCTGCAACAAAGGCAACCACCCATGCACCCACCTTCGTCTCTCTTCAGTCCCACTGGCCTTTGAAGGAACAAACAGTGGCTGCATGGGAGATGAGATGGAAGCCCAGACTAGGATTCCCAAAAGAAAAGATGTGCGAGGAGGAAGATCTAAGCAGAGCCTGCTACCAGGCACCAGAACTTCTCAACCTGCTTCCATCATGGAGAACAGTAATCCAAGTGTGACCTTGACTTGATCTCTGCCAAAGATGGTGCCTAGTGTGCCCTCTAGAGGCCAACCTTTCTGTTTCTATCCAATTATTCCCATGGGCCCAAAGACCAGGCCCACCAGGGGCACAGCTGTCACTCTCAAGTGACAACATGAATTATCAGGATAGTTCTAGTGGTATCTTGGCAACCGTTTCTTAACATCCTTTCCAATATCCTGTTGCCACTTGGTCCCACATGGGACCATTGAGATGGGAGGTCCACACACCCAAGGTCTTTATGAATGCCTCTTTCATGCTGTGGTATACTGTCTACACTTAGCTGAGAAGTCGCCTTCTCTCATATTAACCACATGACTAACAAGCCAAAGACTACATAACAAACATCCAAGAGCAACCAACTGTGATTGTAACCTCAACACCCCGATTTGCCACCACCCTATTATCGTTGCTATCCTCTCCTATTTTAATCAGTCCACAGAAATATTAAATAAATATACCTCCATAGCCACTGAGAGAAAAATCTCAAAGTATGTGAAATCTCTCAACAACGACCCCTTGTTTCTTTTTACTTCACTTGGTCCCAGCTGTAAGAGCTGTAGGAGCCTGGATGGAAGCTGGGTCTCTTCCTCAGTAGCTACAGACAGACTAGAACCATCCTCTGCTGATCTCCCAAGTTGGGTCCATCCAATGTTCACTCTATCATGTGACCTGCTTTCCCAAAGTTCCAGAGAGTCAACAAAACAAACTGTTGTGCCAGGATTAAGTGAGGTTAAGACTCCTCCATAGAGCCATCTCTGGGGATTGAGAGCATCCACATGGTGGGGATTGGCTTCAATTTATCTCCATTTCTAGGGCTGTCTTGTTTTATGTATTGGTTGGTCACATGTTATAAGTATTTTTTTTAAAGCACTCCCGGTTTTTTTTTTTTCTTCTTAATTTGGGAAGTAGGGGAATGGAATCAGAGATATACTTGGTCTGCTCCTAGTCTAGATATTAGGCTAGATGACAAAAGTGAAGTCACATTGATACAGAGATATGCTTGTGATTTCTACATTCTGTAAGTATGGAACTGATACCAGGTGCTTCTTAGAGATAGTGTTGACTAACGTGGCCTTACACCCACATTTGCTCAGGAAAGTCCCAGCTTGTTGTCCTGACTTCCTGTCTGGTTTAGCATTTATCCAGGATGTATGTTATTTTTACTCCTAAGGGGGTTACTTCCTCTGCCATGCACACTGTAGGCACCTGTCTGGTGAGCTTATTTATACAAAGTATCTGAGCATATTTCCAGATGGAAGTTAGAACAGGTGAGACTATGCAACTAATTAACATGGAAACCATGAGGAAAATGCTGAGCTGCCCATTCATAGGCTTTACATCTAGATGTAAGAGAAGAGGCAAAGATTAAAGTCCAAATGAAAAATTGAGTAAGGCTTAGACTTTTCCGATGCTCTTGATTTTTCTGTACCAAGGATAACACCCACATCCCTGAGTTAAAAAGAGAAGGTCAAAATATGGGGATGTGTTAGCTGCAGGCTCCAACCTCTGGAGAGGAAAGCTGAAACACCTTTTTAAACAATCTACTCATAAGCAGGAGTTTTCTGACTTGGGTAATGGACCTTGCTCTATTGGGGTGCTAATGTAATGACGGTAAATGGATTTCAAACACTCTCCAATTCCAATCATCTAATATAGATGCTCAGGGTACCATGTTGAAAAAAACTCTAGGTTTAGCAAGAATGAGAGCCCTCACTGATTTGGGATGTTGGCCTTGGTTCCAGAGCAGAGAGCATCTGCACATATCTCAGTAATTTACCATTTCTGTGCTAACAGAAAAAACTTTCAGTGGGTGGAACAAAGAACTTTAAAAATTTCTCCTTCTAAATGGCATGCCCTACTGGAAGCTTTTTCCTTTTGAGACTGAATATGTCTGTAACTGTAGTTGGCTATCAAGAGCCTGGGGCAATATTCTTGCTTATAAAACCCCACTCTCCCACCATAATTTTCTAAGCGAGATGGTAAGGTAGGAGATTTAAGCCTGCTCTACCAGATCTGAGGATAATGTTTTCTTTCCCTTGAAAGTGTCTTTCCTTAATTCTGCTCATGGAGATGATAGCTCCTACAGTGGGCTAGGATAACTTAGTGGTGGACTTGATCAATCTAGGGGCACATATTAGGACCCTACAGTTTGGATAGAGTCTAGCCTATCTCACCAGGGTGAGAAGATTTGGTGCCAAAGCTTTCTCTGTGGTAACATTTTCCCTCTGACTGGTTCTGTTGATCTGTGCCCTCCTCGTGGACACAGCAGGACTAGTACCACACAAGGTGGCAAGCTGATGGACTTATGGCTTTGAGATCTCAGCAAAACATCTTGTCATTTCAGCACAACCACCAATACTACAGATTTTCCTGCAGCTGTGAGGATTCAAGACAATGTACAGAAAGTGCCTAAGACTTGGGTTACTGGTATATAGTTAGCTGTTACTATTATCATCACAATAACAACCAATGTCACTCAACAACCAAATCCTTCACCATCTGGTTTGATTTTTGGCCAAAGTAATACACACTGTGGTGACTACAAGATAATTCTCTTGAGAAAATAACTGGACAACAGCAGGCAGTGCACATCTCCTCTAAAGACCCATTAGTAAGAAATTCAATACAAATTCCATCCTATATTCCATTGCTCAAATGAAGTGTTGAACACAATGGGAAGTTGGATGTCAGCTACTCTGCTTCCTAGGGTTTGTACCTTGAGAGGTTTTCATAATGCCTTTTTTAGAAAAAAATACTGGAGGCCCAAGGCAAGCTTTGCCAGACAATGCTTGCTCATCGGTGGGCTGGGTGTGAGATGTGCACACACTCCAGATGTGGTGTACCAAGCTACTGAGGCCCTTCAGCAAGCTGACTCCAAGATGGCGAGAAGCCAGGTGGAGGGTCTGTGTGCTGGCTCTCTCCATCAACACGGTCATCATTCCATTGCTATGGGACAGCATGGATGGGACAGCTCTTAGGAGAGGACTGATTTATATCATTTAAAATAACTATAAAGTTAGAATTTGTAGATTTTGGTTAAGATATAAGGTTTATATGTTGCCCCTTTATACGGAAGGAAAAAGGCTCCATGTGGGAGTATACGCACTTTTAAGAGAAGCCATTAAAGATGCTGAAGGCCTTCTTCTCCAAGAAGAACTGTGAATAAGAAAGCTAGAAGCACTGGTAGGCCCTGGCTATATAAACAAATGTTGGACCAAAGATGCTAAAGGGCCTCTGCTTTTACAAGGAGAAGAGGAACTCAGAAACAGAAAGGCCACAGGGACTAATCATGCGTCTGGTAGTTGAGGAAGGAGGCTAAGAATGGACAGTGTGAGCCCAAATGTGCACTGTGTGGGTCCAAGGATAATATATGTGAGCCTGGGAGTATACAGTATCAATGTCTGCTGTCTGAGAGGTTCTATGTTTGAGAGGTGATATAAAAATGGGATTTGAGGCTGGGTGCAGTGGCTCATGCCTATGATCCCAGCATTTTGAGAGGCCAACGCAGGTGGATCACTTGAGGCTAGGAGCTTGAGACCAGCCTGGCTAACGTGGCAAAACCCCATTTCTACTAAAAATAAAAAAAATTAGCCTGGTGTGGTGGCTCATGCCTGTCATCCTAGCTACTTGGGAGGCTGAGGCACGAGAATCACTTGAACCCAGGAGGTGAAGGTTGCAGTGAGCCAAGATTGCTCCACCACACTCCAGCTTGGACAACAGAGTGAAAAAAAAAAGGGGATTTGGGGTAGGGAAGCCAGGTATACTCTAAATTCTGCCTGGGTCCAACCACTTTCTTCCTCATGAGGCATCCAAGGGAAATACAAAGGCTCAAAAGTACCAAAATAAGACATTATTATCTGAGGCTTTAATATTAAGATCTATTACAGAATTCCAATAAACTAGGTTAAAGCACATTGAGGGCTTCCTTTTCCTAATCAGAACAAGTTGTATGAATAGTTAATGTTCCACCGTATCCAGGAAACCAGCCCATCTGGGGCAGAAGTGCCTGGGGCTGCTGGTGTTTGTGTGTGTCTTGGCTGTCCCTTTGTTAGGATCCTTCCCACTCTGGCTTCACCCATCATCCAGCCCTCTCATTTGCTAGTGAGGGTTCAAGGACATCTCAGAAACCACAAGACAGTAAGGAAGAAACTGAAGGAAGGAAGGTTTTAGTGCAGCTGAGGAAGGACTTTCTAATGGCCAGATCTCCAGGATGGAAGAGCTACCTCTGAAGATCATGAGGTCTCTGTCTCTGGCAGGACAACTTTGGGTGGAAACGCTGCAGGTTGGTTTACAGCCCCAAAGAGAACAGACCTGTTAGATCCTTTTCCATCTTAAAAAGCTATGATTCTTAGTTATTTCACCACCCCTGGCTTCAATTTCCTGATCTTTACAATGACCCCTGAAACCCTTTTCTGCTCTGTGGTAATGAGAGACCCTTAATAATGTCGCCACGTATTCTGGTGCATCATAGGTGAAGAGGACTAGAATGAATGAAACAATGAATAAACACATTTATTATTCGTACTGGTGCTTTACTTTAAGGAAAACCACTGGATTAACTGGTGAGGGGATATTGTAGGCGAGAGTAAAATGGTAGCTCTGTATTGTCAGTATTGGAGATAAGACATATATATCTTTCATTCTGCCTAATGTTTTGTCAGTTCATGCTTTTCCCTTCAGAAATTGTGTGCCCACATGGTATATAATCCAGTTTCCCAACCAGCTTTAGGAGATGCCAAATATTTAATGACACCCCACCTAGAAACAATAAATACATTTGAGTCAGTCTTAGACTCCTGGGGAAAGGGATGCTGAAAATTTGATGAAAGAGATTAATAAATTATAACCAGGCTATTAAGATGTGAATCACTAAAGGCTCCTGACACTTTTTTCCTCTCTCTAATTAGAATTAAGAAACAAACAGACTCACCTCCCGGTCCTCAGAATTCTGCCCCCACCTTTCTGAGGCCACTTTGTTGGTCTAGTTCATAGACTTTGATTTAACCATTAAGAAGGCTTTTACCAATCAGCAATAAGGTTCTGAAAATCAATTCAGAGGCAGTGCACTGGCTCTCTAGGCCAGATGCTGTGACCATATTGATGAGATGCCATTCACACAGCTGGAGAAGGGGAAGGTCCAATTGGTGAGCCATAGGGTATCTTCCCAATCAAAGTGCTCCTGCTGATGGATTTCGGGGCCTGCTTCAAGCTATCACAAACCCAAGCTTCTTGGAAGTATAGAGATTGTCTCATCCCGTGTCTTTATTTGTAGGCAGAAAATGAGGCCACAGGAGAGGAAGCAAGTTGCCCAAAGTCGTGGAACCTTTCTTAGCTAAACACACGAGAGCCTGGGTCTCCTGACTCCTGGACCACTATTATTTCTACACCTATTATGGGGGCCCAAATTCAACAGCTTTGTGTTTTACTATTCAACCATTAGATCAACTCTTTATAACACAGACTCAGAGCCAACTACTGGAGTTGAGAGAAAATTCCAGCACCTTTCTGTAGGGGAGGTTTGGTGGCTTCTCCCCTTGAATACAAGATGTAGACCTCTGATGTCATACTCATTCAGTTTGGGTGCAGAAACTGACTATCTCACTCATCTTTATATCCCAGAGCCTGGAGCAATGCCAGTACTGAGGAGTCTTGGGGCAGAGGAAGCAGGGATTATTTAAATGAATGAATCATGAGAATTTATCTAAGTTCAAAACTTTTTTTTTTTTTTCAGTGCATAGTGACTCAAAGCAAAGAATGAAAAAATGCATTTTCCTCCAAATAATTCATGGGTTCTGCTTCAAGTCAATTGTCAACAAACATTTACTAAGTCATTTGTTCGGGTTTACTACATGCTAGGTACTAGATAAAGAGAAATAAAACACAGCCCCTATCCTCAGAAGCTCATAACCTAGTAAGAGAGACAGATGTCCCAGTGGTTACAACCAGGGTGAGGATATGCACGATACAGGTATATCACAAGAGGGACATGCAGACCAGAGGCAGGGGCACAGGTGACAACTAAGCTGAGTGTTGAAGTCATCTGGGGAAATTATAAGGACAGGGGTTTTAAGCAGAGGGAACACCATGTACTAAACACTAACATGAGATAGCTTGAGAAAGCTTGGCCAAGGACGTAGGAAGAACGCAACCAACAAATGTTAACATGTGGTACAAATGAAATTTAAAGTTGTTTGCTTCTCTGTTTGGTTTTCCAGAAGAGGTCATTGGTGACCAGTGAAAGAAGCCTTGGACTTGGAACAGAAATAACTTGAAAAAAATAATAATTCCATTTATAGTTGCTCAGATTATACTGTATATTCTAGGCTCTTTGCAAACGGTTGCTGCATAATGGGAGAACTTTTACCTTGCTCCAGTCTGCAGATGGGGAAGCTGCTGTTCAGTGAGTACTAGCCTGTGCTAACATAATTGTTTTTCTTCTCAGCCTTCTTTGCTGAGACCCAGGGATGTGGCAAGGATTAGACACAAGTGTAAAGCCAAATTATCCTTGCATGGCAGGGAATTTCCTGCTGTCATAAAAATCAGCAATCAATTCCACTTCCCTGAACAACCCCCATGGTGATTCCTGCCAGAGCACCCAGGAATATCCCAGAACATTCGAGATATTCATGGGAGAATACTGTCCCACCCACTCCCCTACTCAGGCACCTCAGGCACCTTTCAGCAAACTTTCCTCATGGAATTGGAAGTGTCCCCCCTCCTCTGGTATGTGTGTGTGTGTGTGTGTGTGTGTGTGTGTGTGTGTGTGTGTGTGTGTTGGGGGGGTGATGGCCCAGTCTCTTCGATTTTCCCAAATATGTTCTTTCATCATGCCATCCTCTCCTCTCTTCCTCATATACTTCCATATATTCAGAGCCACACCCAAACCCTGAAATCGACAATTATGTCATAACCTTAGCAGCAGCAGCAGCTTTTCTGAGGTTACTCCTTTTCTATGTCAAACACAGAATCACTCTCTCCTCTGGGCTTTCCATGCCCTTGGGTGCTTCCCTGACATTTGTCATAGTTCAGTTTACTCTGCATCCCACAGAAGACTGAGACTCATGGAAGGTAAGGATGCTTCCTAATTCTCTTGGTGTCCTCAACACCAGTTGGGTAAATGGGCAGCCTCCCAGCTGTAAATGTTCTAAATTCCAGAGCAGATTCAAGCCCTGACTGCCACTTCCTGGTGCTGGGCCCAGCCTACATTAAAGGCTGATGAAAAATCGGGACCTTGCCTCAACATGTCACCATGCAGGCCCATGTGAGGCAAGAGGGTGCACCTCAATCTACTTCTTGCTCTAATAAGCTTCTGGTGGTCCCATGGGCCACCTTCGTCTCCACCCATGCACAAGTGAGCAGGTGTTAGTGGCATGTGATTGGATGTTTCCGATCAGCCCACCACCCTCCTGTCTAGACACATCTTCACTGAAATCTGCAGAAAGTGCTTGTCATTTCTAGGGTGTGGATAGCACCCTTCCCTATTTTCCTGCACATTTATTTGTTTCTCTCTTGTTATATTCCTTGGCCATTTTTATGAGATTTTGCCTGTATGAGAATAGAGTAAAACACTTATGTTCAGATTTCTGTCTTGGACTCCATTAAAGTTTTTAAGTAGGTTGATTTCTTTTAAAAAGCACCTCTGACTGATGAATGCTCAATACTCTATTTTTTTTTTTCTTTTTTGAGACAGAGTGGCACTCTGTCACCCAGGCTGGAGTGTGGTGGTGCAATCACAGCTCACTGCAGCTTCGACCTCCGCACTCAGGTGGTCCTCCCACTTCAGCCTCTCAAGTTGCTGGGACTACAAAGAGCAGCACCACGCCTGGCTCATGTGTCTTTTATAGAGACAGAGGTTTTGTGACGTTGCCCAGCCTGGTTCAGATCTCCTGGGCTCAAGCAATCCTCCTGCCTTGGCCTCCTAAAGTGTTGGGATTATAGGCCTGAGCCACTGAGCCCAGCCTAATATTCTGACTCTTGATGCTAATTGGCTTATTCTCCAAGCATTGAGTTTGTTTGTTTGTTTGTTTGTTTAAGATGGAGTTTTGCTCTTGTTGCCCAGGCTGGAGTGCAGTAGTGTGATCTCAGCTCACTGCAACCTCCACCTTCCAGGTTCAAGTGATTCTCCTGTCTCAGCCTCCTGAGTAGCTGGGATTACAGGTACCTGCCACCACACCTGACTAATTGTTTTTTGTATTTTTAGTAGAGATGGGGTTTCACCATGTTGGCCAGGCTGGTCACCAACTCCTGACCTCAAGTGATCCACCTGCTTTGGCCTCCTAAAGTGCTGGGATGACAGGTGTGAGCCACCATGCCCAGCCTAAGTATTGGGTTTGAATCCCAGCTCCTCCAGTTGCTAGCTGTGTGATCTTGAACCAATTATTTAACCTCTTTGAGTCAGTTTTCTTATCTGTAAAATGGAAATAATGCTACCTTTTTCACAGAGTGGTTGTATACTTAAGAAATAACCACAAAATGCTCACAAGAGGTACTCAATTAATCACTGCCCCCCTGTGTTTAGGAGAGGTATAATGCGTTTGCTATATACATCTTTCTTTCTAGATTAGCTTTCTAATACTCTGGAGGGGAAAAAGATGGCCCAAATCCCACATTCCCCAGAAATATATATTGAGTTAACTAATAATTCGAAGTGTCTATTGGATTGGAAACTGAATTTTTTAACTTAGTGAGATCAGTTTCACTGAAAAGTTTGGACAATGAGTTATGATGTGCGCCACAGCTCACATCCACCTTCTATCCGCTACACTGCTGTATCCATCTCAAATCTCCAAATTCAAATGTCAGCAGTTTCCAAGCAAAAATGTCAGGCAGAGCTCACGCCTCCCAAGTCTCAGCCACCACTAGTCCCAAGATGATCATTGAGAACGTTAATTGAATGCTGTAATTATAGTGAATGTGTAATAGGCATTTTGCACTGATGTTGTATACCACCAAGAAAATATTTACTTGGCTAACTCAAGTCCACAACCAAGTCTGGTTTTTTTCACAACCGAAATAATGTTTTCATTTGGCACCACCAGATGACACAGCAGTGTGAAGCATCCTGGATGTTTCAGACATAATCGAGATGTGTCTTAGGCTGTGCCCCCTTATAAGTCATCTGCTTCCTTCTTTCACAGGACTATACGTAAGCCTGTGTGGGTTCTTCTGTGTTCTTTATTGGTTTTCAATGCCATCAGGTGTTTATTGAAGATTCATTTGGAGATGAGCAGAAGTGAGCTGGAGGAGTCTGAAACTTTGTGTTAGGTTTCTTGTCTCCAACCCTCTTTCATCAAATTCATTATTTCCTTTGCACTGGATGCTTATTTTGCTGTGATGTTTGGTCCATGGTGTTCATAGAAAGGCCTTTTAAATCATAGGCTCACTGGCAAATAGCAGATTCTGCTTCCCAAGCCTTGATCACCCACCTTGACTCTAGCCGTTGCCCTTGATTAGGAGTTGGTCTCAGACAATGGAAATGGTGGATTTCACCTTTAGCCTCCCAGTTGGTCTCCGGGACACACTGGTCTTCCACAGGGACATTCCTATCTATCGAGGGGCCTACCCAGCCTTAGAGTGGGTCATTCTAATCAAAGGCTCCTTTCAGGATAGAAGCACTCACATTTAGGGAAATCTTTCTTGCTCAGGCCCTGAGATGGTCTCTGTTCCTCTCTCACTTTTCTCCAGATTTCACAGTATGGTTCATAGCTTGTAGTCTGGGGCTGTGGCCTTTTCCTTGTTTTACTAAAGAGGAAGAGTTTTCTTTCCCTCTGTTTCATTCATGCTTGTTTTCAGTGTGTTTCTGAGGAAAGACAAAAACTACAAAAACCTTTATGCTTCCATCTTTAGCCAGAAGTTCCAAAGGCCTTTTGAAACCCAAAACCTTTCATTTATTTCTCACGGAGGCACACTGTGTGTGCTTCTATACATTTCTTCAAGGCCTGCTATGAAATAAGGTGAGCTGATCTGTACACACATCTTTAAACGGCCCATTCCTCCACTTGCCCTTCTCTACACTGTCATTTCTGTTTATCTCTTTGGAGGTCTCTTCATCTTTAGTTTTCTTTTTTGTCGTTCCTTTCATCCAATCTGGAAACCTTTCTATCCTCTAAAAGTGCTCAAAGAGATATTCTTTGTGGTCCCCTTCTCCTCCTCTAGCCAGGAAGCACTTGCTGGATGTGTAGTTAGTTCTCTCCCTTCACAGCCAAATTGTGTAGGTTTCTGCAGTGGTTCCGTCATGCCCATGTGCTCTGAATCGCTAAACGAAGCTTGTCCAGTCCACAGCCCACGGGCCACCTGCAGCCCGGGATGTCTTTGAATGCAGCCCAGCACAAATCTGTAAATAGTCTTAAAACATTAGGAGATTTTCCTGCGATGTATTTGTTTTAAGCTCATCAGCTATCATTAGTGTTCGTGCAGTTTATGTGTGGTCCAAGACAATTCCTCATCCAGTGTGGTCCAGGAAAGCCAAAAGGTTGGGCACCCCTGCTCTAAACAAAACAGCAGTGTGGTGTGGCTCTCTCTTCAACCCTCTTCAACTGCTGCTGTGGAAACTGCTGCTTTCTGGCCTTGGTTGAAAGGGCTTCTGGAAGAGCTGCTTTTGGGCAGCCCATACTGTGTCCCTTCTCTGCAGACTTGCTATCTATTATCAAGATGAGCCCCCAAGATAGCTGAAGAGCCCCCTCATTCCTCTCACCACATTCCCCCTGGGGCCGTTGAGCAGTAGGAGCATGGCAGAAGCAACATCCTGCTCACCAGCGTTCCCACCTGCTTCCTGCACCTGTTTTCTTGGGTTCCCGATCCAAGGGGAAAGGAAAGATGATTCAACCTTGCATGTATGTTTATCCTGCTGGTGGAATGTCATTAAATATGGAAAATCATGCAAGTCGAGTTCCAAAGAAATGGATCACTGGATTGATGATCCCCTGGACTCATTATGTTCATGGCTGAGAAATCTGGTTTCTCAAAAAAAGATACTTTCAGGACTCTCAGGAATATGAGGGAGGGTAAAGTCAAGACCTGTTGCTGATGTAAACAAAACAGGAGGTATAAGAGTGTGGGATTTACTGGCAATAGCTTCTACTAAGAAGCTCCTATTCACAAAATCCTTGAGAGGTACCTTTTGTATTTTATCTCATTGAGTCTTTCCAATAATCCCACAAGCAATTATACCCATTTTCTGCACAAAGATACTAAAGATTCTTGCAGAGAATGGAAAAGACCAGAAGAGTGTTTGATTACACTGTTTGGTGATTACTTGTTAAAAACAAAAATATTTTAATATTTGACTTTGAGTAAGTGTTCTAAGAAGCTGCAAATTGAGAGGTGAGGCTGACCCTGAGCTTCATGTCTTTGAGCAATTTGAAGTTAGGAAACACTGTCTCCTGCAGTGCTTTTGAGTATGGGAATAAAACCTGCCTCTCTCCCAGGCCCACAGGCCTTCCACCTAGGGTGAGCCTTTAGCATGGGCAGGTCAGCTACACAAGTTAAGACACCCAAAGGCATCACCATGGCTCCAGCCTATCAGTGTGTGTGTGAATATGACTGAATAGTACTTCCCTATCAAAGATCACAGGACTTTTGAACTAGAAAGGCTGTTAGAGATTCTAACCCTTGCATTTTAAAGAGATTGCAACTGAGTCCTAAGCTGGTAAAGTGCTTTACTCCGTTTATGTTTTTAACTGTGTAAGGACAAAAAGTCAGTATCATAACAAAATAAATCTCCTTCATGTTTTCATAACCTTCTCTAATATTGAAAAGGAAAAAGAGAAAATAGTATGTAAATGCAGCTCCAAGACGGATGCCTGCGGTCTGCAGGGATGAGGGGAAAGAGGGAGCTATTGAGGCTGGGGGCTGAGAGGAACGCGAAGAGAGAAAACTCTGATAAGAGAAAGGGCCGGAGAGAAGCAGAGATGACCTTGGCAGTCCAAAGAGCTCCATATTCCAGGGATGCAAGGAAGACCTCATTTATTTATTTTGCAAATTAAATTAGAACTGTTTCCTGGTCCCATCCACCAAAAGCAGAGGAGAGCAGTATCTTACTCTCATGACTTCCTCCCTCCCCTCCCCTAGACTGTACAAAAACCCCAAAGGCTTACAGGTTTTGAAAATGTTGTTAGGCAGGAAAAGCCCCTTCAGCTCTCAGCTGGAGTGACCATGACTGTCCCTACTCACTGCACACTGAAATTAGCCCCTAACCGTGCATCCAGTGCCCCAAGTATTGATCCAGGGACCTCACCATCCATCCAGTGTCCCCATCACTCATCCAGCGTCCCCACCATTCATCTAGTGCTCTTGTCATCCATCCAGTGTCCCCATCAATCATCTAGT
The DNA here is from genome assembly GCF_048565385.1 of Saimiri boliviensis. Lineage (NCBI taxonomy): Eukaryota > Metazoa > Chordata > Mammalia > Primates > Cebidae > Saimiri > Saimiri boliviensis. Next base: position 192,581,669 of record NC_133450.1, on the reverse strand, counting down.
GTCCCCACCATTCATCTAGTGTTCTCACCATCCATGCAGTAACCCCACTATCTATCCAGTGACTTCACCATCAAGTGACCCCACCATTCATCTAGTGCTCCCTCCATTCATCCAGTGCTTCCACCATGCATCCAGTAACTTTGCCACCTATCCAGTGACTCTACCATTCATCTAGTGCTCTCACCATCCATCCAGTGCCCCCCACATTCATTTAGTGCCCCTACATTTATTCAATATCCCCCAATGTGTAGTGCCCCCACCATCCATCCAGTGACTCCTACTATTCATCCAGTACCCCTCACCATGCATTCAGTGACCCAACCATTCATCCAGCCTCCCACATTTGTCCAGTGCCCCCTCCATCTGTCCAGTATCCCCCACTATGCAGTGCCCCTACCACCCATCCAGTGCCCCCACATCCATTCAGTGCCCCTTCCATCTACTAGTATACCTCACTACGCAGTGTCCCCACCATCCATCCAGAGCCTCCACCATCTCTCCAGTGCCCCCATGATCCATACCATGCATCCCAGCAGCTGTCTAGTGCTGCTACTACATCCTGCAGAAAAGTCGTGCTTGCCTAGTGTCTAAAAGCCAAAACTGGCCTTGAAGGAAAGGTCATAACTTTTAGTACCCAGTCTTTTGATGTACCCTCATGCTCCATAGCCCCAGAGGCGCAATGCCACAGCTGGTTCAGTCATCTACCCATTGCAAAATCTGCAATCACCTCCTCTGGAATCCACTAGGGGTCAGACTTACCTCTTTAACCCCACTAAACTTTGGGACTGCCTGCTTTTCTCCTACAGGTGTGCTTGTGAATCTATCAGAGGAAGTGCAGACCTCAGAAACAAAAAGCTCAGCCCAGGTGAAACAGTTTTCTTTATTTACTTAATTTTATTAACAAGGCTTTTTTTAGGCACCTGGTAGATGGCAGACATTATTGATATGCTATTCAATCCTCACCACAATGCTTTGCTGTTCTTAGAAGATCTATGCCTCAGCAATGTATCCAAGTTCAGTCGGCTAGAGCTGAGATTCAAGTTCAAATAGAAATCCTAGGTGCCTGGAGTTTGAAGCAACACATTCTGCCTTCAGAATGCTAAATTTTGTGAACGACAGAATCATAGAATTGACAAGGTAGCCTTCATCTAGACCAGTTCCCCTGCAAATATACTATTGCTAATGTATAATTTCCTCAAATATAGCGGAGAATTGGGTGCTCTGGTCATTTGAGGAGCTTCTACAGCGTTCACTGAAATCTTTCTTCAGTTTCTACTGCATGTCCTGGCTCTGGCCTCTAGGGCCACATGAAACCAAACCAATCCCTTCTTCCTCTAACAGCACTTCAAGGCTTGAATGGAAGACCTCCATCTTCCTTCTATGTCTTTTGCAGCCTAATCACCCCTAGTTTCTTCTGCCTTTTTATCATCCATGGCTGGTTTCACTCTCTTTCACTTCTTGTGTGAAGCTGGGACATCAGACAATTTTGAAAGAAGTATCAACTACTGTCAGTGACATCACTGGGCATTTGTGTTGAATAAATTCTCATCCCACTCTTCGATAGACTCTACCAGGTGCCAGAGACATTTGATGATTTCGTGATTTAGAAATGTTCTTGAAAATCTTGCCCAGTGAATATCAAGGTGTTTACCTATAATTATTTCAGAACAAAGGTTAAGCACTTTGGAGTATTAAAGATATTTTCAAAGATTATTTTGAAAATTTGCAAGAGAGAAAAATATGAGAACATCTGTTCTTTAAAATCCCTGTAAAATATTCATGTACAAATAACTTAAAAATACTAAATACTGAATTTTTTTGGAGTCATTTGGGTTTGTGAGTTCAGGAAGTCTCAGCTGGGAAGAGAGAGAAATTTTCCTAAGAGTTCTTCCTGAATCTTTTTATTTTGCAATTTTCTTTATAATACTACACCTTTCCTCAGGGATTATTGCCATGATATTTAAATAGGGTTTTTTTGTAATAGGGTTTTTAAAAATAGATTTTTCTTGGCAAGTGAGAGGAGTTCTTTTGGAACTGTTCTAGTCTCTGAGATAAACATTATGTAAAGGAGTGTTTATGCCATGAACCCAGAGATTCACCTGAAGCACTGTCATGCCCTCTACAGAGCAGTCTCACATTCACATGAGTATCATTCCAGCCTCGAATATAGGCAGGCCCTGGGGAGGCCCCTGGTTCTTGGATATTTTGCATCATGTCTAACACCTGTGTTACTCTCCACTTAAGGAGTCGCACAGTGACTTTTCAGCAAGGTTGAGATAGGATTTGCTGAGCTATGAAAGGACCTCCAGCCTTCTTTTATATGCAATTCTGGATGGCAGTGTTTGGAAACACAGCCTGGATTCTACTGAAAGATGAACTGCTGACCTAATCCACTTTATAGAATGTATGATGTCTAAATAAGATTGCAAAAACTTGGGAAAATTTTCCAATTAAATTTGAATTTCAAATAAACAAGCAATTTTTAGTTAGTATGTCCCAAATAATGTATTCAATCTGGCATCCCTCTGCCCAAACTCAGTGTCCACTGCCCAATGTTCATTTCACTAATGAGCTTTAGAAAATTCTCCATCATGTGTAATAGGGATTTGGAAAAACTGCACTATTTTTTAAATCTCTATTAAAGGCATAACAAATCATTTCTTGACAAAAGAAATAAGTGCCAATTGAGGCATATGGCCAGTCTCATCCAATGTATGTGCCTTGCACGATGTTGGAATCTGGGCTTCCACTCATTTCTTAAGAGCTGATAATTAGGGAAAACCACGAATGAGCTCAAAACAAAACAAAACAAAAAGATGAAAGGGTAAGGAAATGATCTCAGCACTCAAAGAATGGAAAGGAGGTCAGAGATCTTGTGTTTTATTCATTTTTGTTCCCCCCACATCTAACACTGTGTCTAATATACAATAAATGACTATACAATAATGTATAGATAAACAAATGAATGAGTAATATGCTGGAAGCCTCTTTTTAAAGCCACTGCTGCAGGATATCGAAGGGCCTTTCAGATGTCATTGTTGCCTTAGGCTCTAAAAAGAGACTAATTAGGCTTTAAAATGTATGGCGGTATGAGTGACTCAGTTTTGGTACAAAACAAATTTCTCTTTCCTAAATGGGACTCTGCTTCTTACCTGAGATAAAACAGATAAAATAGACTCAAGTTTAAATGTGAAACTGTACAACTGTTCCCAGTACAGGCAGTCATAAGGAAATAGTTTCAAAAACATTGACCACCACCAACACACCCATCTGACAGACAATTCCCTGTGAGGAAGGAATACTCCATATTGAAATTTTAAGTGCACAGCAGGAGGCCAGGGACCAGCGAATCTTAATGGAAGGAATGGAACAAAGTGGAACGAAGCTGGGGTGTGACAGTACAGGACAGGACTGTGTTAGACTGGTCCATCTGATCAATGTAAGGAGTTGAATTGTATTGTATTTGTTTGGAAATGTGTTGCCTATTCATCCTTATTCAAAAATAGACAAGTAGTGACATAACACAAAATACGTGTGCAAACATAATTTAAAATACTAAGAGGGACAACCTATTAGATATTTGAGGTCAACTGATCTGTTGTCTTCAGATCCTTTTTAAGGCTAAAATATATAGATTCTTCCATGATTCTCCATACATTGTGGTGTCAGTACACCTCTATTCTTTGTCAGTACCTGAACACATCTGTGCTTATAAATAACTCACTTATGTGAAACAAAAACCTGGCCACAGAACAATGGAAAACTGGAAGATCACCCTCCTCATTCTAGGCCCCATGCCAATTAATGCCACCTACTTTGTGTGGCAAAAAGGTAACACCTACTGTGTCACCTTTTCATTAGGATGGTGCAAAAGTAATTGTGGTTATCATCAGAAATTTTACAGGAAAATGGCCTCGTAGGTGCCATTAAAAACAATGGCATGCTGGACGCAGTGGCTCATGCCTATAATCCCAGCACTTTGGGAGGCCAAAGCAGGCTGATCACAAGGTCAAGAGATGAAGACCATCCTGGCCAACATGGCGAAACCCTGTCTCTATGAAAAATACAAAAATTAGCTGAGCGTCATAGCGCACACCTGTAGTGCCAGCTACTTGGGAGGCTGAGGCAGGAGAATCGCTTGAACACAGGAGGTAGAGGTTGCAGTGAGCCAAGATGGCACCACTGCAATCCAGCCTTGGTGACAGATTGAGACTGTATCTGAAATATATATATAAATATATATATATAAATATATATATAAATATATATATAAATATATATATATATATTTGTACTTTAGGTTCTGGGGTACATGTGAAGAACATGCAGGATTGTTACATAGGTACATACATGGCAATGTGGTTTGCTGCCTCCATCCCCATCATCTGTATCTGGCATTACTCCCCATGTTATCCCTCCCCAACTCCCTATCCCCCCACTGTCCCTCCCCTAGTCCCCCCCAACACAGACTGCAGTGTGTGATGCTCCCCTCCATGTGTCCATGTGTTCTCGTTGTTCAACACCCTGAGTGAGGACATGCAGTGTTTGATTTTCTGTTCTTGTGTCAGTTTGCTGATAATGATGGTTTCCAGGTTCATCCATTTCCCTAAAAAAAACATGAACTCATCGTTTTTTATGGCTGCAAATTCCATGGTGTATATGTGACACATTTTCCCTGTCCAGTCTATCATTGATGGGCATTTGGGCTGGTTCCAAGTCTTTGCTACTGTACATAGTGCTGCAATGAACATAAGTGTGCATATGTCTTTATAATAGAACAATTTATAATCCTTTGGATATATACCCAGCAATGGGACTGCTGAATCAAGTGGAATTTCTATTTCTAGGTCCTTGAGGAATCGCCACATTGTCTTCCATAATGGTTGAACTAATTTACACTCCCACCAACAATGTAAAAGTGTTCCTATTTCTCCACATCCGCCCCAGCATCTGTTGCCTCCAGATTTTTTGATGATCGCCATTCTAACTGGTGTGAGATGGTATCTCAATGTAGTTTTTATTTGCATTTCTCCAATGACCAGTGATGATGAGCATTTTTTCATATGTTTGTTGGCCTCATATATGTCTTCTTTTGAAGTGTCTGTTCATATCTGTTGCCCACTTTTGCATGGGTTTGTTTCTTGTAAATCTGTTTTAGTTCTTTATAGATTCTCCATATAAGTCCTTTGTCAGATGGGTAGGCTGCAAAAATTTTTTCCCATTCTGTTGGTTGCCAGTTCACTCTAATGATTGTTTCTTTTACTGTGCAGAAGCTCTGGAGTTTAATTAGGTTCCATTTGTCTATTTTGGCTTTTCTTGCCAATGCTTTTGGTGTTTTAGTCATGAAGTCCTTGCCTATGCTTAGGTCCTCAATGGTTTTGCCTAGGTTTTCTTCTAGGGTTTTTATGGTGTTAGGTCTTACATTTAAGTCTTTAATCCATCTGGCATTAATTTTAATGTAAGGTTTCAGGAAGGGGTTCAGTTTCTGCTTTCTGCACATGGCTAGCCGGTTTTCCCAACACCATTTATTAAACAGGGAATCCTTTCTCCATTGTTTGTTTTTGTCAGGTTTGTCAAAGATCAGGTGGTTGGAGACATGTGATGTCGTCTCCAAGGCCTCTGTTCTGTTCCATTGGTCTACATCTCTGTTTTGGTAGGAGTACCATGCTGTTTTGATTACTGTAGCCTTGTAGTATAGTTTGAAGTCAAGTGGTGTGATGCCTCCGGCTTTGTTCTTTTTGCTTAGAATTGACTTGGCTATGCAGGCTCTCTTTCAGTTCCATATGAAGTTTAAGGTGGTTTTTTTCAGTTCTGTGAAGAAGGTCACTGGTAGCTTGATGGGGTTAGCATTGAATCTATAAATTACTTTGGGTAGTATGGCCATTTTCACGATATTGATTCTTCCTAACCATGAGCATGAATGTTTCTCCATCTGTTTGTGCCCCATCTTATTTCCTTGAGCAGTGGTTTGTAGTTCTCCTTGAAGAGGACCTTTATATTCTTTGTTAGTTGTATTCCTAGGTATTTTATTCTCTTTGTAGCAATTGTGAATGGCATTTCATTCTTGATTTGATTCTAAGACTGTTATTGGTGTATAGCGTCCCCAAACTACAGCCTGCGGGCCCCATGTGGCCCCCTGAGGCCATTTATCTGCCCCCCCCGCCACACTTCAGGAAGGGGCACCTCTTTCATTGGTGGTCAGTGAGAGGAGCACAGTATGTGGCGGCCCCACAACGGTCTGAGGGACAGTGAACTTGCCCCCTGTGTAAAAAGTTTGGGGAGGCCTGGTGTATAGGAATGCTTGTGATTTTTGCACATTGATTTTCTATCCCAAGACTTTGCTGAAGTTGCTTATCAGTTTCAGGAGATTTTGGGCTGAGACAATGGGGTCTTCTAAATATACAATCATGTTGTCTGCAAATAGAGACAATTTGACTTCCTCCTTTCTGAAGTGAATATCCTTTATTTCTTTTTCTTGCCCGATAGCTCTGGCTAGAACTTCCAATACTATATTGAATAGAAGTGATGAGGGAGAGCGTCCTTGTCTAGTGCCAGATTTCAAAGGGAATGCTTCCAGTTTTTGCCTACTCAGTATGATATTGGCTGTGGGTTTGTCGTAAATAGATTTTATTATTTTGAGTTACGTTCCATCGATACCTAAGTTTATTAAGTGTTTTTAGCATAAAGGGCTGTTGAATTTTGTTGAAGGCCTTCTCTGCATCTATTAAAATAATCATGTGGTTTTTGTCTTTGGTTTGGTTTATGTGGTGAATTACATTTATAAACTTGCCTAGGCTGAACCAGCCTTGCATCCCCAGGATGAAGCCTACTTAATTGTGATGGATAAGCTTTTTGATATGCTGTTGAAATCAGTTTGCCAGTATTTTATTGAAGATTTTTGCATCTGTGTTCATCATGGATATTGGCCTGAAGTTTTCTTTTCTTGTTGAGTCTCTGCCAGGTTTTGGTATCAGGATGATGTTGATCTCATCAAATGATTTGGGAAGGATTCCCTCTCTTTGGATTGTTTGGAATAGTTTCAGAAGGAGTGGTACCAGCTCCTCTTTGTATGTCTCGCAGAATTCGGCTGTGAACCCATCTGGACCTGGGCTTTTTTTGGTTGGTAGGCTATTAATTGTTGCCTCAACTTCAGCCCTTGTTATTGGCCTATTCAGTGTTTCTACTTCTTCCTGGTTTAGGCTTGGGAGGGTGCAAGTGTCCAGGAATTTATCCATTTCTTCCAGGCTTACTGGTTTATGTGCATAGAGTTGTTTGTAGTAATCTCTGATGGTGGTTTGTATTTCTGTGGAATCAGTGGTGATATCCCCTTTATCATTTTTTATTGCATATATTTGATTTTTCTTTTTTCTTTTTTATTAATCTGGCTAGTGGTCTATTTTGTCGATCTTTTCAAAAACCCAACTCCTGGATTTATTGATTTTTTGAAGGGGCTTTTTGTGTCTCTATCTCCTTCATTTCCACTCTGATCTTAGTTATTTCTTGTCGTCTGCTGGCTTTTGAGTTTTTTTTTTTCTCTTGCTCCTCTACCTCTTTCAATTTTGACAATAGGGTGTCAATTTTAGATCTTTCCTTGCTTCTCATCTGGGCATTTATTGCTATAAATTTTCCTCTAGACATGGCTTTAAATGTGTCCCAGGGATTCTGGTATGTTGTATCTTTGTTCTCATCGGTTTTGAAGAACATCTTTATTTCTGCCTTCATTTCATTATTTATCCAGTCAACATTCAAGAGCCAGTTGTTCAGTTTCCATGAATTTGTGTGGTTCTGAGTTAGTTTCTGAATTCTGAATTCTAATTTGATTGCATTGTGGTCTGAAAGACTGTTTGTTATGATTTCCATTATTTTGCATTTGCTGAGGAGTGATTTACTTCTGACTATGTGGTCAATTTTAGAGTAGGTGTGATGTGGTGCTGAGAAGAATGTATATTTGTGGATTTGGGGTGGAAAGTTCTGTAAATGTCTATTAGGTTTGCTTGGTCCAGGTCTGAGTTCAAGTCCTAGATATCCTTGTTAATTTTCTGTCTCATTGATCTGTCTAATATTGACAGTGGAGTGTGAAAGTCTCTCACTATTATTGTGTGGGAGTCTAACTCTCTTTGCAGGTCATTAAGAACTTGCATTATGTATCTGGGTGCTCCTGTATTGGGTGCATATATATTGAGTATCATTAGCTCTTCTTGTTGCATTGATCCTTTTACCATTATGTAATAACCTTCTTTGTCTCTTCTGATCTTTGTTGGTTTAAAGTCTATTTTATCATAGACTAGGATTGCAACTCCTGATTTTTTTTGTTGTTGTTGTTCTCCATTTGCTTGGTAACTCTTCCTCCATCCCTTTATTTTGAGCCTATGTGTATCCTTGCATGTGAGATGGGTTTTCTGAATACAGCACACTGACAGGTCTTGACTTTTTATCCAATTTGCCAGTCTATGTCTTTTGATTGGGGCATTTAGCCTATTTACATTTAAGGTTAATATTGTCATGTGTGACCTTGATCCTGCCATTTTGATGCTAGCTGGTTGTTTTGCCCATTAGTTGACACAGTTTCTTCATTGTGTCTCTGCTCTTTACCATTTGGTACATTTTTGGAGTGGCTGGTACTGGTTGTTCCTTTCTATGTTTAGTGCTTCTTTCAGGAGCTCTTGTAAAGCAGGCCTGATGGTGATGAAATCTCTGAGCAATTGCTTGTTCATAAAGGATTTTATTTCTCCTTCACTTATGAAGCTTAGTTTGTCTGGATATGAAATTTAGGTTGAAAGTTCTTTTCTTTAAGGATATTGAATATTGGCCCCCACTCTCTTCTGGCTTGTAGGGCTTCTGCTGAGAGATCCACTGTGAGTCTGATGAGCTTCCCTTTGTGGGTAACCCGACCTTTCTCTCTGGCTGCCCTTAGCATTTTTTCCTTCATTTCAACCCTGCTGAATCTGATGATTATGTGCCTTGAGGTTGCTCTTCTTGAGGAATATCTTTGTGATGTTCTCTGTATTTCCTGGACTTGAATATTGGCCTGCCTTGCTAGGTTGGGGAAGCTTTCCTGGATAATATCCTGAATAGTGTTTTCCATCTTGGATTCATTCTCTCCAGCACATTCAGGTACACCTATCAAATCTTTATTCAAGGTTCTTAGTTTCTCTGCATTGTGTTAGAACATGTTCTTTTAGCTCAGAGAAGTTTGCTATTACCACCTTCTTAAGCCTGTTTCTGTCCATTCGTTAGACTCATTCTCTATCCAGCCTTGTTCCCTTGCTGGTGAGGAGTTGTAATCCCTTGGAGGAGGAGAGGCATTCTGGTTTTGGGTGTTTTCATCCTTTTTGCACTGGTTTCTTCCCATCTTTGTGGATTTATCTACTTGTGGTCTTTGTAGCTGGTGGCTTTCATTTGGTATCTCTGGGCACCCTTTTTGTTGATGATGAGTTATTTCTTTCTGTTTCTTAGTTTTCCTTCTAACAGTGAGGCCCCTCTGCTGTAGCACTGCTGGAGGTCAACTCCGGACCCTGCTTGCTTGGGGATCACCTGCAGTGGCTTCTGCATTTTCGCTGGAAACTGCAATCCAGAGCTGTTCCTATTCGGCCATCTTGGATCGTCCTCCCCTAAATATTTTTAAAAGTAAAAGCACTATTACTTTTACACCAACCTAATAGTAAAAACCCCAGCTATATAAAAGGTTTATTTTATGTTATTGCTGCTTATTATTGAATGTATGTGAAAGTTTATTTCACACTCATTCTTATTATCTTGAAAATGTCAAGATAACATTTTAAAGTATTTTAATGTGGTTTTTTCTCTCACTTTTTTGAACATCAAATCCATCTTTTTCAGCCAGAAGTTCATTCTTGAGGAGACAAAGGATTTTTAGAGCTGGAGTGCAAAAAGCAAGATGTCAGTTCAACCTTTAACTTCCAATTTAGGATCTTAAAACTGTGAAAATCAAGAATTTCATTCTCAAATGCAAAGTTTTCTTGGGTGAAGAAAAGATTTATGATATGGCTCAGTGTATGGCATTTTTCATAAACTTCTGAGCAGGTAGAATGCAGGAGATGAATAAGAGTAGGAAATAAACACACTTCCTAGATAGGAGGAGAGTGTTGGGAGATGGAGAGAAGATAACAAGAGAGTTGAGACTCAGCTGTGGTCCTTTTCCTCACACATCCATGTATCCCAGAGCCAAGTCTACCCCTTCTTCTCCCAACCTTAGCACGGTGTCTGGGAGTTGGGGGCCCCACTTATCATAAAACCATGACATCATGGTTTTAGAGAATGCGTGCCTGAACCTTGTGGGAGTGTCTTGTCCTGCTGCTCTTTGGGTGTTGATCTCTACCCAAACTATGTGCTCTGTCAATCTCGTTGTGTGTGCCATGGTCTCCAGTTACAAGCTCAGCCTTCTCTGAGCACTCTCCAACCTGACTCAAGGCCTATTACATTCTACTGGCCTTTTCAGCAGTCCTGAGTCCCCTCAGCAGAGCTCAAGAGAATATCTGGATCTCCTCCAAAGCACATGCAGGTGTGGATTGCTGGAAGGGGTGATGCAATATTCTTGTGCTCTCTGCCTGAACATGCTGACCTACACATCTGCTCTGCTGTGGATGGTCCATGGAGCTGAAGACACTTACAAGCCATTTTCCCCCAAGATTCCTGATGACAACTGGAGCAAATCTCCATACCCTTAGTTCTGGGGTTACAAACCTGTCAGGGTTTTTCTATCAATCACCCATGGCTTTTAATTAAACAATATTAATTACCTAACTTTGGTATGATATATATTTAAGTATGGCTTAAGTGGATGGATTTTCACATCCATGCAGACCAGGAAATAGACTATCACTAGATAGCCCCTCATGCCCCTCTCATTTATTACTATACCCTTCCCAGCACCACTACCCTGCCTTCTATCGCTGTAGATTAGTTTTGCTTACTTTTAAACTTTATATAACATGTATTCTTTAGTGTCTGGCTTCTTTCACTTAATATTGCATCTATGTTTTTACTTAACAACTTAGAATAGTATTCTGTTGACTAAATGTACCACAATTTCTTTGTTTTCCATACAACTGATGATGGATATTTGAGTTGTTTACAGTTTGTCTGGTTCTTTTCGATGCCTTAATATAAAATGAGAGTTTACAGTTTTTGGCTATTACAAGTAATGATGCTGTGAACATTCCTGGTGAAGTTTTATGATAACCGTATATACCCACGTCTGTTAGGGTATCATAAAAGTGAAAGCTAAAAGTGAAATTGCTACTGGATCATCAACTCTGTGTATGTCCAGCTTTTGTAGTTACTGACAAACTACCAAAATGGTTGTATTAGTTTGACCGTTGGAAGTTGCCATTTTTCCTATTGGTTGAATATCAGTAATTTTAAATACCAGTAATTTTAAAAGGCTAAACCTCCAATTTACATCCTACCATTAATGTTTAAGAGCTTCAGTTGTGCCATCTCACCAACATGTGAAACTCTCAGTGTTTTAGACTTTGCCATTCTAGTGAATATGTCACATTGTCTCTTTGTAATTTTAATGTCTGTTCCCCTGGTGATTGATGAATAATCCTGAGCCCTTTTACACATTTATTAGCCATTTGGATATTCTCTCTTCTGAAGTTTTGTTCAAGGTTTTTCACATCTTTTAAACATTGCATTGTCTATCTTTTTCTGATCATATGCGTTTCATTAATATTCTGGACACAAGATCATTGTCGAATACACATATTGCAAATTTCTTCTCCCACTTATTGGTTTTCTTTTTACTCCCTTAATAGTGTATGTGATGACAGAAGTTCTTTGAATATAGTCTAACATCTTAATATTCTCCTTTCTGTTTTGTGCTACTTCCGTCCTAATGTTTAAGAGCTCTCAGTCTACCCCAAAGTCATCCTTCTATTCTCGTATGTTATCCTCTAGAATCTTTATAATTTTAACTGTCACATTTATAGCTATCATCCACTTGGAGTTGATTTTGCATAAGGTGTGAAGTAGATGACAAGATTCATGTTTTTTCCATATGGATACCCAGTTGACCCAGAATCATTTATTAAAAAGACCAATCTTTACTCACTATATCACAATGTCCCCTTTGTTATAAATAAGGTGACTATACATGTGTGAGTCTATCTCTGGCCTTTCCATTCTATCCCGCTAGTTTGCCTGACTCTCTCTGTACTGATACTATGCTCTTATAATTACTGTAGCTTTATTTGGTAATGTAAGTCTTCCAATTTTGTTCTTCAAGATTGCCTTAGGAATATGGGCCCTCTGTGTCTCCATATAATTTCTGGAAGCAGCTTATTAATTTCCCTACACACAGACACAAATCTGCTAAAAATTTGGTTAGACTTATAATAATCTACAAATTAATTTGAGAGAAGTGATAATATGGAGTCTTCTAATCCATGAATGTGGAATACGCCTCCATTTGTTTAGTTTTCTCTTATGAAGCAGGAAATGCTTCAAGAGGAAAAGCAATGCAGAATGCTAGGTCCATCTCAGCAGATTTCCCTTCTTTCAATGATCTTGACCCTTCAATCAGTAGTTCATTGATGCCTTCAAATGGATACTTCTTCCCTAGTTTAGAGGTATTTCTTTTTAGAAGGGAATTAATCTGATATAAGTGGAGTTGAGTATAAGATGAAAAGTGGGAGTGGAGTAAGTTAGGACTCTGGTACTCAACAGAGGAGAGTTCAGATCCAAGTTTTGCTATTTACATGTCTGTGACCTTAGCAGGCCTCAATTTCCTTTAAAAACATCAGATTAAAGGCACAGAGGTGGGTAGGCACAGTGGCTCATGCCTGTAATCCCAGCACTTTGGGAGGCTGAGGCAGGTGAACTTCTTGAGGCCAGGAGTTCAAGACCAGCCTGGTTAATATAGCAAAACCCTATCTCTACTAAAAATACAAAAATTAGCCAGGCTTGGTGGTTCCTGTCTGTAGTCCCAACCACTTGGGAGGCTGAGGCATGAGAATCATCTGAACCCAGGAGGCAGAGGTTGGAGTAAGCCAAGATCGCATCACTGCACTCCAGCCTGGGCAACAAAGCAAGACTGTTTTTAAAAAAAATTTAAAGAAAAGCACAGAGTTGGAAAATAATGGGGTGTATTCAGGAATGGCTGTTTGAGTGAAGAACAATGGAAGATAAAATGAGAAATGTAGGAAGTCCACATAATAGTGACAATTAGTTGTGTGTTCACTGGGCACCAGGCAGAGTGCTATGAGACACTGGTATCCTCACTCCACAGATGAAGAAACTAAGAATTAAAGAGTAACACTCCAGGTTTCAGGTAACACCAAAAAGTGATACAGGCTGGGTTTCAATCCAGGCAGACTGATTTAGGATATCTGCTTCTAGCAGTGGACTGTGAAGTTTAAACTTTATTTTACATTCACCAGAGACCTAGCAGATTTCTTCAGGGTTGGAATGATATATGATTTAGGAAGGTCACACTGGCCACAGTTGAAAGATGAATCAATCTTTCAACACAGTTTTTATAGTTAGATTTCTATGTCCTTGTCCAGTATTGTTTAAACAAAATGATACAAAGTCATATTTCTAAAACTTCTGCAATAGTAACTTATGTATCTAAAGAGATCCAAACGTTATCCATTTTCTTGTTTTTATTTTTCTGTCTTTAATTCTGGGTTCATAACTTTTACCAGAATAAAACCTACTACTTCTTGAGAAAAGGATATGTGTGACATATATATATACATGTTCCTTTCTGACCTATTTCCACACGTTTGATATTGCTAATTAGCTATCTTATTTTCAAATTTATTAGTCTTACTTTTCAATTGTTGAAAAAATCTCTCAATAGCATAATCTTGTCAATACTTCTATGCCTGCCTTCTGGCCTGGGTGATTTTAGATGCTAACAATTTTTTTATTTTTATTTTTTTAATTATTATTTTTTTTTGAGATGGAGTCTTGCTCAGTTACTCAGACTGAAGTGCAATGGCATGATCTCGGCTCACTGCAACCTCTGCCTCCCGGGTTCAAGCAAATCTCAAGTCTCAGCCTCTGGAGTAGCTGGGATTACAGGCACCAGCCATCATGTCCAGCTATCTTTTGTATTTTTGTAGAGTTGAGATTTAACCACGTTGGCCAGTCTGGTCTTGAACTCCTGACCTCAGGTGATCTGCCCACCTGAGCCCCCCAAAGTGCTGGGATTACAGGCGTGAGCCACCATGCTTGGCCCAGATGATTTTAATAAATAACTTTAATTTCTCTGGTTGTGAAAATACTACGCATTTTTAGCTTATTATATGAGAACATCATCTTTCTGGCAATTAATTCTCGATCTATTATTAGCTTTTTCTCTTTCCTTGTTGTCACCCCATTTGTTCTTTTCATTAAAACCTCATCGTTGTCTGCCTTTTGACAGAGACATTTTAGCGTTGCATATTCTAAGTAGGTGATATTATCTAATGTTATTTCTTACGTACTTAAATACTGAATAAATTTATTACCTCTAAGCAATTGGGCCAATATTGTTGTCTTCTTATATATTTTTTTAAACTCCTATTGTTTTAGGCTTGGTGTTGAAACTGATAATGTTAACTTATAATGATAGTTTCACTATTTGCTACTTAATTTGCTTGCTTCTCAGAATATTTGCCTGGCTTGTGAATTTAATGGATTAGTTGCCTCTTGGGTCTATTATTAAAGTGATTTTTTTAATCAGTTGATGATGAGGATTTTCAACATGATTTTATATGCTCTACAATAATGATGATAACAATAATAGCAGCAATAATAATAAATGTGAGTGTTTATTATGGTTCTGGCTTTGTGGTAGATGCTCTGCAGGCATCACCTCAGTTAATCTTCCTAAAATCAGTATGATTAGTCCATTTACTGTATGACTTAGTCAGCCACTAAGTGACAAGAGTGCGATTCAAACCCAAGTCTTTCCAACTCTAAAGCCTGTGTCCTCTGTTTCACATTAGCCTCATGTGACCCGGTGGCTTTTCAATAACATGAAAATTTGTCTGAGCCTATTCTCGCTGGCCTTTGACTTCATTTTTAATGACTTACTCTTTATTCAATTATACCATATGAAACCCAACACTTGCTGGGCATGGTGGCACTTTCAGAGGTTGGGGCAAGAGGATCACTTGATCCCAGGAGTTCAAGACCACCTTGGGCAACATAGTGAGACCTCATCTCTAAATAGAAGAAAAAAGAAAAAAACAACATTGCTTTCAAGCTAATAAAATAAAATACCCAGTGGAAATCTTATGGCAAGAATTAGAATGAAAATTCAGAGTTTCCAGTTATACCTGAGCTGTATCTTAAAATCCATATAATGTATTGACTTTCTTGAGTTTAAAATTATTTCTGAAATTTCTTAGTGTACATATTTGGCTTTCCTTTGAATGTTTCGCTGTGCTGTTTGGCATGTAGGTGCCTGTAGATTTGGTTAACCATGGAGAGAGTTGTTATTTGTCATTGTTTTGATGGAAGCTGGTATTCTGCCTTCTGGAAGCAA
This sequence comes from Saimiri boliviensis, assembly GCF_048565385.1. Lineage (NCBI taxonomy): Eukaryota > Metazoa > Chordata > Mammalia > Primates > Cebidae > Saimiri > Saimiri boliviensis. Next base: position 192,566,167 of record NC_133450.1, on the reverse strand, counting down.
AGGAGAATGGGACAAGAACCTGACGTAACATGTGTTCCAACCCCTGGTCTTGAGCCACATGCAAGCCCCCAGATTTAAAAAGTGATGTTCTCAGAGGACCATCTGGAAATGGTGGCCCTGCTCACCTGGGGCCTCAGTCTCCTGGGAGAGGCCACCCACATCTGCATCCACTTCTGACTGCTCTTTGGTCCTGTGCAGGCTGCGGCTAGCCAGAGCCTGGATCTCTGTAGAGAAAGCCCCTTCCTGCTCTTCTTTGTCAACAGAGAGGCTCCCCATAGCCGAGCACCGGGCTGCTAGCATGGCTACATTCCATCCTCTTGGTTTAGGTCAATTTTCCCATCCTGTCCAGTGGTTTAGCCATGACTCTTCCTTTTGTTTCATCTTTGAAACTACAAAACACATTTTTTTACCTCTTCACCTAGACTTTATTTACAGTGATGAACAGGTCCAAAGGTGGAGTTTGGAGTCATAGAAAAATTTTCCCTACAGGTTTGCCCTGAGTAATGAACAGGTTATGGATTCATTTGTGCTTTAGAAAAAGCATCCAGCTCTTTATAAAATTATCCAGATGACTTGCTGATGCCAAGATATAAAGATTTGGCAGCTCCTCTCTGCCAGTCCACAAAAACAGAAAGAAACGATATTTATTTGCTAAAGCTCAGGAAAACCGGCTGACCCAGTACCTATAAGTGTGGATTCATATAGATCATCATGCCTAGCAACCTGTGCTAGAAGATTTTCAGGACTGCTTGCTTGTCATTTAGAGAGGTGACATGGTATAGTGGAGCCACCAGAGAGAGTTTTAATTGTATTTAACTATGTCTCCACATCAACATATGTGGGTTTAATTCCTAGATCCTCACCAACTGTCATAAAGTTTTTTATAAACCTAAGCTTCCTCTATTAAAAAGTGTGGAAAATATGACTTACCTCCTAGGGTTCTTAGGCACCAGACAGCATAACCCATGAAAAGCTTGGGGTGCCCAGCTTTCTGGAACTGACTCTTCATCGCTTTCCATTTCTTAATTTCTTACTTCCTTTTTTATATTGTTAAAACTTCATGTTTTTTCACATTTCAAATGTACATGATCTTTTATAGTGTGTAGTCTTTCAGGGAGGTTTGACACTCCAATGACTCAGAATCACTGAGCCCACCTCCCTGCACTTTTCTAGTACACTAAGGTGAAATGTCATTAGGCTGGAAGACTTGAATCCACTGCTATCTCTCCCTTGCTCCCAGGTTTCCAATCCCTTCTAATTACATTTGCCCCATGCTTTCCAGTTGACATCTCTTTCTCAAAGGAGGGACTAGACACAGAACGGAAAGAAGTTGTTTTGTTGTCTTTCTTTTACCTACCTTCATCCCAACCCCAGCAGCTATGAGGACATCACGATAGGATTTCCCATGCAGCCTGCTAATCTGCTTCCCTAGGAAAGGCAGCACATGCTCCAGTCAACCTCAGTCTTGGCTGTTAGGCCACTGGGTTTGCGGGAATGGAGGCCTCTAAAGGAACAGGTGCACTGAAACTCTCCACCCCTCTCCAGCCCTCTCCTTGTTTTTGTTCAAGAGAAGTAGATTCTGAGCTGCAAGTTCAGGTTCCAGAGCCCTGACTGGGTCATGTGCACCTGTGGGAAGGGCCCCTGAGTATTTCACAATCATACTTACTGGCATGTGGCTAACCTCCTTTATTTGTTTTTTTTCCATGAACTAGGTGGCAAGAGTACCAGAATCTTCTGCATGGGAGGAGATCTGATCCTGCGGTTCACTGTCTCTCTGATGAATGTTCTTTGGCCTCTGCCATGGTCCGAATGTTTCTGTGACCTGAATTCATGTGTTGAAATCCTAACTCCCAAGGCGATGGTATTAGGAAGCGCAGCCTTTGAAAGACGATTAGGTCACGGGGGTAGAGTCCTCATGAATGATATTACTTTCTTATAAAAGAGGTCCTGGAAAGACCCTCACCGCTTCTACCTCATAAAGAAACAGTAAGGAGGCACAATCTATGAACCAGGAAACAGGTCATCACTAAACATGAAATCTACTGGCACCTTGTACCTCTCAGCCTCCAGAGCTGTGCGATATAAATTTCTACTGTGAACAAACCACCCGGTTTATAGTACTTGGTTATAGCAGCCTGGCTGACTGGTCATATGACTTGAGTTTAGGCCTCACACTGAGAGAAGCCCCCTCTTAGGCTGTGGGCCTCAGTCACACTCTCAGCCAAGTTTACCAGAGCTTTGCTTTACAGTTTGGGCACAAGTCAGCTAGAATATGCTGCCTTGGTATGCTATAGTCCCTCAGGTATACCTCTTTGAGGACCTCTTAAGATGGACTGGTGAGCAATATTCAGGCGTTTCTGGGTCTTCTGGACACGAGATGCACCAGCACCCCTTCTGGCACTTAGCTGAAGACAGACTCTGTGGGCTTTTTCTGTTTACTTTAGCAAATCTCAGATTCGGTAGGGTTGTATCCTCTATGACATGACCTTCTAAATCTCTGTTGTTGTCTTATTTTGGGCAGTTTCAGAATTTCCGCCTATGTTCAAAAGCCTTGTAAAATATGTGTGTGTCAGAAAGACCTCAGGGCAGCTATATTAATATTAGAGGCTACTACTGTTAAAAGAGTTCAAGCAGAAAGGATCACCATCCACCACTGACCTTTAATCTTCTTGGTTTCTCTTCTCTCTGCGTGTATCTCTCAATATGTCTATGTATCCCTGTGTCTGTCAGTCTCTCCCATCCAACAATTCTGCCTGGACCATTTTTACCACCGTTGCTGCTGGTCCCCCTAGCTCTTCAGGCTGAAAGGTAAACATTTTCTCTGTAATTCATATAAGACACCAGTGTTCTCACAACTCTTTCAACTCAGCAAGCTTCTTCCTGCCTCAGGACCTTTGCAGATGCTGCTCCTCTTCTAGAACCTCTCTGCCTTCTGCCTCCATCCCCAACACCATTTCCCCAGTGCAGCCTGATTCTTCCTCCAGCTTCTGTCTCCTCCTATCCTTCAGGTCTCAGCTTGCATATCACTTCTTTAAAAGAGCTTTTCTGACCAGATCTCCCCTCCCCTAGTCCAAGCTATATCCTGCATGTCCCGCTCAATCATATCACTTCTTTTCCTTCCTACCATCAATCACACTTCTAATGATAAGCCTATGTCTGTTGGTTTCATACCTTCCTCTCCCACTTAGCCTCTAAGCTCTATTAAGGGAGGGGCTTACTTGTCACTGCAACCCCACACCCAGCCCAGGGCATATAAAGCTTGCAATATGTATTTAATTAAATGAATAAATTAATGATCAAATGTTGAACATTTTAGGGTCATTTTCCCTAGAAAAAGAAAATAATAATAAATTTTGAAATGCAGCACCTGCAGAGCTGCAAGGATTTGAAACATACATATTTACTAACAGTTGAGCCCAGTTAGCTTGACTGTTGTCACACAGGGAAAACTAGCACTAGGGTGCCAACTCTCTCAGTTTGCCTGGGTCCGTCACAGTTTTAGCACTGAAAGTCCTGCATCCCAGGAAACTGACAATCCCAGGCAAACCAGGATGGCTGGTCATCTTATCTAGCACAGCCCTTGTCTTAAGTCCACCTGGGATGAGAGGATAATAAACATTTCTGACTTCTGAATGTGTTCTTGCAGCACCAAGGTGGATTAATTTTTGTGTCTTTTGTAGCTGTGTAAAAGTCTTGTCTTCCCTTTCTAGGCAAAGGTGCATTTTGGCGGCAAACCAAACCTCGGGCTGGGCTCTTATTTTGGTTGGTGCATTAAACACAGGAACTGTTAACTGCATTTTTTCTTGGAGTGGCTACTGCTAAATATGGTACTATTTTAATTATATTAAGACATAAAGGATAGAACTTTTCTTTTTCTGTCTGTTAAGATCTTTTTTTGACACATGGACTTCAGGAATTTTTGGCCACTAATTATCCGGGTGCGACTTTATTTGGGTCTCTCCTTGCAGGTGTTCCTGAGCTGTTTCTGTGATAGTTATTCAGGAATCTTATTGTGAGAATTTTCCTTTGTTTTATTCCTCTTTTCCTCCTATTTTCCTTTTTGCTTTCTTCAAATTTACCCATAGCTTGGAGAACATCCCTACTCTGCCAATCCTCAAGGCCGTCTCTTGTTCAAAACCCAACGTATGGAATTTCTTGGCTTTGCTCATCCTTACCCTCTCATCTGAAAGACTATCTTCTACTGCTTCCTGTTGGCTGATAATGATTTCCAGTTTGCCAATTATTGTTTGTAATGCCCTTTTTATAATTCCTTGTAGCTTATGATTATATAAAGGGGTTGAGTCAAAATCTCCCTGCTTCTGAATTTCTGAGAAATGCTTTGTAAACCATGTTTTTTCTTTATTTTTCTTATGTGCTTTCATTTTATTCCATTTTATAATGGTAATTATTAATAATACCATTGAAAGTTGTCTGCTTTCATTTTGTCACCCTTGTTTCCCTTTGCCAAATTAATATATTAGCTGGTCTACTGTTTCCTTTCTTTAGAGGTTTGCCTGCCTTGTAAACCAGCAGTCCTCATGACCCCTCCCCTGCCTTGAGTTTTTATTAAGTTCTAGTCTTATGGGGGGGGGGGGGGGAATCCCACAAATTTGAATGCAAAGGCTCACAATTCATTCTAACCATATCTTTTCGTTTTTGCCATTTAGAGTTGGATATTGAGGCAGAGTCCACAGCAACACTAGTCCCTGTGTGGCATCTTCTCTAGATTTTAGACAGAGGCATTTAGGAGCATCCTTACCTGACCTGAGCTCAGAGCAATAAAGTAATATCATGTGTTACAATGTCTGGTCAGAACTTAAGAGAAAAAAACTCACTGGGTGGTTATCTGAAGTAGGAGATGTGTGCGGTAAGGTGCCCAGCACTTGGCTACCACAAGGACTGTTTCCAGCTCATGAATAATCAAGCCAACACGAAAATCTTAATAATCAAAATAACCTGCAGACACAAACTCAGAGGTTTAGTGATATCTCATGAATTTTTCTTGAAACATGCCAAACACTGTTTTTATTGATTTGAAGAAACAGATAAACACACAGGAAGCCTTCGGTAGTGGGAAACTTATCAAAAGTGTGCAATAGCGGCTCTGAACCAATACTTGCCTAGTTCTTCCTCTCTCTTACTCTCTCTCCCATCCTCACCCTACACTCTCTCTTGGGGTTTCTGCTATGTGTTGATCTTTCTCTCCTGTTAACTGTTCTAAGCAGAGTCGGATAGGACCAGATGACTGGCACCAGGTAGGAGTTTCTCTATTAGTCAGCCTTTAGCTCCAGCTGGTCAAATCAAGACTGCAGAATTTGTCCTACTCAAAGCATAAGGCTTTCTATGCCATAAAAAATTGCTAAGAGGCTACTTTTCTTGGAAAGGAGCTGCGTCACTGGCACCTTCAAGGCTTTGTAAGGAAAAAAGTCAGAAAACAAACAGCTGATAAAGCAAACAAACTAGAAGTCAGACTTAGAAAAGGTGGGAAAGTGATTTTCTGAATTTTTCCTGCAACATTTATTGCTGTCATATGCTTCCATACATTTTACTTTGATGTATGAGGTTGAATTAAAAATTAAATATTTGATCACTTTCCCTTACAAAAATGGCTATTTCACCAGTTTGGATCTACTGTCTCTTACTTGAAATACTAATGGTTTCCTCTGCATGTTTTTTGTATCCAATTCCTACCTGTCCTTTCAAGCCCAAATTCAAATGCTAATCCACAATGAAACCTCCCTCAAGTTCCCCAGCTAGAAGGAACCATGCTTCCCTCCCAGGTCTCTGCAAATCGTCTATTAATTTATCATGAGCCTAACTACTGTCTCCATGGTGTTGTAGACATTCTCCTCCAGAGTTATTCTCAATTTCTAACCGTAAATTTCATTTTTGTACCCATCTCCTCACTTCTGCAGCATCTCCTACATCTGGCACAAAGGAAGGGCTGGGAGTAGGCAGAGTGATGATTAATATGTTATTTTACATGGCAAAAGGGAATTAAAATTTCAGATGCAATTAACGTGGTTAATCAACTGACCTTGAAATAAGAAGATTAATCCAGTGGGCCCAATCTAATCACATGAGTCCTTAAAAGTGGAAGAAGAGGCACAAGAGAGGGGCAAAGTGATGCAACGTGAGAAGGACTCACACCATTGCCAGCTTTGAAGATGGAGGAAGGAGCCATGAGCCAAGAGATGCAGGTGACCACTAAAAATTGGAAAAGGTAGGAAAATGGATTCTTCTCTAAAGCCTCCAGAAAGAATACAGCCCTGTCAACACCTTGATCTTAGCCCAGTGAGAACTGTGTCTGACTTCTAACCTACAAAGCCATCAGATAATGCATTTGTGTTGTTTTAAGCCACTCTGTGGAAATTGTTACAGCAACAATGGAAAGCAACACAAAGTTCAATAAAAAGTTGTTTGATTAATCCATTATAGAGATTTTTACCCATTTTATTTATAAACCAGGTATTAAATCAACTCAAATTTCACAAAGACTCATATTTAGAAACATTTTGTTTATGGAGGTAAAAAAGAAATATAAATTTTCTTTCTTTTCATTCACATATACATAAACAACTTTTTTAAAGCTTAAGGAAGGAGAAAAGGTCATTCACAACCTCACTGAGATCTAACTACTTTCATTTTTCCTTCTTTTCCATACCTGATCATAGGTGCAAATAATTTTACTATTAAAGTCACAGCATAAATGTTGTTGAATATCCTTTTATATTTAATATTGCATGATAAATATTTTCCATAGTTCTATTGCTTTTATAATTGTCATTAGAATCATTGCTTTATATTCCATTAGGTGGGGGTACCAGAATTCACGTCTGTTCCTGTTCTGTGGATCATTTGTGTTGTTTCAAGCACTTTTCTTCATACTTTCACAAAATACTAGGTCAGGGACCATGGCTCACACCTGTAATCCCAGCACTTTGGGGGCATATTGCTTGAGGTCAGGAGTTCAAGACCAGCCTAGCCAACCTGGTAAAACCCTGTTTCTACTAAAACTACAAAAATTAGCCAGGTGTGGAGGTGCACACCCATAATCCCATCTACTCAGGAAGCTAAGGCATGAGAGTCGCTTGAACCCGGGAGGCAGAGGTTGCAATCAGCTGATATTGTACCATTGCGCTGTACCACTCTGGGTGACTCCATTTCAAGAAAAAAAAATATTAAAATTAATTTTTTCCTTCACTTAACTTTTTATTTCTGTGGAATTAACTGCAAAGCAGATTTCCATAACTGGGATAACTAAAAGAAAGAATCAGGGTGGCAGCTCTGGCTCTTGAAGCTCACTCCAAGAAAACAGCAGAGGCGTTTTCTAGTTTCACAACTATTTTTGTCAGCATTTGGGATCTAGAATAGTTGTTTATATTGCAGTGCAGTGATTATGATTATAAAATGTACAAATGCATTTATATATTTGTTATGTTATACTTTTTAGAAAAAAATGCTTACAGCCTTTGTTCATTTACCTATTAGAGACTTGATTATTTTCTTACAAATAACTTTTTATGTACTCTTTAAAAAATGTAAATATTAACTTTCTGTCAAATTTATATACATGTTTGTCATCTAGTTTGCTTTTTTTTTTCTTTTTCCTGGCAACTTTCATTTAATTTAGTTTGCTTTTTAATTTAGCTACATAGGTCTGCATTTGTTTGTTTATTTTCTTGTGTCATTTTGTAGAAAAAATAAATCAAAGCAGAAAATATCAAAAACAAAGTGAAAATGTATGTTATCTGAACTCTATGTAGTTGATCAGACAATTCAGAATAAATCTAAAGGTTTGAAATTGAGTATTATATGAATAACCTGTAGGGTAGCTTTAAATTTTAGTCTGATAATGCATCATATAATTTATAACATAAATAGCAATTTATTATTTGTTACAGAATCTCTGTAGTTCATTTAATTTTTGTATCTCTTGACAAAGCTGTAATTTGAAAATGAGCAAATTCCATTTTAAAATTAAATTAATTCAGGGAAAACTAACCTCTACTTTTTTTTCTTATTATGTTTTCTAATTCCAAAAATAGTATATGTTTATTTTACAAAAATTAAAAAAGAACAGAAAAGAATTTTAAAAAATAAATTTCAACCCTGTGCTCATCATACAGAAATACCTCCTGTTAACACTGAGGTGTATTCTTTCAATCTTTTTGCCAACTGTGTGTATATAAAAAATACTAATTAATACTAATCAAATTTTAATACTAAGCAAATTTTGATTAGGCTATTTTTCATCATATTATTTTATTACCTAATATTTTCGATGAGCATTTTTCCATTTTATTAAATACTTTTGAACCAATTGGGTAATTGGATAACATCATCTGTGTGAGCTAATTAAGCTCTACCTTAGAAGCAATTTGAACTCTTGAAGGAAGTCTTCTCATTCCTTAGTGGAAGGGCAAGTCCTTTTTTTTTTTTTTTTTTTTTTTTTTTTTTGCTGATTCTGACACAAAGTGCCTGGAGACTCCTGGGAATAGCCAACCACAAAAAGAGATGCCTGTTGTGGAGAACCAAAGCTCTCCCTACCCCCACTCTATGTCACACACCCCACCAACTCTGTCCATCTCCTAAAAGCTCCATGCACATTGTGTTCTGAGGTCCTACTTACTATTAGGTAATGTTTTACTCCTGCTTCTGCAGCTGTTTTTAATCACAAGCCTTGTGCGCTACATCCTAAAGAAACCCTGGCAGAGACAAAGGTGTAGAGAAGGAGGAAGCAGCACATGTCCAAACATCTTGGACCTGATATTGACAGAAAGGGAATCTAACCCCATAGAATTTCCCATTTATTACTGTGCCATGATAGAAGTAGTAAAAGATGCAAGACCAGACAAGATTGGTTCCAGTTCCAATTCACCATCTTAATTGCCATTTGAGTAACCTTGGAGAAGCCACTTAACTGAACTCCAATCTTCTCCAGAAAATGGTAAATACACCAAGTTATAAGGATTCAATGCCTATGTAAAACTGCCTTGTAAACTCTAATAGCCATTCCTGTATCTTGGTAGAGAGGAAGAGGGAGCTTCTGAGGCATCCTTCTTACATTTCCCGTTATTTATTAATTATAGTGTTATGAGTTTACCAACAACAAAATGAACAAGGTAATTTGTTATGCTAATAGCTATAACAAATTTCCAAACTCCAGTGGTTCAATACAATAAAAGTTTTTTCATTCAGGTGAACATCCAATACAGATATTGGCAGTTGGTGGGCAACCTTCCAGAGACTCAAACTCTTTCCATCCTGTGGTTCTGTTCTTGTCTTCTATGGCTTCAGGGTCCTCTTCATTCTGTCAGCAGATGAGGCAAATGAAAGGAGAAAGAAGACACACACTTACTTCTTAACTGCCACAGCCAGAAAGAGACAGTCATCAATTCTGCTCATATTCCCCTGGAGAGAATCTGTTTCATGGCACACCATACTTCAAAAGAAGCTGGGAAACACAGCTCTAAGTTTAGTGAGCAGCTAGCCAGCCTGCCACATATACAAATATTGTTAATAGAAGAAAATACAGCTAAGTCTTCTCTTAATGTCATCTATAGGTTCTTGGAAACTGTGACTTTAAGCAAAATGACAAACTGTATGCTGTAGGAATTTAACTCTTGTTTATATCAGTTAGCCTATGGTAAAATTGATTCCATCACACTGTACATCATTTTGCTTAAAGTTGAAGTTTCCAAGAACCTATCAATGACAGTAAGTGAGGATTTACTGCAAGTGCCAAGAATGAATGCTAAGATTGAGCATTACCCATAGTTTGAGCTAAAAGTCAATCCATTGGTTCTCTTTGTGACCTTTCCAGAGTATTCTTGTAGTCTTGTTTACAGGGGTCTTCGAAGGAAGACTACATTTGTTGATGCATTTGTTGGTTGATTATTCATTCATTTGTAAAAAAATTTGCCAGGCACATTCTCTGAGCAAATAACCTATACCCATGAAAAGTGACAGATTGGGGGCTGCAAGAGCTCTCTCTTTGCTGTGGGGAGGATGTCAAGACCCCTTGCTTCCCCTCTCAGACATGCTGCAAGCTGCCAAGAAGAAAGCTGTACCCACATGCCTTTTCTCTACTCTAACACAGAACACGGAGTCTCAGGTCTAGCTGCTGGCTCAGCTCTAACGCCTGCCTCTGATTAGCTGTGTGGCCTTGGGCAAGTTATCTATGCTCTTTGGGCCCCTGCTTTCTCATCTGTAAGATGAGGATGAATGAAGGCGAGTTGGTAGAGCTCTTGGCACAGTGACTGGCACACAGCGAGTGTCCTACGCGTGAATTCTATGACCACTGTCACCGCCTCCTACCATCCACCCATGCAGCACACAGATTTCTAACAACCCCTACTTGAACGTGCAGGTTGGAGAATTGGGCAAAGAATTTGTATTTCAAATAAATAACTTTTCCTGAATTCACTAACTGTGAAATCTGCCAGTGAAGATGTGCGAAGTGTGATTATTTTGATGATGGAAAATTGGAAAGAGAATATTCTAAATCATGGCTTGCCAATTCATTTCATAGACAAATATAATATTAATAGATATTTATTAAATGATCCTTAAACCCGCTCTTGCACAAAGCGCTAAACTGAGTTTTCTACATGTTCACTTTCACTTAATTCCCACAGTAACCATGTGAAATGGGCATTATTCTCTATTTTAGAGGTGAGTAGCAATAACAAGCAATATGAGGATCAAAGGGGCTTAAAATTTACCCAAAGTCACACAGCTGGTCAATAGTCAAGTCAGGGTTTGAGCCCGGGGCTGCCCACTTCCAGGTTTCTCCCTGCCCACTGGGTGCTCTGCCTCCCAGTTTCATTTAGTGAGGCTCTTTCTTGGGTACGGCAGAAAAGAGACACCGTGTTCACATAATACGCTATCATTTTCAAATGCCATGCTTACATTGAATCCTTAACAGCACTCTGTGAAATAAGAGAGGCAAGACTGCTGACCACATTTGAGAATGAGGAGAAACTGAGGCACAAGGAAGCTCCAATCAGGTGTTTCATGAGGGAGTGGTCAGTAGCAGTAAGCAACATTTACTGAACACTAACTACATGCCTGGCATAGCAATAAGTACTTTATATACATTTCAAATTTAGTGCCTTTAAAGTCTCCATGAGACCGGTGCCTTTATTATCTCCATTTTACATCTGCAGAGACTGTCACTTAAATATTGGAATCCTATGCCAATCAACTAGCATACAGTGAAGAAGATTTAAAAAAAAAATTTTTTTTTCAAACCTAAAGCAACTGAGAGATTTTGTCTCTGAGGCACCTTATCTAGGGGGGAAAAAGCATTTATGAATACGTATTTCCTGAGCATCTACTTTGTGATCCACATGCAGCAGTGCCCAGGGAGACAGTTCCCCTGCACATGGAGTGACAGCTTACTAGGAAAAGACAGATAATAACAAGGAAACAAATTGGTCAATAACATACTTTCTGATAGAAATAGTTCCACGGAGGACATAAAGCAGGCCACAGCAGCAGAGAATGACAGCAGGTGGCTAGTTTAGATAAGGCGGAGATAAATTCAGGTGCCTGCATATTAATAAGCATCCAGCCACACAAACACCTTGGGGGAGTAATTCCAGGCAAAGGATACAGTCAGTGTATTGGCTTTGAAGTGTGGCAGTGCTTGACATGTTTGGGAAAGAGTAAGATGTCTAAGGCGGCCATAGATTATAGTTAATGACATATAGTTAATGAAAACAAGGAGAATCATCAGGGAGTGGTGGCCAACTGTCACTTGCAAACATAGATGCAAACATCCTAAATTATAAATCTTAGCAAATAAAATTAAAGAGTATATTAAAGAATACATGCTTTTTTCCAAGGAGAGCTTAGCCCAGGGACGAAAGACATTTCCATGTTAGAGAAATTCATCCTGCAATTCAGCACAGAGATTAAGAAATATTAATCACCTCAATAAATACAAAAAGCGTTCAATAAAGTTCAACATTCAGAATTAATTTCTTAGAGTCTCAGTAAGTCAGAAATAGAATACAAGTTCCTCAATATAAAAAATGGCCATCTATCAGAAACCTTCAGCAATTAAATACTTAATGGGGAATTCTTAGAAGCATTCCCACTAAAGACAAGTGCAGGACAGAATTGATTGCTGTCATTGGTACTAATTGTTAGTGTCCTGGGGGATCAAAAGATAAGGAAACTGGAGACATAAAGATTGAAAAGAGAAAAACAAACTTTTGCTCTGTACCAGTAATATGATTGCCCACTTAAAAAAAATTCAAGAGAAACAACTAAAAGCTATTAGAATAAAAATATTTTTAAACTAGGGATAAATACATCAACATAATTCATTCAGTAGCTTTCCTATATACTGGTACTAATTAATCTAATAATAATTTTTAAAGGATTTTATTTACAACAAAAAATCTGGAAAATAAGTATAATTTTTAAAATGTACAAGATCTATTCAAAGATAACTAAAAAATGTACTTAATGATGTGAACCTAAATACATGAAGTAATAAAGCTTGTATTAGAAGAAAACAATGGTGAAGAAAACAAGTAAATTTTTTTTAACTTAGGGTGGCAAGGTCTTCCAAACAAGAAAAAAAAATCCAAGAACTATAAAAGAAACGTTTCCCAGCTGGGCACAGTGGCTCATGCCTGTAATCCCAGCACTTTGGGAGGCCAAGGTGGGAGAATTACTTGAGGTCAGGAGTTTGAGACCAGCTTGGCCAACATGGTAAAACCCCGACTCCATTAAAAATACGTTAGAAATTAGTCGATTTCAAACTCCATTAGAAATTAGCCGATCATGGTGGTGTGTGTCTGTAGTCCCAGCTGCTTGGGAGGCTGAGGCAGGAGAATGCCTTGCACCTGGGAGGTGGAGTTTGCACGGAGCCGAGATTGTGTCACTGCCCTACAGCCTGAGCTACAGAGCAAGACTCTGTCAGAAAGACGGAAGGAAGGAAGGAAAAAAGGGAGGGAGGGAAGGAGAGAGGGACGGAGGGAAAGAGGAGAAAGAGAGAAGGAAAGAAAGAAAGAAATAGAGAAAGGAGAAGGGAGGGAGGGAGGGAGGGAGGGAGGAAGGAAGGAAAGAAGGAAGGAAGGAAAGGTTTCCCAAATTTAACCTCATAAAAATTATAAAATTCTTTAAGTTGAATACGCCATAAGGCAGGTTTAAAAGTCTGAGAAACAATACTTGCAACATACTTAACAGATAAATGATTAATATATGGAGCATATAAAGAGTTTCTAACAAAGGAAAAAGACAAATCTCAGAAAAATTTGAAAAGGAAATAAACAGGCAGTACACAGAAAATCTACACACAGTGGGCATGCAAAGCTGCATATCACAATTCGTGAGAGAAAAGAGAATTATTTGGTAAAAAATAAAAAGATAGATGTCAAGTGTTGGTGAAAATGTGAAGAAAGACATTCTCAAGGTCTACTCTGTGTGTAAACTTGTGAAGCTAACTGATGAAGCCCACGTGAAAATGTCCATCAAATTTTAAAATGCATATATCAATTGGCCCAACACTTCTACTTCTGGGACTTTTTCCAAAAGAAATACTTGTTTGTGTGCCCCACACAACATCTTGTACATGTGTAAAGAATTTCATCACAGTATTATGTGAGGCGGTAAAAAAAATAAAATCTTCTAGCTTATTGTCAATAAGGAAGGGAATAGTTAAGTAAATTACAGTATACTGATTCCATCCCAGATACCTGCGATTCATCATTCTTGCAAAAGACTTCAAGATTCCCTTCTATCATTTATGACATTGGCCTGCACACTTTCTCTTTATAGACAAGTCAGTGATTTAGAACAAACAAGGGCTGAGGTGTCTGGGCAGGGTTTCTGAAGGTATGTCTTCCTTACATCCTTTGCCTGGCTTAACACTGCTCCATTTACCTGCCCCACCCCCACACCCTCCTGTAGCCTAGATGGAGAAAGATTCAACTTGTAATACAACTTCAATACATGGCACTCTATTCATTATTCCTTAAATAAGTACAAGCCTATGGAAATCAATTCTTAAGATCCCAAAATAAATTCAGAATTGCAGTATCACTATTTCCAGTATTAATTATTCAAATAACTAGCATTCACAATCTTTTGCAGTTATCAGGTACTTCCAATCTAGTATTTAAATGATTTTTACAACATCCCTGTGAGTTATACAAGACAAATTGTTATCCCATTTCATAAGTAAGGAAACTAAGGTCCAGAAAAGGAATGTGATTGACCCAAATCCCATAGTTAATAATAGGCAGAGCCAAGATTGAGTGTGAGCTTTCTGACTGTGAAACATCTGCTCTTTATACATAAATCCAGCTCATGCCAAAATAATTGGTAATATCTCATTTATCCATATCCTAACCTGGTAAATTTGATGCTCAGGAATATTTACTCTAACCCAGAAATGAGGACACCTAATGCCCTTGTAGCATTCCCTAGACCAGCTCTCTCAAAGTCTCCACCTGGAGTTAATTCCTTTTCTCAGGAGTCCCTGACTCAGAGGCCTTTGCCTCTAGTCCAGGAAATTGTTCCTAATCAGACTCACGGGTTTCCCTGCCCCTGAACAATCAGAAATAGAGAATTTGAGTGGGTGGGAGTGGGGGCAGGAGGAACCTTTAAGAAGCAAGCTGTGCTATTCTCACTGTTTTAACTCAAACATGAATCTTTGTTCTCTGATGCAAATTTTGAGAAGTTGGTGCCAATCTGCTCTGAACAAAAGAATTCTGGTCTGAACAAACAAAAGTTGGGATGGGAAGTCTGGCTTTCCTAGTTGCGCTTTTGACCATCTGCCACTACCCACCACCCACCACACTGGATCTCTCCCAAAGATAGTGGTGAACTTTGAGGAAAATTTCCCAGTTTGCTTACCAGTATGGAAGTCAAAGAGGTCCCAGGGTATTAAACGTCAAGGTTGCTAAAATAGCATTCTTACAATGCTTAGGAGGTTAAACCAGCTGATTCTAGAGCCTTCCCTCAACACCTCAAAGATGTTAGGGTCCTGTGAAAGAGGGAGGCCTTGATTTCAATGGATGTTTGTCAAAGGCCTAATGCTCTACTTCTAAATAAAATTTTCTATTGGCTTTGTATATAGAATATTGTATTCATGATATTATTTTAAATATATATTTTATTAAGCAAACATTTTTTAACAAAAGTATACATTTTCCTTGTTCTCAACTCTCAGCCATATACCAAAAAAACTGTAAATGGATTAATTTTTTTCCACTACACTACATTGAATGTCATAAGCATTTGTTCCAACTGACATTGACTTTTTAAGTCATTTTAGTAGCTGCATATTTTATTCCATAGTGATGCCTCCATTTATTTAACATGCTATTTTTGGATATTGAATTTTTTCATAATTTTAGTGAAATTATGAATAATGCCTCTATAAGGATCTTTGTGAATAGGCCTTTATTTTCTATTGAATGATTTACTTACTCTAAAATTCTAGGAGGAAAAATATTACATTTAAGGATATATGGGTATCTTTGTAGTTCTTCTTAGTTTGGGCAAACATTTAAAATGAAAGTCAGTCCAATTAGGCCAACCTCAGTATTGGACATTGACTTCAATTTTGCTGCTGTTAATCACAACTATATTTGTGAGGTCTTTTTTATAGTTTAACATTTTCTTCCTTTATCTTTTGTTTATCCTAAGTTGTATCTACCTTGAAACAGCTTCATTTATCTTTCTCACAATCATAAGGACAGAGGCATTTAAAAACTCTGTGTGTGTGTGTGCGTGTGTGTGTGTGTGTGTGTTTGTGTATATCTCATATTTATGTTTAGTTGAAAAAGAAATGACCTAGCAGCTCATATGGTAAATATCAAATAAAGAAGTCAGTCAGCCTGTATATCTGCCACTTTCAGTAATGGATTTTTTTTCTGGAGTCAAAGGAGTGAACCTTTGTGCCTAAATGCCTTCTTCACTGATTTAATATGCCCATATGTCTGAGGGGGGTTGGCATGGCTATTAAAAAAGGAAATCCTAGCCCCATCTCAGCCCCATTGAATCAAAATATCCAAGAGGGACACGAGCATCTGTTTTGTGTAAGTTGGAGTTGGTCTGGATTCTAAGTAAGCATCCTAGATGATGTTGTCAGCAGGGAAATTTGGAAACACCTATTTTAACCTTGCGACATTGGGCAAAGATAACAGGGAGTCAGATTTCCAGTAACCTGAGAGAATTCCAAACAGTCAGATCTACCTAAAGGTAGGGGAGGCAACTTATTCCTGTCAATCAAGTGTTTCTTTGGAGACCAGATTACCACAACCATCTCTCAGGAAGACTCCTTTGAGTTTGGGGGACTTATCTGACCACAGCACCAAAACTACAGAGCATCTCCTATAAGCAGGCAGAACTAGAGGACTTGAGTTGGCCTTTCTACCCTAGCACTGCTTGATTCTGTGATTTCAAATAATGAAAATATTGGTCACTAATGTAGCTTCAATAGTTTTCTATTTATCTAAGAAGACAAAATATGATGTTTTGATTTGTAATAGAACTGGAAAATAAAACTATCTTTGACTCATAATATTCAGGATATTCTAGGTCTTTTAGCCACATTCCCCTCTGATGTTCAAATCCCCTTTACGACACCCCAGTAAGAGAACTTCCAGCCTTTGGTGAAGACTTTATGACTGGGCGCTTTCTAACTCCGTAACAATCCTTTTGTAAGACCATGAAAATTATTATCTTTACCAACAATTTACACAAAATCCCATCAATTGCATGGGGGGAGGGGAACT
This sequence comes from Saimiri boliviensis, assembly GCF_048565385.1. Lineage (NCBI taxonomy): Eukaryota > Metazoa > Chordata > Mammalia > Primates > Cebidae > Saimiri > Saimiri boliviensis. Next base: position 192,549,404 of record NC_133450.1, on the reverse strand, counting down.
GAGTCACTGGTATAGCTGAGGCCAGAGTCTTTCTTCTTGATTCCTAAGTCCCTTTCTGTGGGTTCAAATGATTATATCTGTTTGGGGTGTAAAAGAGGTCAAATTTGGGAACCTGTTCTCTAAAGAAGTAACCACCAAAGTGCTGCATGTTGAGCCCAAACATGTAGATTCCAACCTCCTTGAAACTCTTCTTACTCAATCATCATGGCACAAAATGCCCAGTGAACTGTGAAGATCTATGAAATATGAGGGTGGGGAGGGAGGTGAAGAGCAGGGAGATATCACACCTGTATCCACCCTTCTCAAAGCACTGTCTACACTAGCAGCATCAGCATCCCCTGGGATGTTTGAAATGCAGAATCCCAGGCCCCTAGCCCTACAGAATCAGAGCCTACATTTTGACAAGGTCCCCATGTGATCTGCAGGCACAGCACACTAACATTATATGACTCATAGAGACAATATTATTTAATATTTTTTCTGATTATAAAAGTTATAAAAACTCATACTAGAAAATCTGGAAAACATCCCCCCATCCCCATGTAGATCCTTGAAGGAAGAGGAAGGCAGCTTGCATGGGGGCATAAGCAATCAGGCTCTTATACTTGGTGATTATAAAGCCTCTCCCAGGTTTTTCTGTAATTAAGAGAGCAGTTATGTTAAGTCCAACGTGACTGGTCTGGGGTAAGGTGGGTGGCAGAGTGGAGAGGGGAATGTAAGAATTACTAGTATAACTCTGAATAACAACATGAAGTACCTACAACTTTGTGAGCAGGTGGTTTGTAAACCACAGCACAGATAGGAAAATATTTCTTTTCTTCCCCATGACTTTCATTGGACTGATGCTAAGCCTTGGGAGAGAGGTGCTGGGAGCTATCTAGATCTGTTAACTTAGACGGAGCCAAGCACTGTTAAGGAAAGGTAAGTGACTCAGGAGAAAGAGCCCCATGGGTGGGGCTCCCAGGATGGTGGAGATGTGAAAGGAAGTGTTTAAAGGATGATGGTGCTCTTTGAGAGATAAGAACAAGGAAGATCCAGGTCAGGAAATGGTATCTGCTTCACTTTCCTTGAAGGTAATATAAGAAAAAAAGCCAAACTCTGTAAAATATTTGAAGAGATTTATTTTGAGCCAAATGTGAAGACCATGACCCATGACACAGCCTCAAGAGGTCCTGAGAACATATGCCCAAGGTGATTGGGTTACAATTTTGTTTTACACATTTCAGGGAGACAAAAGACATCAATCTGTTCATGTGAGATAGACTACACACTAGTTCAATCTGGAAAGCAGGAGAACTAGAAGCAGGGGCTTACAAGTCATTGATGGATTCAAAGATCTTCTGATTGGCAATTGGTTGAAAGAATTAGGTTATTATCTCAAGACCGGAATCAGCAGAAAGGAGAAAGACATGGGGTTGTGGAGACCAAGGTTCTTATTATATAGATGAAATCTCAAAGGCAGCCTCCCTTAAAGCCAATAGATGGCACCTTTAACGGGTGCTAGATTCTCAGCTAATCTCTTCAGGATCAGAAAAAAACCTGGAAAGGGAAAAGAATCTGTACAGAATGTACATTCCCCCACAAGAAATGGTTTTGCAGGGTCCTTTCAAAATATGTCAAATAAATATATTTTGGGGTAAAATAATTTGATATTTCAAGGGCCTGCTATCTATCATGTGATGTTATACCAGAGTCAGGTTGAAAGTTGGTGTCTTATTGCCACAAAGAGTCTGTTTTGTTGGTCTTAAGATCTTGTTTTAATATTAATGCTGGTCAGTTGTTCCTGAATTCCAAACGGAGGACAGTACAATGAGGCATGCCTGACTGGCTTCCATCATGGCCTGAACTAGTTTTTCGGGTTTCTTTGGAATCCCCTTGGTGAAGAGGAGGGGTCCATTAAGTCCACTGTGGGGTTTTTTTGGTTTACAATAGGACAAGCAGATATGGAGCAGACCTTTAAATCATTTCCTTTGGCGGAGGATGGGGGACTCCATTGACTTACATGCATCCCCATGGCAGAGGCTGCAGTGAGAGGAAGCCTGTAATCAGAGGAGGCTGATGCCACACTCAGCCTCTCCTCTAGCCTCTAGCACTAAGGAAGTAGCTCAGTTAGCCCAAGCTCTGATTCTTTTTGTTTTGTTTATTTGGTTGGTTGGCTTTTGAAACAGGGTCTCTGCTGCCCAGGCTAGAGTGCAGTAGTGCCATCACGGCTCACCGCAGCCTTGATGTCTGGACTCAAGCACTCTTCCTGCCTCAACCTCCTGAGTAGTTGCATGCCACCATGCTGGTTAATTTTGTATTATTTGTAGACAGATCTTGTCATGTTGCCCAGGCTGGTCTTGAACTCCTGGACTCAAGCGATCCACTGGCCTTGATCTCCCAATGTGCTGGGATTATAGGCATGAGCCAACATACCCAGCCCACCAAGCCCAGAGTTTATACACATATTTTATTCAACTAACTGTGTAATATTAAAATTCCCCCTACACAGTTAAAAGTCCCTTGAAAACATCATTTTAAAGATGGTATCATTACCATGTTTTATTTAAATATTTTTCGTTACTGGAGTGTTAGACAGTTTCTCTTTTTCACCATACATATGATGCTGTAATAAATATCTTTATCCCCATATCCAATGACTTACATTTAGGCAAACTTTCTTAAAATCAAAGTGAACCATACATATGGAAAGGTGCAAAAATCCAAAAGAGCACAGTTTAATGACTTTTCACAAAGTGAATACCTCACAGAACCATCACCCAGATCAAGAATCAGAGTATCACCAGAACCCCAGGCCCTCCATCCAATCACTACACTTCCCCTCAGAGTAATACTATCCTAACGTTAAGCATCAATAGATTACATTTTTTATAAATTCAAACATACATTATATTTATATGGTTGCTTATATATAAGTATAAATACAAATATAAATTATATTTATATATTTACTAATATATTTCATACTTACACATCATATATATTTATGTCTTAGATACATTTTAATGTATCTTCTGTGTCATCTATACATAAATATGTATTTGAATTTTATACAAATTCAAGTATAAAATTGTGCAGTTTTTTTTTTTTTTTCAGAGCTAGCTGAGGTTTTATTTTGGACAAAAAAAAAGCAATTGAACTGTTTTGTGGCTGGAAGCATGGGCAAGAGGGGTGCCCCAGGCAATTACCTCCCCCACAGGTGGGTTGAGGATGAGGGCTGAGCCTCAGGTGGGTTTCCCGCCCCCTGCGCTCCCTTGCACAGCGGCCTTCCTCCCGGGCTCTGGGGCAGCCTCAGGAGGGGCAGTCTGGGAGGGGCTGCCGCAGTTGTTCACCTGGACAGGACATCAGAGGACTGGGACTCCAGCTTCTCATAGCGGATCTTGACCTTCTTCACAACCACTGCACTGATGGAGCTGGTGCAGCTGAAGGAGCTGGAGCCTCTGCACCAGAGCCAAAGCTGGATGGAGTCCAGGCCATAGCTGAGGCTGGGGCTTCTGTGAGGCCCCCACAGGCTGGGCTCAGAGCACCTGAATAGCCGCTGGTTGTCTTCGTACGGATATTCATGTTCTACCCGCCTCCAGCTTGGACAGCTTGGTGTTGGCATCCTTAATGGCCAGCTCCCCGCGCTGCTCGGCATCTGAGATGGCAACCTCCAGGGAAACCCTCTGGCTTTTGAGGCCCTCAGTCTCAGCCTGGAGCCAGCTAGTATTCTGTTCATCTCAGAGATCCGTCTTTGTGCGCCGCAGGTCACCCCCGTGCTTCCCAGCTAGCGTCTGCAGCTCCTCATACTTGATGTGACGCACGCTCTCAGCCTCAGCCCGGCTGCGGTTGGCAATCTCCTCCGGCCGCGCCTTGACCTCAGCAAGTGGCTGTTGAACATGGAGAGCAACACAGACGTGTCTGAGATCTGGGACTGCAGCTCCCACGTTTCCTCTTCATACAGCTGCCTGAAGAAGTTGATCTCATCAGTCAACCCTTGCAGGTGAGACTTCAGCTCTCTACCTTGCTCATGTAAGCTTCATCCACATCCTTCTTGATAGGACAAATTCATTCTCCATCCCATCTGCTTACTGATCTCATCCTAGTACTTGGTCTTGAAGTCCTCCACCAGTCCCTGCATGTTGCCAAGTTCCGCCTCCAGCTTCAGCCTCTCCTGGCCCAGAGTCTCCAGCTGCCCCCTAAGGTTGTCAGATGTCCATGTTGCTCTGAGCCATCTTCTGCTACTGCAGGAGGCTCCGCTTGGTCTCCAGCATCTTGTGCTGCTGCTCCAGGAATCATACTTGGCCGATGAAGGAGGCAAACTTGTTGAGTCTCTTGATCTGCTCCTTCTCCTGGGTGTGCGTGGCCTGGATGTTGGGGTCCACCTCCAGGTTAAGGGGACTCAGCAGGCTCTGGTTGACTATGATGGTGGTGATGCCTCCCATGCCACTGACCCCACCATAACCTCCACCCAGGCCACCCTGGAAGCTGCTGCTGCCCAGCTGGGAGAAACTCAAGGAACTGATGCAGGCACCGGGCCCACTCGTGTAGGAGTGGCTGCTGAAGGCCCGAGGGCCAGAGGTGGACATCTTGTAGGATTTCTGGGTCACCCTGATGGGCGCAGTGGAGGTAGGAATGGAGGCAGGCAGGCTGAACCAGGCGGAGATTCCAGAATGAGCAGAGATGGGTTGTTTTTGTTGTTGTTGTTGTATATGAGATGGGGTCTCACTATGTTACCCAGGCTGGTCTTGAACTCCTGGGCTCAAGCAATTCTCCCACCTCAGCCTCCCAAAGTGCTGGGATTACAAGTGTGAGCCACCGTGCCCAGCCTAGATTTTGCAGCTAGTTCCTTTGCTCAGCATTGTTTGTAAGATTTATCCATGTCTTTCTTGTAGCAATAATTCATTTTCATTGCTGTACATTATTCCATCGGGTGCATACCACAACTTTTCTTTCGTATTTTGTTCAGTGTTTCTAGTTCTTAGCAGGAGCATTAGGCTGCTCCAGGCTACTCAATCATAGCCCGAAGCAGAAGTCCCCCTATTTATTTTTGTTAAATTCTAAGAAGTAGAATTCCTTAGCAGAAAGAAACAAATATGTTTTAGGCCATTTTTGCACTCTGCTAATTGTTTTCCGTAAAAGCCGTGACAATTTACACTCAAGAAAAGTCATGAAGTTCTTCTGAGGGATGAGTGTCAGAAATCATCCTAATAATAACAAAAAGTTTTAAATCTTAATAATAGTATTAAATAGTGTCAATATTATATTAAAGCTATCTTATATATAAATTGTAAATATTAGAATGCTGGCATCATTTCATAAAGTTTTGTGCCAATTTATTACTTAATTCTCACAAAACTCTGAGAGGTATATTTTATTGCTGTCCTATTTTAAAGATGAAGAAACTATGGCTCAGAAAAACTCAAGTGTCCTGGCTATGTGACCTGGCAGACGACCAGCAGATAGCTTTTCTTTCTCATGCCAGGCTACGCCTTGCCTAAATTGCTGAAGAAGCATCTCAGATTCTTCAGGGTAAGTAGGTGCCATGGACTTTGAAGGATGATCATTTCCATACAAAAGGGTGACATGTTTCACCCTTTTGTATGGAAATGATCATCCTTCAAAGTCCAGTTCAAATGACAACCCCTTTCCCAAGGGACTCTTCCCTCCCTACCCACCCTATTGGAAGTAACACAACCACAATTTCCTTCTGGGAGCCATACCCCTGTACTAGAAAGGGGCACCTACCTACAAGATCCTGGAATGTTGTTGCTGAGATCATTTAGTCCAGGGCTTGCAAATAGGGAGCACATGCCAGTGAAGCTCCCTGTTCCCTTGCCAATGGCAGACATAACAAACCAATCACCATCAAGCCTCTGTCTCCCACGCTGAGTCCATTCCATCTCAGCCTCAGCTGCCACAATGGCTTTGTCTTTGTTCCTCGTGCATGCCAAGTTCCATTCCACCTTGTGACCCACACATTGGCTGCAGCCAGATCTCCTCATGACTGAGTCTTTCTTGTCCTCTCAGGTCTCAGCTCAAATATCACCTTCTGCTGATCCCCCCAAATCTAAAGTATCATCACTGTCCCTGATTTGTCCTCTCTTATGATCATTTTTAAATCTAATTTATTTAGCTGTCTGTTTTCGTGTTTGTTGTATCCTGAAAACAGCCTCTTCTAAGTTGTTCACCTATTCCCCAGTGCCTAGAAGAGTACTGGGGTACTCAGCAGTTGCTCAATTAGTAGTTGCTCAATGAGTAACTGAATCAAGATGCAATTTTCTGCTGAGTCCAGGTATGACCTGAAAAGCCTTCCCATCACAGTGTTACAGCCATTGGTTACCAGGAATCAGAAATAAAATATGGGATAAAATATTTTTGCCATGCCTAACTTCCTTAATTCCCCATTTTACAGATGGGGAAACTGAAGCCCAGAATAAAAGACATGTCTTTCCCAAAACTACAGAATGAGGGAAGGGCAGAGCTAGACTGACACCAGCTCCTCCCACGTCCCCATCCTTCCTGCTCCTCCCCAACACAAGGAAACGACGGAAGAGCTGTCGTAATGGCTCAGCCACAAAGCGGAGGAACCCGGCCGCTGAGCTGCAGAGCTTGCCTATGAATTACGCACCTAATAACCTGCTGCCTTTTTTTTTCCCATTCTGTGGATAAAAGTCTGATCACATAGAAGATTCTCCCTGTGTTTCCGTGGATACGAAGCAATCTAATTTCAAACTCCCTTGCAAATGGCAAATGAGTGAACTTAATTTTAATAAAAACAAGGAAAATCATACGTGTGAGCCTAATAAAATCTAATTTGGGCAATTTAGAGCTCAGAAAATAAAGCCTTTATGTAAAAACTAGCAATTAGCTTTATGAGACAATACAGTGAACCTTGGCACTGGGGAGAGTTGGCAGCTGGAGGACTCCAAGGATAAGGAAATGTCTCAATAATATAAAAAAGCGAAAGGGAAAAGGTGCCTGGTTCCTGGGGTGAGAGGATTCAAGTTCAAATACACAAGCTACCACTTCTTAACTCCATGACCTTGAGAGAGTCACTTTTCCTCTCTAGACCCTATTATCTAGACCCTAGTGTCCTTGTTTGTAAAATGAGATTAATAAAACCTGCTTGACCTAGCAGAATGGTTGTACAAACAAGAAAGCAAATAGGCAAGAGCTTTCGAAGAGTGTCCAGCAACTGTTATCTCATCATCTGTCCCATCTAACATTCTCAGAGAAGAGGAGGCTAGTGGAGCCTGTTACCTGGATCAGGGGATGTGGGATGGAGGTAGTGTTACCGGAAAGAGGTCCTGATCCAGACCCCAACAGAGGGTTCTTGGACCTCACTCAAGAAACAGTTTGGGGCAAGTCCATAACGTAAAGTGAAAGCAAGTTTTAAAAGGCGAAGGAATAAAAGAATGGCTATTCCATAGGCAGAACAGTGGCATGGGCTGTTCGACTGATTATACTTATAGTTACTTCTTGATAATATGCTAAATAAGGAGTGGATTATTCATGAGTTTTCCAGGAAAGATGGGGGCGATTCCGGGAACTGAGGGTTCCTCCACCCTTTAGACGATATGGGTGACTTCCTAACATTGCCATGGCATTTGCAAACTGTCATGGCGCTAGTGGGAGTGTCTTTTAGCATGCTAATGCATTATAATTAGTGTATAATTAGTAGGACGAGCAGAGTTCACTTTCATCGCCATCTTGGTTTTGGTGGGTTTTGGCCAGCTTCTTTACCGCAATCTATTTTATCAGCAAGATCTTGTGACCTCTATCTTCTGCTGGCCTTCTATCTCGTCCTGTGACTAAGAAGGCCTAACCTCCTAGGAAAGCAGCCCAGTAGGTCTCAGCCTTATTTTACCCAGCTCCTATTCAAGATGAAGTTGCTCTGGTTCAAATACCTCTGACAGTGGGGGTAGAGAGCAGATTTGCAACCTTGCACGTTCACCTTGCATTCAGATGTCGCAGACCTATGGCACACTGCCAGAGTTGACGCCCAGAGGTGGTTCATAGGAGCCAGAAGCAAATCTCCAAATCAGAGTGAGCCTGGGGGAAGACCTAAGGCTCTTGACATGTAATTGCTGTAGCCCAGCACAACTGCACCACTGACAGATCCTCTTCGCAGCGATTTCTAGGGGCAGGCTGTATTATTCCCACTCTACAGAGGACGAAAATGAACCTCTGGGAGGTGCCGCAGCTAAACTCAGGTCACACAACTAGGTGACCCGGGCAAGAGTCAAGCCAAGTTATCTGATTCCATCCTCCAGCCTGCTTAGCAGCACTTCCCATGGCTACAAAAGCAAGGGACTGTGGGACTGAGAACCTGCTATATCTGTTGTGTCCCTTCTTCCCCAAGGGCATGTGTATCTTCTGTCAGAGCTGCTAAAAGCCACATCCACAAAGAGTGTGGTCTTCATCACAGAGGCTCCGGAAGCAGTGGCTTTCCCACTCCAGGCAGAAAGCAATTTTTTCCTAGTGCCTTCCCAGAAGCAAAGTGGGTAATTAATTGCACTGAATAACACATTAAATGTACTAATAATTGGGTAGTCACAGCAAAATGATTACTTTGAAGAAATATTACCAATTCCCTGTTGTACTTAACATTTCTCCTTATTTATCATTACCATTTTAATCAATAATAGTCACAATACTAATAAATCCTTCTTAATTTTAATTGTGTTCAATTTGATGTACCAGTACTTGAGTATTCTGAGCATACTTCATTATTTATATTAATTTAAGATCACTTAAAGGCAAATTACGTAGTTTGTACTTTCAAGTAGGTAGGCAATTATGACAAAGTTTCTCTAGATTCAGCATTTTCATGCACTGAGCAGTGTGAGGTGTCAGGTGTCTGTCCTTTTCTGTCAGGTCCAAGGGTCAGGGATGGAGAGGATAAAGGAAGACTCTCAAAGCCTCCACTTGAATTAGCATATTCTGGCCTTTTAAAAGAGGCTTGGGTCCCTGAAAGTATGATTAATAGCTCAATGGCTTTGCCTTTACTTGCGTATCCAGCCAGCATTGGTGAATGCAGCATTCATCCATGCATTCACCAACGCCCAGGGCCAAATTCTGAGCTAACAACAGAGACAGGGAGATAGAGTGAGAAACTTAGAAAGCATGAGAAAGGCTGGCTGTAGCCACCAGTCTGAAAAGGTAAATAACATGTAACTGAAGGAATGGAGGAGTACTTCTGGGAGGCAGAGGCATTTTCCTTGGTCTGGAAGGGTGAGTAATGTTTGTCAGGGAAGTGAGGGAGTGGACTCCAGCTTCGGCAGAGAGCCAGTTAGGAGGCTCTGGCAGAATGAGGGCTTGCCAAGGTAACAGTGGAGGTAATGAGAAAGTTCAGAAGGAAGAACCATGGCCAATGCAAAACTGACCCGCGGACGTGGCTTAAAGTGGATGATTGCCAGAATGGAGAAAGATGGAAGCCAGGAGGAGGAAGCCAGGTAAAAGGATGGGTTTCTCAGGAAATCACTAAGTTCTAAGGGACGTAGAATAGCCAGGGGAGAAATCTAGCCGTTAAAGTGGAGAAGTTGGCTAAAGCCCAGAGGAGAAGCCAGCACTAGATAGAAGGTCTGGAAGCCCTCTAGCAGAGAGTCCCACGGGAGAAAGGCGTGACAGTCACAGCTCCTGCCTCTGTGGACTTCACTTCACAGGTACGTACTGAACAGGCCACAGCCTCACAGTCTCCAAGCCCCCTTGGAGGGCCCAGCCAAGAAAGTTTCTTCTCTCCTTCTCTGTCCACGGCCAGCATAAAGGGCACAACTTTTTGAATCAAATTGTACTGAATTGAAATTGCACAACTGTGTTGTCAGTGGCCCTGTTTTGTGAGGACCTCCTGCTGCCTGAAGGCGAGGGTGCAGGGGCTAACATGACTCAAAGAAGTCATGCTGATAATGTGGAGATCAACAGCGATGGATGGCTCTGTGTCTCCACTCTGCATGGCTGGGGTATCAAGGTCCTGGCACCAGCAATAATTTGCTAGGGTGTTGCAACCAGTGCTAATGATTTCTAGAAACCTACAAGTTACAGGAGAGGAATTTAATGGGAAAGAGGCTCCACCTCCTGGTAATACTCAAAACCAACATTTCTTCAGCGCTTTACAGTTTATAAGCTTCTGTCAGCTTTTAAAATCTCATTTAGCTCTCTTTCTTGATCTGGGTGGTGATTACCAGCTGCACGTGTATGTAAAAAAAAAAAAAATCATTGAGCTTATAGTTAAGATTCATGCACTTCAGTCTAGGTTAGTTATACTGCAACTTACATTGTGTAAATAAATGCATAGGCAAATAAATAACCTCTTATTTAATCCTGCTAGCCATTCTGTGAGGTTAGCAACTTTGTTATCCACAACTGAAGGAACATGAAACTGAATGATTCACTCTGGATCCTGCGCTGATGAGTAAAATGACTAAGAAGCCCGAATGGACTGGCATGCATTCCTCTGGAGCAATTTGAATAACAAGGATTATAATGACATCAACAGGGCTTGGAAGGACTGAAGAGGGAGCAATTATGGTGCCAAAGGGCCCTGTGGAGGTCTTTGGGGATGAGCTCTGCTGTCTCCACCTGGCTCTCCCTTTCCCTGGGACAAAGGTATGACTTGGGCAGATATCTTTCTAAGTCCATATTTTCTTTTTTTATATTTTTATTGCATTTTAGGTTTTAGGGTACATGTGAAGAACATGCAAGATTGTTGCATAGGTACACACATGGCAGTGTGATTTGCTGCCTTCCTCCCCATCACCTATATCTGGCGTTTCTCCCCATGCTATCTCTCCCCAACTCCCTACCCCCCGCTGTCCTTCCCCTCTTTCCCCCCAACAGACCCCAGTGTGTGATGCTCCCCTCCCTGTGTCCTATGTTCTCATTGTTCAACACCCACCTATGAGTGAGAACATGCGGTGTTTGATTTTCTGTTCTTGTGTCAGTTTGCTGAGAATGATGGTTTCCAGGTTCATTCATGTCCCTACAAAGGACACGAACTCATAGTTTTTGAGGGCTGCATAATATTCCATCGTGTATATGTGCCACATTTTCCCTGTCTAGTCTATCATGGATGGGCATTTGGGTTGGTTCCAGGTCTTTGCTATTGTAAACAGTGCTGCAATGAACATTCGTGTGCATGTGTCCTTACAGTAGAACGATTTACAAACCTTTGGATATATATCCAGTAATGGGATTGCTGGGTCAAATGGAATTTCTATTTCTAGGTCCTTGAGGAGTCTCCACACTGTCTTCCGCAATGGTTGAACTAATTTACACTCCCACCAACGGTGTAAAAGTGTTCTTATTTCTCCACATCCTCTCCAGGATCTGTTGTCTCCAGATTTTTTAACGATCACCATTCTAAGGGGCATGAGATGGTATCTCAATGTAGTTTTGATTTGCATTTCTCTAATGACCAGTGATGATGAGCATTTTTTCTTATTTGTTGGCCTCATGTATGTCTTCTTTTGTAAAGTGTCTGCTCATATCCTTCGCCCACAACTCAGGGACAGGGAAAGTCCCAGGAGTCTGCATCTCAGGAGTCCTCCAAGTTGTTCGCCACTGGTCCCTCAAAGTCCCCTTGGAAATTTGCTCAAAATGAATAATGCAAAGTAAAACCATACTGGCATTGTCAACAGGTCAGACATCATACCTTCTTGTTCTTTCAGAAAGGAGCTGCTAACAAACACCAGAATCTACCTGGCCCTGGGACCTCTGGAAGGGAATAGGAAGCCTGTACTTTCTGCCTGTGGGAAACGGACTCTTAAACAAACAAACAGCAAAACAAATACAATAGAATGTGACAAATAGAAGAACGTGCAAAGTGGGAGTCCCAAGCAGAAAACCACCAACTCTTCCAGGAGTGTCCAAGGAAGTCTTCACACACAAGGGGTGTGACTTGATTTATGCTTCTAAGCATAACTAAAAGTTTGGTGAGCAGAAAAGAGGAACATGTATTCCAGGCACCAGGAACAGCATAAGGAAACACCCAGAGGCAGAAGCATATCAGACGAGGTTGGGGAGAACTATTAGGGTTAGTCAGAAGGGCCCAGAAATCTGGTTCCTCTCTTTACATACAAACTCCATTAAGGATACCCTTGTGCCTCACCAATTAGATGAGAGTTGGAGAAGAGCCTTTGATCTCAGTGGACCTTTAAAAAGGTTTGCAATTCAGAGGCAGCAGACTTCTTCTGTTCTTGTCCTTATATCCATGAACTCTACAGGACTGAGAAATTCTTAAGTTCAACCCCACAAAATGTTAACAATTTAGCTTTCTCTTGGCTAATCCTCCCCATATTTGCATCCTCCCCATATTCCTCTGCTCAGCAAAGCCCATCCGTAGGAACTTGACCTTCCCCAGGTTTCCAGTCCATTCTCAACTTAAGAAGCAGAGTTTGGATATAGTATTTTCCCTGTGCCAAATAGCATAGTAAATTCATGTTTGACATATTTGTGTGCAACACGCATTTGAAGAATCTTCCAGAATCATGTTCTGGAAACAAGAGACTGCCGATAGCCAGGCCCTGATTTGCCACGCCCTGAAGTGGGAGCTTTCTAGTAGAGCCATCCATGCAGTTTCTGATCCTACCTTTGATACTCGGGAACTTTTTTCTCTCGTACCTGAGAAAATTAATCCACTTCAGTTATCTCCAAGTTTCCAGCATCAAGATGGGATTGAATCTCTGTCAGGTATCGGCTTTCAATGTGATGAATGGGCTCTTCCTTTCTGCCTTTACGTCTGGAAGGTCCAGATCCCCAACTGGGATGACAGCCACCTGGGGAAGTGGCATTTGACAGACCCTCAGCTTCCTGGGGCCACTGAGGGGTCAGGTTGCAGACAGGGCTAGGGACAGGAAAAAAAATTAACATCTTTTTGCTCAATCTAGATGTTATTTGAAGCAATACTCTCCAAGCTCCCTACCCTGGGGATTTATTAAGGCCTCAGCAAGCAACTCTGAAATAAATGATACTCATGGCTTTTTGTTCTTTCCCTGCCCCACCCCCAACCCAGACTTCTCCCCACTTCTGATACATTCCAGATAGGGAAGAGGGAGGACAGGACCTGTAGTCTGAGGATCAGAGTTCAAATCTCCTCTCAGCCAAGTTTATCATTATGTGGTTTCAGGCAAAACTCTCTGAAAAGCCTGTTTTTTCATCTGCAAAATGGGTGTGAAAGCACTTCCCCAGGGTTGATTGATTTATTCATGTATTATTCCTCTAACTTACTGTGTGCTTCTATGCCAGACCCAGTTCTTGAGGCTGGGAGTACAGAGGTGACTCTCACCTGCCCCTACCCTCTGGAGCTCAAATGAGAGAATGAATGCCCCCATGGCTTTGAAAATCACACGACAACACCACACACCTTAATTATCACTCATACTACAGTGGCCTGACACTCAAAATGCTTATAATAGGAAGTCACAACAATGATTATGAGTGAAGGCTTTGGCACAAGACCAGGGTCACTTACTAGCCGTGTGACTAGCATCAAATCCTTAAGTTCTCTGGCCTTGGTTTTTTCATCTCCAAAATGGGAACAATAACAGTTCTTTCCTTGGAGGGCGGTTTGAAGGAGTAAATAGAATAATGCACCTGTAGTCGTTTGGAGAACTGGCTGGCACACATAAGTGCTCCACAACTGTTAGCTCTCACTGTCACACTCATTCTCATTAGGATGATGATGATGATGATGATGATGATGATGATGATGATGATGATTTTAAGAGCAGACAATCGAGCACAGCAGTCCAAAGCCACTTTCCTCGCCCCCGGAAGGAGATGAGAGTGAACGAGCTGGCGCATTGACACGCGCGCCTGGGGCGCCACGTGGTGACACGGGTTTCTCCTGTTTATCCCTCGAGGCTTCCTTTCAGCGTCTTCTTCCCCAGCAGCTGCTCTGTCAACAGTCCATATGCTGCCTCGGCTACGGAGCAGCTTTCAAGAGGGGGCTGCCAACCCAGTAGGAGAACTTTGAAGACAAGTTCAGGGGCACGCGTGCTGGGGTGGCAGTCACCCCGCCCCCGGGAGCCTTGGGTCCTCCCCTCCCGCCCAGCCTCCCCGCACCCCTTCTGGTGGCGGAAGTGGGCATGGGTGGAGGGGGGGACGGCGCAGGCAGCCGGGCCTGGTTCCGGGGAGGGTGTGCGCGTGGCAAGGAGGCCAGCTGGAGGAACAGGAGGGGACAGATGCCGTGGGGGCCCGGATTTGTTCCTGCAGGAAGAGTGCAAGGAGCTAATTGTCTAATTACCCAGGAGCCGTTTCTCCGTGGCCCTGCCACGCCGTGTGGAAAGAACTCCAGTTTGTGCATGTCAGTCAGTGGGCGGCTCTGGGAAGGAAAGGGAAGGCTGTCCTGAGCCTGGATTTATTCCAGGCTTGTGCTGCAGAGTCACTTCTAGCTCTGGACCCCAAAGCCTTACAAATACTGCTTTGAAAAATTCAATCATAGGCTATACATCCCTTCAGCTTAGCTGGCTGTTGGAGAAAACTATACCCGGTGCCTTTCTCTCTCCCCACATTACCCTCAACAGACACACACACACACACACACACACACACACACACACACACCCTTATACCCCACCATTGGTCATTTACACTGAGCAGTAATCTAGTTTCCAATCCATTATTTAAAATATGAAAGTCCTTGGGTCCTGGCTTGGTTCTTTCCTGCGTGGGTTCCCAGCATTTTCCTACTGCCAGGACTTTGCTATTCTGGGCACACCGTCTATGTGCCCTCTTTATGCAGCCCTTTGTAACCAGCACCTTCTGCATCATCCTTCAGGAGCCGGTTTGGCACCCTGTAGTCCCAGCTATTTGGGAGGCTGTAGAGGGAGGATCTCTTGAGCCCAGGAATTTGAGGCTTCAGTGAACTGCGGTTGTGCCTCTGCACTCCAGCCTGGGTGACAGAGTGAGCCCATATCCAAATTAAAAGAAAAAATCCACCTTTCCTTAGGCTTTCATTATGTATAATATGATATGTACATGCATATTATGCTTCCTGTCTGTCTGTAATTTCAGACTATTTCGTATGAAAAGAAAAGTAATTGGCTTCTGTGCAGCACCTTCCTTTTCACAAGAGACTTTCACCCACTCTCTCCCATCTCTAGCTCCTAAGTGACAACCTTGTGAAGTGAGCAGTGTCCACAGTGTGTGCGTGTGTGTGTGTGTGTGTGTGTGTGTGTGTGTGTGTACAATCAGGTGGTAGATAGAAAGAGTATTTACAACTCACTCCAACATGCCGTTACATTGGGGTAGCCCTTGAAGCATAGGAGACTAGATCTTATTTACCCCCTGCAGACACACTTTCAATTCCTGGTAGTTGGCCACTACTGGGATCACCCTTTCCAGGCTCCTACCACCTCTCCAGAGAATTCTGGTCTCATGATCTCACATCCAATACATGTGAGTGTACCAGTAGGAACTGCATCAGCTTTATGCAGGTGTTTAACCACATCTGCAGGTGCTTATTTTTTCTCACATAGCAATTCTACATGGCTACCTCATAGTTGCAAGATAACTACTCACATCTAGCTGCACACTCACATTCCCTAAGGAAAGGGGAAAAACAGGAAGCAACAACATGGAAGGGTCAGCCACCCATATCAGGAAAGCAACTTCCCTGAAATAACCAGCAGGTTTCCAGTTACATCTCTTTGACCAGAACACACCATATGGCTACCCTCAGCTGCAAGGGAGTCTGGGAAATGTAGTTGTTTAGCTGGGCATCTTGTCAACCCAAACAATATCAGTATTCTGTAAATAAGAAGAAAAGAGAGAAGGACACAAATGTATGGTGATCTTAAGGTGTGTCTCCCTCATAAGAGAATAGGCTCTACGAGGTGAAGGAGCATATCTCTTTATGCTCACAATTTGTGTCCCAGAGCCAAGACCAGTGCCTGGCACACAGTAGGTGTGCCATGACATGTTTGAAATGGGGAAATGAGCCTGGGCAACATGAAGAAAACCCATCTCTACTAAAAATACAAAAAGATACCTCAGCATGGTGGTGTACGCCTGTAGTCTTAGCTACTCAGGAGGCTGAGGCAGAAGGAACACGTAAGCCCAGGAGATCGAAGCTGCATTAAGCTGTGATTAAGCCCCTGCACTCCAACCTTGGTGACAAAGTGAGGCGTTGTCTCAAAAAATAAAAATAATAAATGGTAGAATGAATGAATGAAATGACTGCTAAAGTCATCACTATTAAGGTACTTTAAGCTCTAAATGGGCCTGAATTCGAGGCCCCTAAAACCCTACCACACATCCGGTATTTGCCAAAGTTCAAAGCCTTCCAACCCTCCAGCTTCTTCCCGCGTCCTCTGTGTGTCACTTGGATAACCCCTAACACCCATTATCAGGTCGCAATGAATCAAATCTGCAGCATTTCATTCTGGGTTATCTGGTATATAGCCCTCATATTTTAGTTCATGAATTAATAGCCAATTATGGAGCAAGAGATAAATAATACCCAACATCAATACATATCATCATAATTACAAAGACAGGATCTGGTGTGTCCATGCATAACACTTGGCTGGAATTCACATTTTTAGTGCGGGTATTTATTGCCACATACATATCATTTTGAGGAAAGGGTAGTTTTATACCTTTTAATAGAAAAGACACCCTACACAGATAAGAAATCCCTCTTCATAAAATGCTGTAAATTTGATAAAGGAATAGAAGCATAAAATTTAGCCAGAAGTTTTCTCTTAGATGTATAGGTTTTAAAATAGTTACAGTGTGTTTTTAAATGACAGGGGGAAAAAATAGGGCACCCAAATCAGATCTAGAAACCCTCAAAAAGAGATTACATTTTAGGTGAACTATTTATAGAAAAAGCTGACTTTCATTAACTTAAACCTCCAGGAACTGGTTCTGTGGGCTCTGGAAAGCAAACACAGTCCCTGGCCATTCCAAATGAGGTCAGGGCGTTTTGAGGACCTCTTATTTCCCTAATAGACAGCAATGTTTCAGCGTCAGAGCTGGGGGATACAAGATCAGAGCTGAGGGTTTCTGTGTTCTTAATGGTGGCCAGCAATGGTGTTGACTAACTTAACCCACCAACAGTACTTCATTACAATACATTCAGAATTTCACTGAAAGACTCATGGATTCTTCAGGAGAATCCTACTCCTTGAATCTCAGTTTCTCTGTCTGTGCAAAAATGGTAAAAGTAGCCATTCTGTGTGCCTTTTCAGTACAGTTGTGAGGATCACATAAAGAGAACGTGAAGCAAATTATCATGCCATCATCTCACATCGTTACTCAGTGTGTGTGTGTGTGTGTGTGTGTGTGGCACGAGCAGCTAAAATCTACTTATTTAGCAAGAATCTCATACATGAAAACATGATGTAGATGGTAACTTGCTATACCAGTGAGAGAGGTTTATAGGATGGGTAATGATTTTCACAGGAAGTATCGTAGTGAGATTGTTTGGGTGGGGGATTGTACATTCCCAGCACTAAACATGGCATATCTGTTGGATATCAATGGGATGCAGGGCTGTACTCACTCACACTCAAATGAGGAAGGGCCACTATCACACTAATAGGGGCTGTGTGGTACCCAGGAGTTTGGATGTCTGAGCTCTCCTGCACCTACCACTCTTGTATCCTGTGTGTTTGAGCTATTTATTTCCATGGTGGTTGTCTCAGTCTTCTCATCTGAAAAAATGGAGATGTTGAACAAACAAATCTCTGGGGAGCTGTTCTAGCTCTGACCTAGTAATTCTGATGCTATGGAATCCAGGATCCCAGTGTGTGGTAGAATCGGGGACCTGTTCAGATGGACATCCACGCCGAGGCCATCTGAGACCATTTCTGGCTGCCCCTGCCCTTCTCATCAATGTCTCCCAGAAGATCTTCTCTAGTCTCTTGGGGGTCCTCCCCCAACCAACTCAAGAGTCTCTGAGACCAGCCAAGTTAAGGGTCTTAGGACAGGGTTGAAACTCCACCTCTGTCTCAAGCTTGGTGCTGTCTACCAAGAGCCTGACTGGGGGACATCAAGGCAACCTTCCCTGACTTCATCAAACAGTTCCAAGAACCTGCAAACAGGTGCTGGCTTTTTAAGAGGAATAATTTCTGTGGTTCTCACTCTGGCCACATTAGTCATTCAAGTGTTGAGGGACAATATAAATTCCTGTCATCCTAGTTTATGTGACCACTAAGATTTATTCCAAGCGACAGGTCATTAACATTTCTTCTCTTTATTTTTTTTTCTCAGATTCACTGAAAACCCATATTTCTGCTTCGTTATAGACTGCTAACAGCTATGTTTTTGGTCAGGAAGTCAGCGATAAATCTGAATTTAATAAACTGACAAAAGATCACTATCTCACTTCCTCCTCTGGTTTCATACAAATGCTTTTGTACTGAGATATCTTCCACATAAAAGCTACGTTCCCCATCTAAATAGTCACCTTCCCCCACCCCTTAGATGTTTTCCGTTTCAAGGCTGACTATATAATTATGGATTGTCAGAGCCTGAAGGTCCCATAACAATCGCAGTGGGTGGGGAAAGACCTGACTCCAGGCTCAGCCATTCCCCTGCTGTGCGACCTTGGACACATGCTGAGCCTCAGTTTCTGTATCCGTAGAATGGAAATCATGGTCCTCCTCCTGTCTAGTTCTTGAGGGACTGTGAGGATTAGATTCGAATGAAGGCAGGATGGAAACCATGAGGCTCTATGCAATTGGGGGACAGGCATTGTGACTGTTTTTTAGTTTTAAATGTTCAGCATGTTAGAGCCAGCATGTATGTTAGAGATTCTTTACTTTACAAAAGAACGCTGAGGTAGCAGCAAGTGGACATCTCCCTCAGGGAACCAGATTCTCATTTCAGCTGTTTTTTCCTATTACACAACAGTCTCTCCCAAATCTCACCGACTTGCTCTTGAAGAAGGGTTTAGAGGAGGGGTTCTCTGAAGTCTCCTGGAAAGCCTCCCCCCTATACAGATTGCTTGGAGAATGAGGCTCTAAGAACTTTTTGGCTGCAACCAGAGTCATTATCAACGTGTGTTTGTTCACCTTCAACCACTTGTGAGCACCTTGAGGGAAAGTCTTGCATAGAGTAAGCATTAGGGAATGACTATTTGAAGGAATTCCAAATGAATCCAAGGGGGCTCATGTTCTGGCTAAACTCCAGATAGCATTCTGGATTATTGGGAGGCACCTATCCTAACACGCTACCATCCCTTCCCCAAAGGCAGCAAAACTATCTCTTAGGAGATAGAAAACTAACTCCTTTCTTTTGGGGACTCTCAGATGCACTCTAAGAACTATAACTCCACTCTCCAAAATCGTGGACCAGAATGAGGACTTTTAGGAGATTAGCATGCAGACAAACACATCAATCAAGCCTTCTATAAACTTCTCCCTTCAAACTCTCTATAAACTTCTGTCTGGCTTTGTAAGTAACAACCATATAAGAATTTTCCCAGTAAACACTGGAAGCAGAAATGGATAGATATTTCTGAGGACCTGTTTCCAACTAGTTGAGCAAAGCTTATAAAAGTTATACTGTGTGCTCTGTCACCCTTTTTACTGTTTCATGATGTCATCCATAAACCCGGAACAGTTCTTATTTACCAACTCTCTCTCTGCATGATTTTGCAGTCTCCAGCCAAAACTTGATGCAAATGGTGAAAAAATTAATTCTATTGACTAAAATTAGAAAGCTCTAAAAATAGGGTGGTTTAGAAAAAGAGAATAAACTGCCCTGAGTAATAGTGAGTCTCCCACAACTGGGAGTATGTTAGCAGAGATTAGAAGGCCATCTGCAAAAATGGTCTAAAGAGGAATGCCTAAAATGGGCTGGGCAATTGGCTTAGACAACCTCCAAGTCTTTGCAAATCAGAAGTTCTGGGAATTAAAGATGTTGGTTCCCCTCAAAGCTTTTCTGCAGGCCTAGTGTGTGCCAGGCTCTGTACTAATGAGGCTGCTATTCTCAGTTTCTCTAGGAGAACAATGAAAGGTTTGGACTTGGCTGTCTGTAATGCCTGGCCTCTCAAAACGCCAAGAATGTCCAATACTACCCCTCCAGGATGGGGCTGAGAGGAAAGGAGGATTTCCTGAACCAGGTGAATACGGCATCTGTATTAACTTCATTTTCCCAAGTATGGATTCCTGAGCCTTGAACTCCACAGTATCTTGGAGAAGCCTTCTCACACACAGCTTCAGCTTCCTAAAGCTTTCCATGAATGCAGAACAGAAAAGGAAAGCCTCCACATAGATTTTTCCATAACCCCCCTCGACTTTCAGCTGGAATCAGATCTGGTTTCTGAAATCCAGACCATGAAGGGGTGGAGCAAAGTTCCAGAAGTTCTGGGAGGGCCAAGCTGGGAGTGCTTGGTACACACAGGGAAGGTGCTTTCATTGACCTGGACAGGCACTGGGACAAAGTGAGAAGACACAGGTGAGCTACAAGCCATCAGGTAGCCCACAATCCAGAGTCAGTGATGAGACAGCAGCCTCACAGGGTGTGGGGGCTTTATAATGTCAATTTAGTGAAATTGGCGTTGTGTTTCTTAGAATTCCCTTCTCTGGGTTGTGCCAGGTCAGCTTTGGCCAGTACATTTTAAAAGAGATTCAGAACAAGGAAAGGCAGCAACAGCCACGTTCTTGTCATGCTCAGAGGCCTGGGCAGGGCACAAGCCTTCACACACAGTCACATATCTTCTGGGTGGTATGGGTCAGCATTGGGACCCGCAGCCTCCCCCACACCCATCAGCTCCTGCAGATGCTCTCCCTCCAGTTCCCCGATCCCTGGGCCAGTCGAGCATTTTGCTTTTGCTCCCTAAGAAAATGCATAACTTCTTTAAATCATCCCCCTCATCAAAGTTGGAGTCTTGGGGAAAGTGAGATACCAGTGAGGATTCCAGCCCATCCCCTGGGTTCCAGCTGATCCAGTTTATCCTCAGTTCCCTACTTCCTGTCCATCATTTCTTCCCGGCTTCTGTATCTGGTGCTGACTTCAGGCCTCAGCACTAGACACAGAAGGAACAGCCTTGCATAGACCAGTCCCTGCAGTTACATCAGGTGAAATGTCTATAGCCAACCCCTTACTATGTCTATCTCACCAAGTGGCTCTGCTTCTCGGACTGAACCCCAAGTGATATGAAGAAGAAAACGAGGCCAAGCCTGGCAGAATGGAGGGAGGGATAGGCTCGATGCCAGGTCACAGCAGAAGTCAGTTTGTTGGGTGCAGGACCTGATGAAGCTCTTGAGCTTCCGAATGTGAGCTAATTAGCTGTCTTGTGAAACTATTGATCTCAGAGCCTAAAGAAGACCCAACCAGTCAAGGAGCAAATGACTTCAGTTAATGGAAGGCAGGAATGAGCCGGGCTCACATCGGAACTTTGTACGACTTAGACAGTGCACTATAGTTGCTATAGACGCCACACACACACACACACACACACGCACTCCCCACACACACACATTCCCCCCCCCACACACACATACATCCCCACACAGACTCACACATACATATACACACAATCCACACACACACACATATCCACACACGCACACACACACATACATAGACATAGCATTTATAGTCTTCCCTAGTCAAGCAGTACTTTTGGTGCCTTTCTTTTACTCCTTTCCCCCTCCTTCCCTTTTGCTTTGAGGTGATGCTTGACGTTTCAATTACTTTCTTAAATCCTGTAAAATAATATCTGTCCAGGTAGAGGACAGCTTGTGCGCCTGGAGGAGGCCACTCAAGTGTGGTCCTGGGAGGGCCAGCCAGACTCTTCTGGCCTCAGAGAACGTACAGGAGAACAGGAGTAAGGTAACTACTCTTAGTCCCTGATGTGGCAAGAGGCTGCTCTTTGGACGTGTGAGAAGAGGCTTGCTCCCTCTGCTTAGAAGAGTGACCATGCCCATTTTGTTCACCATTGTCCCTTAAGACTAGAATTGCCTAAGCCCTGCTGACACTGGAAATATCCCAGTGACTTACCCAACAGTTGACCTGACAAAATCACAAGGAGGTTAAGGAAAAGAACATCTCTTTCAGCCAACACTCAATAACAGAACAAAGGAGACACAGCAGATTTCAACAAGCAGGGGACCCACTGGAGCAGGATGTCAGAAGACCCAGGTGAGACTATTAAACAGCGATCTAAGAGAAGTTCTAAAGGAGATCCGATTGGAGAATAAAAAGTACCTTCTAGGTCTCACACCTGTAATCCCAGTGCTTTGGGAGGCTGAGGAGGGCAGATCACTTGAGGCCAGGAGTTCAAGACTAGCCTGGCCAACATGGTGAAAGCCCATCTCTACTGAAAACACAAAAATTAGCCAGCACAGTGGCTCACGCCTCTAGTCCCAGCTACTGAGGAGGCTGAGGTGGGAGGGTCACTTGAGCCTGAGAGGCAGAGGTTATCGTGAGCCATGCCACTATGCTCCAGCCTGGGCAACAGAGCGAGAATGTGTCTCAAAAATAAATAAGTAAATAAATAAATAAAAAGCACTTTTTAGGTACAAACAATACAGCATTCTCTTTGACACTTTTAATACATAAGCTGAAAGAGAAGATAGTCTGCTGAAAATGGACTTGTAGCCTGTACAACAGAGCAACAAATGTAAAAAGACGAAAATCACGAAGGGAAAAGATGTAAAGTGCTTGAAGACCCAAGCTGCAAAATAAGAATTTGAGAAGAGAAGAAAGTACATGAAATTACCATAAAAACTAAACAAATAATAAAGGATTTGTTATCTAAAGAAAGATTGATCTCAATATTAGGAGAGCTTTTTTTAGTCCCAGAATGCACTAATTAAAGACAGAACTAGAAACCTTGATATAGCTTAATTTTTCAAAAAGTCCCAAATTCCAATTTCACCACTGTTTAATCAGTTTTTTTCCTTACAATCAAAAGAAAGAAGAAATTAGTTTAAAAAAAAAGAAAAGAAAAGAAAGAAAGAAAGAAAACAGAAACAGACTAGCACCCAACTTTTCAACTGCAATACAGCAAGCTAAAATAACACCTACATGGAAAAATAAAAATATTTGCAGATATGCAAGGATTCTTAGGCTGTGTCACCCATCTACTCTTGCTGAGGAACATACTTGAGAAAGTACACTAACCAAAACAACCGTTCAAGCAGGAAGATTAAGTAGAACTGAAACACTGCTAAGCTGCACTGACAAGAATGCTTCGTCACAGCAGGCATTTATTCTGATAGGTGGGTTCCTGTCCATACTGGCTGTTAAATGTTCCTAATTGTACCTGTATGTATTTGCAGTATTAATATTGTATTAGATTAATATTACCTGTATATATTATTGTATTATTATATTACAATATTATAATATATATTATATTACATATATACAGGTAATATTTATATTTTTTATATTATATATGGGCATGCATGTGTGCATATATGAATAATACAAATGGGGATTGTACTTTAAGTTTTAAATAAGAAGTTTTAGAATAGGGTAAGAGAAAAGCTAACCCTAGTACAGGCTATGATGGTTAATTTTAGGTATCAGTGTGATTGCATTAAAGGATCACTAGATGGCTGGTAAAGCATTGTTCTTGGGGGTGTCTGGGGAGGTGTTTCAAGCGTGTGAGTCATTGAAAGGAAGATCCGCCCTGTGGGCCCAGTTGTAAGAAGAAGATGGAAGAAAGAGAACTCTCTCTCTCTCTCTCTCTATGCCCCACCGCCCCATCCTACCCTACCCTTCCCTCCACCCCTCACCCCGCAACCTACCTTCTGGAGCTGGAGCCAACATCTCTCTCCTCTTGCCTTTGGGCATTAGACTCCAGGTTCTTTGGCTTTGAGACTCTGGGACTTGAACCAGTAGCCTCCTCCGTCCCTCATACTGGGAACTTCCCTGGTTCTAAGGCTTCTGGAATTGAACTGAGCCAGGCTATGAACTTCTCTGGTTCTCCAACTTGTAGATGGCCTACTGGGAGACTTCTCTACTTCTGTCATGTGAGCCCATTCCCCTAATAAATCCCATTTTATAGATTCTCTTAGTTCTGTATCTCTGGACCACCTGACTAAAACAATAGCCTAAACTAAATGTTTTAAACTCTTTGAGCAAAACCTGGAAAAGAAAAATGAGGAAAAGTTTGAGAGTAAAGAAATAAAGCATTTCTAATAGTTTCCTTTCATTTTGCTCTTAGTAGAGAGGAATAGGTAAATAAACAATTTGTTGGGAGCAAGTGATAATTGCTGTCATAATCAGACATAAGAGATAATATATGTTCAATGATGATTCTTAGAGCTAAAAAGTAACCGCTTGCAGAATTGAATAGCAGAGAAATACTTCAAAATTAGCAAGGGGAAAAAAGAAGGGAATAAATGACCGCTGACTCAAGCTAGCAAATTAATTAATTAAGGGAAAAAGAGGAAGCAATAACAAAGTAAAACAGAGAAACATAAAATTACACGGAAGGATATTTACTCTCCTAAATGCAGATAATCTGAATTCCTTTATTGAAGTACAACATATTGAATTTAAAAACCAAGAAATACACTTCAAAAGATCAGAAAAGAGTTAAAATAAAGGGATACCAAGAAAATTCAAACAAAATGAAAGCACAAGTTGCAATAGCATGTCACACAAAATGGATTTAAGGTCAAAATATTACAAAGGAAATATACATCAACAGCTCACATTAATACATAGGAAATTTACAATTCTACAGATATAAAAGCCACATTTGCCTTTTGAGCACTGAAACATTTATAAAAATCAGTGAGAAATTGGTGTTTGTCTAATGGTCCCTCAAGATTAGGTTTCACATTCTCAACCAGAGTACTACATAAAAAATGCTTCCGAGTGTCTTATATCTGGAGGCACATGTTGTTTCTCTGTCCTTCATTGGTAGCATTAATTTTAATCACTGATCAAAGTGTTGTCCGGTTTCTCTACTGTGACTACATACAGGACAATTTGTTGTCCAATTTCTCTACTGTGACTACACACAGTTCTCAGTACATTTAATATCCATTGATGATTCCTGCCTGAACCAGTTTTATTATGATTTTTGCCAAATGATGATTTAATTCCAGTACTCTCTCCACATTATGAGTTGACATTGGAAAATGCCTTCATTTGTTTCAGAGCCTGTTTGGAGTTTCTATCAGAGGAGTGGAGCTGCTCGTATGCCCTTGACTGAAGACCAGTCCTCTTCTATTGGGGATGGTCATCCTCTTGGACTGAGCATGCAGCTTCCAGAGGGAGACACATGGAGTGGTGAGGGAAGAAGGGGACACCTGCCTAGCCAGCCAGATCAACCGAACAACCCTGGCAATCAATGACAGATGTCGAAGCCAGATCACCCTCACATCTGGAAAATGCCTTCTTTAAAAAAAAAAAAAAAATGATGACTTAAAATGAGTAAGAATCTTAAGCAACTAAAAAAAGAGAAAACAAAATAGTAAAAAAGTTTGAGGAATGAATTGATAAAGATTAAAATGAAAAATAATAGGATAAAAGAGTAGAAAGCATAAATAAATTCAAAATCTGGGTTTTTTTAAAAAAAATCACTAGGCTAGGCATTTTTCTTTTTAAGAGAATATATTTTGTATTTTTCAGTTCAGGGATTTCCATTTGGCTTTCTTAAAATAATTTCAACTTGTATTTTAGATTCAAGGGTTACATGTGCATGTTTGTTACTTGGGTATAATGCACGATGCTGAGGTTTGGGGTATGATTGAACCTGTCACCCGGGTACTGAGCACAGTGCCCAATAGTTTTTCAACCCTTGTCCCCCTTCCTCCTGTAGTTCTATTGTTGCCATCTTTATGAGTAAAAATCTGTATTTTTAAAAGACACCAACAGATCAACTGCTCACTTGCTTGATTAAGAAAAATAGAATCAGCAAAAAATACATGCAGGAATACTGAGAAAGGAGATAAAGACAGAGATATCAATTGTAAAACAATAGTATATGCAATTGTATAAAAATAAATTTGAAAATCTAAAAGGATTGATAAATTCCTGCCAAATAAAAATGACAAAAGTAGACCCAAGAATAAGTTTAAAAAAAAAAACTTGTATGGATGAAGGCTTTAGATAACATTAGAAAGATTATTAAAATTTCTGTTTTTAAAAGGCATCAGAACCAGAT
The DNA here is from genome assembly GCF_048565385.1 of Saimiri boliviensis. NCBI lineage: Eukaryota > Metazoa > Chordata > Mammalia > Primates > Cebidae > Saimiri > Saimiri boliviensis. The sequence goes on along the minus strand of NC_133450.1, from coordinate 192,523,339 downwards.
GGTATAGCTGAGCTCTCTCTAACCTTTAAATAATAGATAACTCTAATGTTATTTAAATTGTTCCACTCAATAAAAAAGAAAAGCTCCCTAATTCATTTTATAATGGTAACACAACCTAGATTTTTAAAAATATGATATTTAATAAAGAATTATCAAACCTTTATAAATATATATTTAAAGATTTATACAAAATTTCAGAAAATCTAATTTACAATCAAATATCTACAAATTTAAAAAGAAAAAAGTGATTAAGCTAGATGCTAGGAAGATATTTAACAAAAATAATGCTATTTTATACTTTCCCAATTGAAAATAAAGTTCTAAGTAGAAAACAAATAGTAGGAGGCTATTTACCTAAAATCTACACAGTAAACATTGCATCCATCCAAATCAGGAGCAATACACGGGTGCCTTCTGCCACCTTTTTATCCTCCTTCTTTGAAGAATCTAGTTAATATAAGGTAAAAAAATTAAATCATCAGAGTGAATATTGAAAAGAAGCATTAAATCTATTTACAAATCATACAATTATAACCATTTTAACCCAAGAGACTCTTGTAAATAACTTCTATAATTAATTAGAGAATTTGGTAAAGTGGCTTGATTGAAGATGAATATGTGAAAATTAACATATTTTCCATTTGCTAGTAGTAACCAGTTAGAAATGAAATTGTGGGAAACATCAAATCCTTAGTAAAAATAACTACAAATGTAAAATATGTTGTCAGAACAGAACTAGATCTATGTGAAGAAAACAGTAGAATCCTATTTAAGAACATATCACAGTAATTGAGCAAATAAAAGGATACAGTATTCGTGGATAGAAAACTTAGGATTGAGGCTGTGGTGGAAAGATTACTTGAACCTGGAAGTTTGAGGCTGCAGCACGCTGTGATTGTGCCACTACACTTCAGCCTGGGCAACAGCAAGATCCCATTAAAAAAAAGAAGAAGAAGAAAAGAAAACAGGAAAATAGGATTGCAAAATGAAATTTCTGCCTATATAAATACATAACATGACATAATTTCCATTTTAGAACGAGATATAAGCTTATTAAACATTTATAGAGGGCCAAGGATGGTGGTTCATGACTGTAATCCCAACACTTTGGGAGGCCAGGGTGGGAGGATCACTTGATGCCAGGAGTTTAAAAACCAGCCTAGGGAACATAGCAAGACCCTGTCTTTACAAAAAAAAAAAAAAAAAAAAAAGTTAAAAATTAGCCAGGCATGGCACTGTACACCTGTAGTCTCAGCTACTTGGGAGGCTGAGGCCAGAGGATTGTTTGAGTTTAGGAGTTTGAGGTTACAATGAACCATGATTGCACTATTGCATTCCAGCCTGAATAACAGAGCTAGATCCGATTTCTTTACAAAATTATAGAGAAACCCAAATATTAGAAAATTATAAAAAGCAAAGTATATGAGAAGTAACATGGCTTATCAGATTTTTGTCACAGAAAAAGAAAATAGATCAGTGAAACAGAGTATAGGAATCCAGAAACTGAAACAAGCATCTGTGGGAAGTTGGTATATAATTAAGATATTTCAATTTTGTTGGGGATAAGAATCAATTATTTAATAAAATGATGGCAGAATTGATTAACCATCAAAGGTAAAATAAAATATAATTCAACCATATAAAAATAAGTTCCGTATATATTAAAGACTTAGTGATAAAAAATTTAAACAACAAATAGAAAAGCCAGTAAAATAACGATGTGATCTTCAGGGGAGGGGATATCCTGTGAGTCAAGACAGGGTATTGAGATTATATGAGGGAAATATGGGCATATTTTACCACATAAAAACTAAAAATTTGTGTGAACCTAAAGAAAATGACAGACTGGGTAAATTTAAAAATACATGATAGATAAGGAGTAAATGTTTACAATAGTGAAAGAGCTGCTCCTGGATAATAAAACCATAAAATGGTATGCGTAGGGATATGATATACAGTACATGGAAGAAAGACTTCAAATGACCAACAAACACAAAAACAATGCTCAACCTAAAAAATAGTCAAGAAAATGCAAAATAAAGCAACAATAAGACACCAGTTTTTCACTGATAAAATTGGAAAATTTTTAAATAAGAATGCCAGCTACTGGTGAAGATGTGGGGAAATAGTCACGTTTATACAGTGCTGATGGGAATGTGAATTACCAGAACCCTCTTGGAAAGCCATCTGCCGATATCTGTTCAAATTAAAAATATAGATATACTTCAACCCAGCAATGCCAATTCTAGAAATATTTTCTATAGAGACACATAATATAATAAAAGGAAGTTTTGTGCAGCATTATTTATAGTGGGGGAAACTAAAAGTGGGTAAACATTAAAAAGGATGACTTTTGTGTCCATTGACCTGAAGGATTGACCAAGATGTATTGTCAAGTGACATAGAAAAAATGAATTTGTTGAAAAATATCTTTAATAAGAATCCAGCTTTGGTTGGGTGCAGTGGCTCACACCTGGAATCCCAGCACATTGGGAGGTCGAGGTGAGTGGATCACTTTAGGTCGGGAATTCAAGACCAGCCTGGCTAACATAGTGAAAATCTGTCTCAACTAAAAATCCAAAAAATTAGCCAGGCATGGTGGTGTGCACCTGTAAACCCAGCTACTTGGGAGGCTGAGGAAGGAGAATCACTTAAACCTGGAAAGCGGAGGTTGCAGTGAGCTGATATCATGTCACTGCACCCTAGCCTGGGCGACAGAGCAAGACTCCATGTCTCCATGTCAGGAAAAAAAAAAAAAAAAGAATCCAACTTTAGAAAAAAGAAACCAAAAATTTCTATATGGGTACATGTCTTTGTATAGGATTACATGTACATAGAGAAATGCATGCAAAGATACACATCAGGTTACTTCTATTGATCTTTTTGGGGAAGAAGGATAGTCAGAAGGTGGAATGAAAGAAGAAAGGAGACGAGGGAAGAAATAAAAAATTCTATAGCAAAATGAAAATGCCAAGGTAATGATGTTGAATATACTTGTATGCTGGTATTTGTGTATGTTTGTGTTTACATTTTTTCTCCTTTAATGGATTAAACTTACCAGAGATTTGTCTATTTTAAAGAAATCAGCTCTTAGATTTTCTGTTTCCTAATTTACGAATTACTACTTTTAACTTTAACTATTTACTCTCTACCATTGAATTGAATTGAATACTTTCAGCATTACCTTAAGAAGGTATAATATTGCATTTACCTGTGACTAATTATTTACTTTTGTATCTACAATTATTTAGAATTATAAATTTATTATTGTTCCAAATATAAGTAGCACTAAAAGGAATATCTTTGAATAATTATTTCAGAGGAGGAAGTATGTGTAAGGTTTTCTTGGTCTATTTGAGCTGCTGTAACAAAATATCTTAAGACTGGGTAATTCATAAATAGCATAAATGTATTTTTCACAATTCTAGAGGCAAGAAGTTTGAGATCAAGACACCAGCAGATTTTAGTGTCTGGTGAGGGCCTATTCCTCATAGATAATGCCTTCTTGTTGTGTCTTCACAAGGTGGAAGTGGCAGACAAGATTCCCTCAAGACCTTTCATAAGGACATTTATCCCATTCATGAGGGTGAAGCTCTCATGACCTAATCACCTCCAAAGGCCCCACCTCTTATGCCATCATTTTGGGAGTTAGATTTCAACACATGACTTTTGGAGGGACACCAACATTCAGACCCTAGCAATGGTATACTTTTCAAGACCTTTTATTTCAGTTTTTATTTATATTATATTCTACTTTTATTTTTTGATTGCTTCACATGTGGATATCTCAACTAAGTTTAATTCTTGGGTCACATTATTTTTATTTTAAGCTCTCTATGTATTAGCTCATTGTGATCTAGAAAAGCACCTCTTAAAGTATGTTTGACAGAACACTGGTCTTACATAATGTTTCTGAAAAAAAGAGTCTGACAGTCAAAATGTTTGGGGAGTGCTTTGTGTGTTGTACATAAATTTCTAATATTCAAATATTTAGCATGAACACAAAAACACTGAAAACCACTGACTTAGGACTTTATATCTGGTAAATCATCACCTTTTGGGGTGCATCACACCTCCACTACCAGTCTCTTCCCACCTGTAAATGCATCATTTCCAAACTGTAATTAGATTAAGGGGAAGGAGATTCCAGAGAATGTCTAATGTCTGTGCTAAATGCTTTGTTTTGGAAATTCCATTTCTCAGACCAGAGAGATTCTTCCCTGGGGAGTAATGGATACCTCAGAAACCCTTGCAGTATCTTTGGAGGAAATGATGGTATAAATGCCTGGAGTATAACATAATGGAGTATAATTTGGCTTATACACTTCAAATTTCAGTTTCAATGTATTGAAAGTTTCAAATATATTTCATAAATAAATATGCCAAACTCCACTAGAAGTCTGATCACTTCTAAAATTGACAGTTGGTCTTTTCTCTGGTATTTCAAAAATTGGTCAACAAGACCCTCCAAGCAAATTTCCCTTTGACAGTCAATGAACCTCACATAGAACAGAAGACCTTTGTTATCTATATTTAATTTTTCACAGAGTAGAGCATATAATCACGCTTTTATCCAGTTTTCTTAAATAAAAATTACTCTCTTGATAGCAAGGTTGAAATCCTCTCATAAATTGCTTATGATTTATGAGGTAAGGTCATCATATATCCTAAAATTAGATGAAATTTTAAAACTTTCCCTCTAAAAAGTCCTAATTTCAGACCGAGCATTGCTGGATCACCACCAGGACACACTATAAATATATTTTTCCCATTCAGTTCATTGACTTTAAATAATTTTGGCACAGCATCAAAGACATCATCAACTTCAATGATGGTATCCAAGGCTTTGAAAAGCAGCACTTTTCTATTCCAATATATCTCTAACCATATATCATGCATAAATAAATGGCTATGCTCAGTCCCTGTCCTCTGTGGATTTGTTACGACTAAAAGTAAAATGAGCAATGATTGGCTCTTTTGCAAAACTTGAAGCCTGATATCTTCAACTAACACATCAATCTGACACTTGACTATAGAACTAAACAGAAAAAAATGTTTCCTCGTATTTTATCTCCAAGTAATTTTTGGCAGTATTGCAAATGCGATATTTGATGAGAGTGTCTCCACTCTTGGTGCAATATTTTAAAAAATTATTCTTTGTGCTTAATGGGGCTATTTCATAAAACATTTTCATTTTTATGAAAACGACCTCATATTCTGTCACAGGAAAACACAATTTGCACAAAAATTCACTTTCTTTTTAATGAGATCAGTATAATTGCACTTTAATATTATTCAGAGATTCTTAATGCATACTTGCCCTTTATTTTTAAACCACTGATTCTAAGGAAGTTGGAGTTCTTATTTTGCAGTGTGTATGTACCCATATGTATTAGCTATCTATTGCTGCATAACAACTTCGTTTATAATTATTGAGCCCTTATGAGTCCTTTGATCTTTTGTTTGGTGGCCTAAAGGATTTCTATTTATCTTTAAAATCTCATAGTTAACAGAATATGTTATGAAGTTCACCTTATGGGTAAACTTTCCCACGTACCTTATGGACCCTCTCAATATATAGATTCTGGTTTTCTTTTATTTCCAGAAAGTTTTCTTGAATTACAGTTTTAAATATTCATTCTGTTCCATCATTTTTTTGGCTTTGGGACTCCAATTATATGTACACTGATTGTTCTTTGCCTGTCTACCATTTCAAACACTTTCTCTCTGACCCTTTTTGCTCCTCATGTTATCTTGCTTTTATTCTTTTGGTTCTGTTCCTACCTTTCTTCAGTTTCCCCCATCAAAATTCTAAATTAGTCTATTCTCTCTTAAATGCCTCATAGTCTTGATTTTCTGAATGATTTTGTCATCTAATTTTCTTGTCTAAATTCAATAAATGCTGTTTGATTTCTAATTCAAGGGTGCCCTTTTATGTGCATGTATCAATGTGTCGTTTTTTTTTAAGGATGGCTTTTTATTTGCGTGTGTTTTATTTTCTTTTAGGTTGAGGAAGGAATTGTCTGTCCTCCGAATTTTTGGTTATCTCTTACATTGCAAGACTCTAAAATTTCCCCTTTTCCTTCTTCTCCTCTTCACTACCAAATCCCCCAAAAGTGCCCTTCCCTACCTTTTCATATTCTCTTCCCTCAGAACCAATGCCTTTTGAAGACTGCCACCTCAAATAGCATGAATTTTTAAATCCCTTCCTTAGAGCAGTGTTCTGATCTACTAGTACTCTTTGATAGTATCCAACTCAGGGTAGATTTTTTTTCTTTCTGGCAGTGGTTTTAGATCAATCATAAGTCTGCCACCTCTTCTCTTTTCTGTTCTGCATTGCATTTCCCTACTGTTCTTGTTCCTCACGGGGCTACTGGGGACAGCACGAAAGACAACTTGTGGGAATTGGGTATTTCTTTATCTGCTTGTGGATCAACTTAAAATTGGGGCATTCTCTTTCTCCTGGTTCTGCTAAAGTCATGTATTTTACTTGGCTGTATTTATCCTTCTGTTGTCCTGAATTGTTTTGAGAGATTCAGGTATTTGCGGCCGTCATCTCAGCTAGGCCTAGGGCTAATTTAGAATGTCTTTTTACTATATTTTTGTGTGAACCCCATCAATCACAGAGATTTGACTGTCTTAAGTTCCTGCCGTTTTTACTAAGAATCTATTTGCTAGTTTGTGTTTGCCAGATGTCAAATTACGTTATTATGCTGAGTATGCTTTTTCAAGCCTCATACCCTGCAACCTGTAGCTTCTAGTATTGCCCCCACCTTGTCGCCCCAAGAGGTAATCTCCACTTTCCTCATCCCTTGCTTCCTGACCATTATTCTAGCTATAGCACAAATCGCTGTAATATATATAATGCAGACTCTGGAGGTGGTGGGGTACAGAAGCCCTGACATGGTCGGGGGAAACTCAGAGTGGCAGGCCCTAGAGTCAGTGGATTTCCTAAACCTCCATGATGTTAGGAAGGAAAATCTGAAACTCTATAGATATGAAAAAATGAATCAGATGAAATCAGTTCCCACTCTGCTCACCATCTGAGATCCTGGCCTCAGAACATAACTATTTGCTATTGTTATGAGGGAAATAAAATCAGGAATCATTTTAAAAGGGAAGGTCATGAGAAAATAATGACATATGTGTAAGTCAAAAAATGCCATTTAGTACTTTGGATCTCATAATCTGTAACTTTACAGCAGTGTGTGCACCCATTAATAACTGGTAAAGGGCCATTTTAGGCTTAGCAACAAGTAAGTTGAACAATTTTTCAAAACTCAATCTCTTTGTTAATGGAGGAACCTCTCTGGATCCAGTTCCTTCTCAAAAAATTCTCTCCACTTCTAAACCACCTTATTTTCTATCTCTATACTTTTTCTTAAGATCTTTTATTATGAAATATTTTTATAAATGCTGCAGAGAAGATTAAAGAGGTGTTGCAACCCTAGGACCACAGAGTTAGAGGTTAGGCCTGTAAACTATCAGACAGTCTTATTACATAACTATTTCATACCCAGTTGATTTGGTTTATACTTGTTTTCTTTATCTACTATAAAACTGAATGTTATAAATAACACTTTTGGCCCCTTTCAACCAACTCTAACCATTAGCTGGTAGAATCGACAGTTATTCAAGTCAAAAAATCCCAGCTGACCAACACTGTGGTTCTCGTTGTTGCTGTTTTTGGGTTTGGTTTCACCTCTGAAATAGGTCTAAAAGCATGGTTATGGACCTAGGCTTTAGGTCCTCAGGTATGCACCCACCAGGACTTTGTTCCAGATTGTTACTTGGCCCCTGGTCTCCTTGTTTGTGTTCCTGACAAATAACTCTTTGTCTTCAATACCTTAGCCAGAGCAACACTGAAACACCCTTCCCACTTGAGCAATGTGATTTGCCATCTGATGGAATCTGGTGCAAATTATTATTCTCCAGCCCCAAATGAGACAGAAGTGCTAATGAAGAGTGGCAGGGAATCATGGGAAGATAAAAGCATTCGAAGGAGGCAGGAGGCTGGGCCCTAGTCCCTGCTCTGCCATTGGTTCACTGTTTAACCTGGGCAAGTCTCTTTCCTGCTCCCTGGTCCTCAGCTTTCCCATCTGAACTAGATGATCTTTGGTGATCCTTGTAGCTCAGGGTAACTCAGGCCTTTTCTAAAAGGGACTTTCATTATACATTGACCTCATGGCCTCTAAGAGCTTTGTAGGCCTCATGGAGGGAGCACTGCCTGCATAGGCAGGAGAAAGGGGCGATGTCAGAGAAAGGAAGGATGAACTCTCGCCCCACAGCTCAGACAGGCGATAGAGGATGAGTGAGCACTCAAAGCCATCTTGGCATCTAGTCCCTGCTGTATCACCCATACCAAGAGGCCAACCAGTCTCTGTTTGGACACTACCACCAGTAGTGACCTCATTCCCTTCCAACCCAGCCCCTTTTGTTTTACATATTTAGATGCAGCAGAGATGAAGAGAAGTGGATATGTTCAAGAGCTATTCACAGGTTAAAGTGACAAGAGGGAGGGGTCAAGGATGAAGCCTAGTTTTCTGACTCCTCAAAGTACATGGATGGTGGTACATTCCATCAGGAACAGGTTTGGAGTGGGTGGGGGAAGGTCATGAGTTCAGTCTTGAACAGATGACTTTGAGGAGCCACTGAAACATCCAAGGAAAGGCAAATGGCCAGTTGGATATTCAGATCCAGAGCTCAGAAGAGACATCAGGCTGGGGACACAAGATTTAAAGTTATTGTTCCAAAAATCGATAGCTGCAGTCGTTGAGGAAAAACTGTGAAATAAAAAGGAAAAAAGGAGTCTCAGATGAAAACTTGAGAAATAGCAGCACTGAAAGCATAGGTAGATGAGGAATTGCTTGGCAGCCAGAGAGGTGGGGGAAGAACCAGAGAGTGACACATCAGAAGCCTTCCAAGGAGGGTCTCAGGAAAGACAAAGTTGTCAGTAGTGTCAGGGACTGTTGAGGAGTCAGGGAAGATGAGCAGAGGAATGTCTATAGGATGCACTGAGGTGGAGGTGATTGGTGACTTATTAAGAATGATTTTGGTAGAGTAGTGGGGCCAGAAGTTGGAGTGGAAGGGGTTGAGGACTGAGGGGGAAGTGAGAAAATGGCGCAGCAGATGTACACAGCTCTGGAAGGGCGTTTAGCTATAAAAGGAGAGAGATGGGCAGTACTGGTGTAAGTGGAATCCACTGATGCCTTCCTGAATGGAAAGGGGTTTGCCATGGCTATATGTCAACGTGATTATCCAGCTGAGACAGAAAAGTTTCATATACAGGACATAAAGGGCTACTGATAGGTCCTTAGAAGGCATAACGGAATGGGTCCAGAGAACAAAGGAAGGGATAGCTTCCTAAGTGTTTCAAAATTCTTTGGGGCTGAGTTTCAACCAGAGCACTTCATACAAGTACATGGCTGTCTTATTTGTAGCACTGGGTCAACTATATAGAATTACAATTTTATGGGCCAAGTGTGGTGGCTCATGCCTGTAATCCCAGCTCTTTGGGAGGCCAAGGTGGGTGGATCACTTGAGGTTAGGAGCTCGAGACCAGCCTGGCCAATATGGAGAAACCCTGTCTATACTAAGAAAATACAAAACCTAGCCGGGCATGGTGGCACATTCCTGTAGTCCCAGCAACTTAGGAGGCTGAGGAAGGGAAAATCACTTGAACCCCAGAGGCAGAGGTTGCAGTGAGCCAAGATCGTGCCACTGCACTCTAGCCTGGGGAACAGCCTGGGCCACAGACTCTGTCTCAAAAAAAAGAATTAAAATTTTACCATTTCCTTTGCATAGGTATTATCTGCTCCTCCCATATCAAAATTATTCAATTCTATGAAAATATAACCAACATCTACAAAAGTCATGATACCTGAACAAATGTTATATTTATTCAGAGAAATGAAATTCAGATATATTAAAGCAAGAAAACGCAGAAACCTGTGTTTTGGTACACTTCACCAGAACATTCTCCAGCCTCATCTTCTGCTTGTCTGAAGGAAATCCAAATGGAAGATAAGACATCAAGAATTTGTGTTAATCATTCATCAATCAGCCTTCTTTGTCCTCAGGATAGAACCACTGGGCAGGCTGCTCTGGTCCTCAGTTCTTGCCCACATGGCCACCCAGCCATCTGATTCCTAACAAAAGCCGGGAGTATTGGTCATTACCCTCTCCCACACTGCCCACCCCCTCCCCATTCCCTCATGTAGATTCAGAGCCATTCTCATCACAACGCAGAAGAGGGAAAGGTATCTCCACGGGGCACTTCACTCAGAAGAATGACCTCCCTGCACGGTCAAGCACCATGAAGCCATTGAAGCTCTCTCTCTTTCCTACTTGGGGTTTTTTTCCAAGTAGGATCCATTTTTCCACAGCCTGTTCATTTAGATATACCCACTCTATTCACATTTGCTGAGACCTTTCATGCAACACACAGAAAAAGGTCACAGGAACAAGTGGATAATGAAGACACAGCCCTTCACCAGTAAACCTTAGGTTCATAGACTCCAAGGGGATTCTAAGAGATCATGGGTTAATGGGGTCACCCAGTTGAGCCTCTCATCCACGGGGAGGTCTCCTCATCAGCTTCTGTAAACAATGGCACTGCAACCTCTATTTGAACTGAAGTGACGAGGAGTTCCTAACTTATGAGGCTGACACAGGAGCCGACAGGACACTATATTTGAATTTCTAAAGGATTCTCTTTCAGAAGAGGAGCCTGACCCTAAGGGCAGAAAGAGGAACCTAAGACAGAAGCTCAAAGAAGTGGCTTTCAAGTTCACACGAGGGAGAGGACCTTGAGAGACGGGGCTGCCAAACAGCTGTCACGCTCTCATCTTCCGCTGTTCTTCCCCGTTCCTTCTGATCCAGAGGGCCCTCCTGCCTAGCCTACTTATGATCCACTGTAATTGTGGAAGAAGAATTCCTACCACTGAGCCAAGACAAGTCTGGGAACTTCTACTGATTTGTCCCTTTTAATGCTCACAGAGACAGTGGCCATCCCATCCTTTTCTAGGAAGAAGCCTTCAGAATTCATAATTGGGTCATGTCCTACCTGAAATCATGTTAACAAAGCTAAGAAGTCCCAAATCCACCCAGCAGACAAAAGAGAGAAAGAATGTTTACTTAGACAAGAGCCGGCCCCCAACTGTGATGTTCTAAAAGCAGAGGATGCTGTCAAGCGCCAGCGCCATTAGCAGAGCTTCTGCCGACCCCAGCCGACCCCAGCCGACCCCAGCAGAGGTACACAGCTTGATGGCAGGAGTTGTATTTTTGTTTACACAAATGGGTTCAGACGTCACCTAAAGTCCTGCAAGCTGCTTTTTAAAGTAATGATCATGAACATCATTAATTTTTATTGTTATGAACATCCTTCCCTTCTGTACATGCAAATGTACCTCATTCACTTTACAAGCTGCCTGGTATTTCATTAAGTGGGCGCACGTAATTCATTTAAGTAATCTGCTCTTACCGGACAGCTGAGATAGTTTCAAGTCCTTCCAAAACCACAGTGAAAATTCTCATGCACACTTCCGTCAGTGTGCTCCGGCAAATGTGAATACCTTTTCCCTCAGCTTTTTCACAGTGAACACCTTCTACACACATCTCTGTGCATATGAGGATTTCCAAGACTATATTTTTGAAACAGAATTGTATAGCCAAAGGGGATGAATATTTTTAAAATTTGCTGCCAAATTGCCCTCCAAAAGACCTTACCAATTTATATATCCTCACCAATGAGAAAAAGAGGGCTCCTGTTTCCCCCACATCCACTAAAACTCTGGTTATTTTTGACGCTTTAATTTTTGCCAATTTGTTAGGTGGAAAATAGATTAAAAATAAAAGAATTGCATTTCCCTGGCCATTGAGGGTATGGAGCATATTTTATATCTTTGTTGGCATGTTTATTTCTTCTTCAGTGACTTGTCTTTTCACAGCCTCTGTTGGTTTTTCTTTTATTTGTCTCTTCATATTGATTTGGAGAAACCTTTTATGTCATTGGCCTTATTAATGCTTAATCTGTTTTCTGGGCCATAAAAATTTTCTCCTGCTCCATCACTTATCTTTTAACTTTGCTTATCTTTGCTCATTTTTTAATGACTTACTCAAATTTTCTTATTGATCTGTAAAGCCCTTTTCTAGCTTAAGCATATCTATCTTTGTCGTAAGTCTTGCAAATATTTTTGTCTTCCCTTTTTTTGGACTTTATTTAGAGGAGACTTTCTGTTTATTTAGACACATATCCCATTGCATACTGTAAGTCCTTAGGAAGGTTTTCCCTACCCTGAGATGAGATACTCACCAGTATTTTCTTCATGGTTTCCTAGATATAATTTTTTAATGCATCTGGAATTTATTTTGTTACGTAGTATGCTGTAAGAATCTCACTTTTTTTTCTCCCCAAAATAGTTGGCCAAATTTCCCAATATCTTTCATCAAATTAGTCATCCTTTCCTCTCTGGTTTGTAATCCCAACTTACTCATACACTTCATTTTTATTTGGACTTAAAAGAGGTAAAAAAATGATGCTTATCAACAATCTTGACTTCATTTGCAGGGAAGAGATGAATTGCTATTTGTTTTGGATGGGAAAGGAGAGTGGTGTGGGATAAAATCAGGGGAAGGCAGTCAAGACAGTCATGGAATTTGTTGTGAAAAAGGAAAGTCTGAGGAAGAAAGGCCAACAGAGAAAACTACTGAGTCATAAAAGGAACGTGTTATTTTTTTTTAAATGACTTAGGATTCGCCATAGGGAAGGAATATTTGGGGGGGTCTTTAAAAAGAGATAATGCGAACAGAATTGAATTGGTTATACTGGGCTCCCAGCTGAAAAAGAAAGTCCCACAGTCAGTCTACCTTGCCAGAGAAGCCTTGAATGGTTGTCACGAAGCCTAGCATAGACTGCATGTTATGTTGGGAGTTTCTAATTAATTTAAAAATTCAAAGAACTAACATTATTGCTATATTAAATAGTATATATATATGTTCATTATTAAAAATTAAAGACAGAAGCCAGGCATGGTGGCTAACACCTGTAATCCCAGCACTTTGGGAGGCTGAGGCAAGAGGATCACTTCAGCCCAGGAGTTTGAGACCAGCCTGGAAAACATAGCAAGACCTTGTCTCTACAGAAAATAAAAATTAAAAATGCCTATGGTCCCAACTACTCAGGAGACTGAGGAAAAAAGATCATTTGAGCCTGGGAGGTCAAGGCTGCAGTAAGCCATGACTGCATCACTGCACTCCAGCCTGGGTGACAAAGTGAGACCTTGTGTCAAACAAAAGAGAGAGAGAAAAGGAAAGAAAGAAAGAAAGAAACAAAGAAAGAAACAAAGGAAGAAAGAAAAATAGAATCATGTTAGCTAACATTTGTTGAGAACCTACTATGGTCTAGCACACATTAGCTGCTTTACACATACTTTGCTTTATAAAAAGAAAATTAAAACCATTGTAATCTTACCATCTGAGATCAACCACCATTAACACTCCGCTGTATTTACTTCCAGTCTTATTTTCCGGATATGTATTTTATGACAGTAGATAATAAGTGTTGAGCCCTTATTTGCAAGCCCAGAACTAATAAAATAGTTTATTTAAACCTTTGAAAATAGTTATTTTAAACCCTGTAACAATCCCATGAGATAGGCAGTATCATTATCTTAATTTTACAGATAAGGAAACTGAGACTAGAGAAGTCAAGCAATGTGCTCATTCTGTATGCCCAGTTTTGTAAATTAATTTCTGTCACTTAAGCTTGTATCAGGAATATTTTCCCACATCATTAACTATTCCACAGAAGAGATCACTTAATGGTTGTATAATACTCCATGATATGGGCATGTCATCATTTATTTGACTATTTCAGTGTTTCTCTTCGATTGTTAGTGATTTTTATAGAACAAATATTGCTGCGATAAACACCCTTGTACTTAAAACTTCATGCATGTCTGAGCACTCACATAAAAATAAATTGCTGGGCTCAGTGACTCATGCCTGTAATCCTAGCACTTTGGGAGGCCAAGGCAGGAGGATCACCTGGAGTTCGAGACCAGCCTGGTGAAACCTCATCTCTACAAAAATACAAAAATCAGCCAGGCATGATGGCAGTACCTGTAATCCCAACTACTCAGGAGGCTGAGGTAGAGAATTGTTTGAACCTAGGAGGCAGAGGTTGCAGTGAGCCGAGATCAGGCCATTGCCCTCCAGCCTGGCTGACAGAGCAAGACTCTATCTTAAAAAAAAAAAAAAAAATTAACAGTTGAGTTACTGAGTCACTTTTTTCAGGCTCTTTCCACATATCGTTAAATTGCCTTCCAAAAAATTTCTATTTTATAATAGACCAGCAATAAATAAAAGCATCCATTTTATGCCCCAGGCAACACTAGATATTATTAATTTTAAATCCTAGCCCATTTAAATGGGTAAACAATTATATATCATAATTTTGGTTCATTTTTATTATACAGGAGAAATAGGACAGACTTCAGTTCTTCCAAAAATTTTAGTGCGGCCTCTATCTTACTCCAGGCACTCTTGTGAGGGCTGAGGATACAACAGTGAACAACACAGACCCAATGTGACCCTTTTAGGGCTCACGACCTAACATACAGGGTACATTAAACACAAAATTCATGAATTCCTATTGTATGTTCTATAATAAGCATTTGTAGTGTGTGTTTATCGGCCCTTTTTAAGGTAAAACACCAAGAGCTTATTTACTCTTCATCACAACCCTTTTAGGTAGGTACTATTATTATTTGCATTTTACAAATGAAGAAACTGAGTCACCAAGAGGTTAAGAAATTTGCCCAAAGTCGTAGAACCAATAAGTAGCAACGACACGATTCAAATCCAGACAGAGCAGCTCCAGTGCCCTTCAGCACGATTACGATACCATACTGTGCCTTCCTTCTGCTGGAGGGAAGACGCGCGGGCTGCTGTGGGACGCCGAAAATAGGGAAAGAAGTTGTAGAAAAATGAAATGTTAGCCAACAGTAAAAGGGCACAGAGATGGGAGGAGTTCACTTTGTCAACAATATTGCCACGAAGTGCTGAACTGTATTTTTTTTTTTTTTTTTTAGACGGAGTTTTTGCTCTCGTTACCCAGGCAGGAGTGCAATGGCGCGATCTCGGCTCACCGCAACCTCCGCCTCCTGGGTTCAGGCAATTCTCCTGCCTCAGCCTCCTGAGTAGCTGGGATTACAGGCACGTGCCACCATGCCCAGCTACTTTTTTTTTTTTTTTGTATTTTTAGTAGAGACGGGGTTTCACCATGTTGACCAGGATGGTCTCGATCTCTCGACCTCGTGATCCACCCGCCTCGGCCTCCCAAAGTGCTGGGATTACAGGCTTGAGCCACCGCGCCCGGCATCTTTCCTCTTTTTTAGGGGAGTAGGTGAGGGTAACTCGTGACAAAAATCAGCAGATCATACAATAAGGAAACCTGGAACAGTCCAAACAGGAAAGGAGTAGTCTAAATTCTCCTGCTCGGAGGCAGCAGAGGAAGGAGAGACCTCCACCTCCCTAGGCCTCAAGGAATGGGAAGGATACAGTGTTCAATAGCAGCAGTCAAATCTGAAACGATAAGGAGAAAACGAAAACGTCTACTTTTCCAGGTATCCCCCAGTGTGGTCTGTAGCCCCCACTGGAGGCACCTGTGGTTTTGCAGACCAGAGGGCTCCATTCTCGTAGGCTGCAGCGCCACCTAGCAGGTGTAAGGCTGAATGGCGTCATAACCACTCCCGCAGTCCTAAGAGTCCTTGAAGAGAGGAGGACCCACGTGGCTAGCACGGTGCTAAGTGTTGAGGTCACTGCGGGGAACAAACAAGTCTCTGCCCTTGAGAAGTTCACTGTCCATCTCGGGAGACAATCACAGGCCCTAGAGCAGAGACCTGTGCAAGTGTTCAGGAAACACGGAGGGGCAAGGCTGCCCTTAACTTGGAGTTCAGGGAAGGCCACACAAAGAATGTGCTATTCCAATCAGCTCTTCAAAGATGAGTCATTATTAAAGATAAGTCCAGCAGTAAAAGATGGAAAAAGCTCCAGGCAATAAGACTGGAAGCTCAAAGGTCCAGAGGTGTGAAAGAGTGTAGAGCACTCAGGGAAGACTGGAATGTCCAAATCACAGCCAAGAGCAACTTTACAGGCAGTTTAGCCTGCTTCTTTTATGAATCACATTAGTGAGATTTGAGCAAGAAAGGGACTTTGTGCAGATTCATATCCTAGGCTAGGAGTGTCCACACTGGAACCTATGACTCTCGGTCCCATGCGCCTTCCACTGAACCATGGAAAAGCAAGGCCAGCCACCTGCATCCAGCTCCCTGGGAAGGGCCACATTCAGATGGCAGGGATCATTAGTGAGGCTGTGTGCATACAAGATTGACCATGAACTCAAGAAGAATATATGCCTGCACTCAAAACCCACCTCCACCAGTAGCGATGTAACTTTCATCAAGTTGCTTCTTTCTCAGTCTCTATTTCCTTATCAGTCCAATGGGAAAGATGACAGCCCTTACCTCATACAGTTGTGAGAGTGGAAAAAGTGAATTCACATTAAGGCTTGGCACAATGCCCAGCACATGCTAAATGCTTGACAATTAGATATTAAAGACCATCGTTTTAACATTGTCACTTTGTATTGTACTATTAACGGTATTTTTCTTACTCAGAGGTATTATTTTTAATTGTTATTTATAATTTTTACTATTTGTCATTAAGTGTTGAGAACTGGGGCCTTTCTGGCTGCATAAGAATAGACACAGAAGCCCCAGTCTTGTTTTCAAAACTTGAAGGGCTATGCTGGAACAAGAGAGTAGAGATGGCCTGAGGTGACCCAGGGGCCAAGCTGGGCACAGTGCAGGATGGAAGAGTCCAGTCCACTGTAAAGAAAACCTTGCCCACTCATCAAGCAGCCTTGGGAGGAAGGTATTTATTTGTTATTGGAAATGTTCAGCCTAACACCAGATGACCATTTGTCAAGGCCACCTCCTACCTTGCACAGGGCAGGAAGTCATCTAGTCCATGGCACTATCTGATGCTTTAAACATCTAATTGAGCTCTTAAACATCTAATTGAGCTCATATTCTAGGGAAATATGATTTGGTAGGTCATCTGGGAAGACAGCTGTCTGTTTATAAATTTCAAAGTCATAAGCAATGCTCAAAGAAGTCAGGGTCCAAAACACATAACCTTGTTTTTCAGAGTAATTTGTTAGATTTTAGTTGGAAACATGAGGAAGAGGCTGAGATGCCTGTGTCAGACTAGAGACCAGGGAAATGGGCTAGAGGAACAGAAGGCAGCTCAGCTTATCCTCAAATGCCGCCCAGAGAATGAGATTTCATTTTGAGAAGACACACAGGGCTGCCCCAAAGCTGATAGCCATTTTAGTGTAAAGGTGCTAAATGTCTTAAAATAATTCAATAACAAAGCACATCAAATGCTGACTATTCAAACATAAAGGGTCTGCTATGTGCAAAGCACTTGGAATATAACAGTAAATCTAAGGCCAGGCACAGTGACTCATGCCTGTAATCCCAGCACTTTGGGAGGCCGAGATGGGCGGATCACCTGAGGTCAGGAGTTCAAGACTGGCCTGGCCAATATGGTGAAATCCCATCTGTACTAAAAATACAAAAAATCATCTGCGCATGCTGGTAGGCGCCTGTAATCCCAGCTACTCTGGAGGCTGAGGCAGGAGAATCACTTGAACTTGGGAGGCGGAGATTGCAGTGAACAGAGATCACACCACTGCACTCTGGCCTGGGCAACAAGAGCAAAACTCTGCCTTAGAAAAAAAAAAAAAAAAAAAAAAAAAAGGAAATCTGCCGGGCGCTGTGGCTTACGCCTGTAATCCCAGCACTTTGGGAGGCAGAGGCGGGTGGATCATGAGGTCAGCAGTTCGAGACCAGCCTGACCTACATGGTGAAACCCTGTCTCTACTAAAAATACAAAAATTAGCCAGACATGGTGGTGTGCACCTGTAATCCCAGCTACTCAGGAGACTGAGGCAGGAGAATTGCCTGAACCCAGGAAGCGGAGGTTGCAGTGAGCACTCAGGCCTAGGTGACAGAACGAGAGTATGTCTCAAAAAAAAAAAAAGTAAATCTGAGAAGCAGACAAAGCTAAGAAGTCTAGAAGAGGCAATAAGAAGACCTGGGCAGAAAATAACTGCAATCCAAGGTAGAAAATGCCTAGTGTTACGAAAGAGGCACATGGGATTGTATGCTTCACAAGAGGAAGCACTGGAGGAAGGTTTTGCAGAGGAAACGACATCTCAGCTAGGCCTTCATTGACACAAGAGAGTTGGACCCCAAATGATGGAAGGGAAGAACATCTCAGGGGGAAACAGTAGTGTGGGCAAAATTGCAGAGTTCTGAAAGCATGGGCTGAGGAATTGGAAGTACAGGTAGGTGGCTCCTCCTGTGACTGGAGCACAGGGAGTGTGGAGTGGGTTGGGACAGGATGTAAGATCAGAGGAGTAATTAATCATCCAGCCGTTGCATTCCTAGGTCTATTCCCAAGAGAACTGAAAACATACCGCCACATCAAAGACTTACACACCAATGCTTAGAGCAGTTTTGCTCATAATAGCCAAAATGTAGAAACAACCTATTGTCCGTCAATCAACAAATGAATAAATAAAATGTGTTATTTCACAATAAAATATTACTTAGCATTTCAGCAAGAGGAGGGGGTGAAGTATCAACACATGCTACAACATGGTAAACCTTGGAAATGTTCCAAATGAAAGAAGACAATTACCTAAAATGCATATTTATTGATTCCATGTATATGAAAGGTCCAGAATAGGGTAATCTATAGAGACAGAAAGTATCCTAGAGCAAGCAGGGAGACGAAGGGATTAGGTGTTGGTGGAAAAGCGCTTCTTTTGGGGATGGTGAAGGTGTTGATGGAAAAAGGTGTTGATGTTGAGGGATTTCTTTTGGGGATGATGAAAATGTTCCATAATTGATCATGGTGATGGTTGTAAAATTCTATGAATATACTAAAACCATTTAATTGTACATTTGAAACGAGTGAATTGTATGGGATGTGAACTATATCTCAATAAAGATATAAACCCCAAAATGGTCCTTCCCCAGAGGCAGCATGAGAAGCGCTGGAACAGACCACAGAGAACATCCAGTTTCACTCCCATGGTACAGAAGGAGACATGAAGGCCCAGAGAGAGGACGGACTTGTGCAGGGTCTCACAAAGGCCAACAGCAGGGCTGCAACTAGAACACAAGACTCTGCCCATGGCCTCAGTGTCCTTCCCACTGCATGGGGCTGTTACCAATATCCTTCCACTCCTAGAACCACACGCCTCAAGCAGAAGTCATGATCACAGCTGTCAGAGTCTTCCTAGAGAAAGAGAAGTGGAACCAGATTATTTATGATTCTTTCTCAGGATTTGAAGAAAGGTCATAACTGACAGGCTTCTGTCCCCTTTCTAATATTTCCATTAGATGGTCATCTAGCAACCCTTGAACAATCTTGATGAAGGGAACCCCAGTACCTCCAAAATGCCTCTGAACACCTTTGTGGTGCACAGAACTGCGTCTCCCTGTGGCTCCTTCCTGATGATGGGAGAGGGACGCTGCAGTCAGACTCTGGGAGAGGCCTTGCAATGACCCCCAGCTGCATCTGCATTACTTTTTCTCACTTGATTAAGTGCTTCTAAGGCAGAGGCTGTGTTTTTTTTATTTTCTTTTCTTCTTTTCTTTTGAGACGGAGTCTCACTCTGTCTCCCAGGCTGGACTGCAGTGGTGTGTTGATCTCGGCTCACTGCAACCTCTGCCTCCAGGGTTCAAGCAATTCTGCTGCCTCAACCTCCCAAGTAGCTGGGATTACAGGCGCGCACCACCATGCCCAGCTAATTTTTGTATTTTTAGTGGAGACGAGGTTTCACCATGCTGGCCAGGCTGGTCTCAAACTCCCGACCTGAGGTGATCCAACCGCCGTGACCTCCCAAAGTGCTGGGATTACAGGCATGAGCCACTGTACCCGGACCGTGTTTGATTTTATATCTCGACCTCCTGAAATATGGCCAGATTCAGAGAAGGAAGTTCTAAACACTTGCTGAAGGAATTAGAATTAGTGAACCAAAGGAACCATAGGCCTTGATGCTTCTAACCAAGCCCCTCCCCTGGAGCATGTCTCTTTCCTTGGTGTCATTAACATGACCCAATGTTGATGCACTGCCCGTTTCTGGGCTGCTCCACTGCTTTGACTTCTGCTTCCTGCCCATAGCACTGGCATTTCTTAAAGGTTAAACTTCAGCTTTTCTGGCTCTTCTCACTGTTAGAGAGTTCCTCTACTCTCCAAGCTCACTCCAGACTCCCCTGCCAGACTCATTGCTCACGTAAACTTGGGTGGCAATTCTGAGTGCTACTGGACATCTCAACTGAACATCCTCCCGCCACTACAGACGTCCAAAACCAATTCATCGTGCCTCTGCCAAGAACAGCAGCCTTTCTAGGCCTTCATGCCTCTTATTAGAACTAAATATGGCAAAAAATTTGGATTTTTTTTTTTTTTTTGACACAGAGTCACAGAGTTTCGCTCTGTCACCCAGGCTGGAGTGCAGAGGAGCGATCTCTGCTCACTGCAACCTCTGTCTCCTGGGTTCAAGCACTTCTCCTGCCTCAGCCTCCCGGGTAGTTGGGACTACAGGCACCCACCACCACACCTGGCTAATTTTTGTATTTTTTTTTTTTTTTTAGTAGAGATGAGTTTTCCCATATTGGCCAGGCTGATCTTGAACTCCTCACCTGTGATCCACCCACCTCAGCCTCCCAAAGTGCTCGCCCTCCTGCCCTTTCTCCTGTCACAGGCATGAGCCACCATGCCCAGTCAGGAAAATATTTTTATAACTATGAAATTATTCTCAATTTTGTTAACACACAGCCTTTGTCCTGCTAAAACAAAATCAGGAAGCTAAGACATTCAGGACTTGCCTCTGTGCAAAGCTGGCACAGCTAAAATGTAAATAGGAAGCAAAGAATCAGCTTCTGGGTTATTGAAATCCATGGCAAAAACCGTCTTGAAAGCCAGGATTCTGGTTTGGAAGAACCGGTCTTTTCAAGACAGAATAGGTCTCTGAGTTCTACAAACATGGTTTGGGGCATGGAAAACTAAGCCTGAGGGATGGGGCATCAATTCCAGCCATGTGTGGCTTCTCCTTCTTCCTTTAAATGTATCCCTATCGCACAGGCTCAGCCCCTTCCACACCTTCACGCCTTCTCTCCTGCCCTGCTGCAGGCTGAGCCCTTACCACCCAGGTGTGGACTGTTGTAACAACTCCTTACCCAGCACCTCAGCTCTGTCTCATGCCTCCGCCATCCATCTTACACAGTCTACCACAGTCATCTTTCTAAAACCCTATCTCACATGCCTTGGAGGCAGGTGCCTCCCCTTGGCCTGCTAAACAATTCGTATCAATTCAGTACTTACTGAACACCCACCAGATGCTAGGCGTTGCACTAGACTGGTGTCAACCAACAACAACCCCTAGGCCCAATCAGGCCCACCAACTCTTTTTATAAATAAAGTTTTATTGCCAGGCCCAGTGGCTCATGCCTGTAATCCCAGCACTTCTAGAGGGTTAGGTGGGAGGATCACTTGAGCCCAGGAGGTCAAGACCAGCCTGGGCAACATAGTGAGACTTCATCTCAAAAAATAAAAAAATAAATAAATAATTAAAACATGAGGTGAGAGGAGTGTTTGAGCCCAGGAGGCTGAGGCCGCAATGAGCCGTGATAGCAGCACTGCACTCCTGCCTGGGTGACAGTGCAAGATGCTGCCTCAAAACTAAATAAATACATAAATAAAGTTTTATTGGAAGCTAGTTAAGCCTGTTCATTTACATATTTATTCACATATCGTTGACGGAGGTTTTCATACCAAGAGGGCATAAATAGCTGTGACAAAGGCAGTACAGTCCAAAAGTCTCACATATTTACTACCAAGCCCTTCGTAGAAAAAGTTCACTAACCCATGTGCTAGAATCCAGGGCTACATAGCGTGGTTCCCTGCTGCCACGGAGCTTCTGGAGCAAGGCCTTCCACCCTCTAACCTTGCCTTCTGCCCTTTCTCCTGTCCCTCTCCACGAGTCCTCTGAGAGTCCAATGGTTCCTACACTTTTGGAATTTATAAATCAGTCAAAATACTGTTTTCAGTTACAAAGGATATACATAGGGTTATCAGGTGGGTACATTTCGAAAACCAACCACCATCTAATATCACCATTGTTTTATAGGGAGAAAGAATCCACATTAAAAAGCTGCAAAAACATTATTTATCTAAATCTAAAGAACATTTCCTTAAGCTACATTAGGTTTATATTCTCCTGGTGTCTTTTCCCATTTTTTGCTGTGAATGATAGCATTCTTCAGTCACCACGGGTCTGAAGTCAGGCACACAGGAATCTTTGATCTAGTCTAGGCTTCTGGTTTACTTTGTACTACTCAATTTTTCTATGGATCTTCCCATGAGATTCAACATCCAGAAAGCTCTTCCTCCTTCTTTCCTGCTCACTGTGCAGAGCCCAGCTGGTCAGCAGCAGGAGTACAGCGTTCCTCCAGCAGCACCCTGCACGCAAGCTGTTCAGAGGCACATCCCGGCTGTCAGCAGCAGGGCTGAGTGATGCGACTGCAGGTGTCTCTGTCAGCCGTAGAGCAGGGTGACAGGATGGCCCAGAAGGCTGCCTGGCGTGTGGCCTTTCCTCTGGCACGGGCAGGTGAACCCGCTGACACAGTCACGCTGACAGTTCTGTAGCACAGATTCTTACCCGAATACCAGATCCGTGAGCACTGGCTCCTGCCAAGTCTCTCACATGACCCAGAGGCCACAAGGGCCTGGGTGGCCGCGGCCAGCTCCCAATCAGCAGACAGTGTCGACAGGCACTGGGCGAGGTCGCCCTACTGCCAGGCAGCCCCAGGATACTGGGTACTCGCCGCTCACATGAAGCCTCTGGAATCCCCTCCTACAGTCCCAAGACCCGTGGGAAATAAATCACGGCTCCACTGAGAAGGTAACCCCAGCAAGGCCTGGCCCCGTTTTCTGCCTGACTTTGATTTGGGGACACGCATTTTCCAAAAGCGCCTGCTTACTCAACACCGTCTCCTCTCCTGCTGCGTGTTGGGGGAGGGGAATGTGCTTATGGCCACTTGTAAAATCCTCCACTGTGGGTGAGAGATGACATTAAACACCCTATTTTAAATTTTTTATTTTTCACAAGTGGAGCAGGGGTTGCATTTTTCTAACAGTTTTCCATAAGAGAAGTTGAGAATTTCATTGTCCTTCCAAGCTGGTCTATAGCAAAGTTGTTTCGCTTCTCAACTGTTCTCATTTAACCCATTAGTGTGACATGGGCTATGGAGGGGGTGGGGGGTGGGGGGTAAGCTTCCAAGGGAAAACGAGAGACCCTGAATTAAAACTGGAAGGAAGTTTCAAGATCACAAACAGCTCACACTTCTGAGGGAAACTGAGTCAAGGAGAGGCAAGAGCTCAAGACTTCACTGGTAGAACTGAAACCAGGAATAAGATTTCGTTGGTTGATCCAAACGTCTTTCAACTACAACCTGAAAAGTCCAGCACGTCATTTCCTAAAATCCAGAATGAAGGTGATTTTCCTTTTAGAAAAAGAGGGTGTAGGTACTAGCTCAGCTTAAGAAGGGGTGAGGAAGGCGGGGGGGCTGTGGTGAAGAGGGAGGACGTGGAATCCAGCAGACAGTTAGATGAAAACACCTCACCCCTCACAGTAACACCTCCATTCAAGGTTGAAAAAATAGAGCCCCCAAATATTAAGTAATGAATCCATAAAAATTTGTTCCCGAAACACCATCACATTTGGCCCAGATGGGGAAACCAAGGCTCAGAGGAGGGACAGGAGCTGAGTGAAGGTCACACACAGTCTGGTGAAGGGTGGGATTAGGGGCTAGGCCTCAGGAGTCTGAGCCAGCTCTCTCCCTGGCACCGGGTCAGACCGTCAGCAATCCCTGTCCTGAGGCTGATGGCCAGCCTTCAACGTGGGACCTCATCTCAGCTTTCCCCACTGAGAGTCAGCTGTTCTTTCAGGCCATTGGGTGCCAGGCTGATATTGCATTCCTCTCCTTGGCTCCAGAGCCAGGGACATGCTCACTGCTTGGACTGGTAAGGGGACCTTTCCTGCCGCCTGAGCCATCCTTTGCAGAATGATTTCTGTGTAGTAACTCAGAGGACAGCTGGCTTGGGGGCTGGCAGGTGAGGCTCTGAGTCAGGCCTGGCTAGTTGGTGAGGATCAGCTGCCTTCCAGGAGGCTTGGGTTTTACTGTTGCCTTGCCACGTGCCATAGAAGGACATGCTGAACTCTCCGCATGACTTGAGGGCAGGGCTCAGGCTGCCTGGGAAAGGCAGGGAGAGAACCTGAGAGCAATCCAGGCAGTGTCCTTTCCTGGGGGTGTCATCAGGGCATGTAGCTTGGAGGCAGCAGTGCCAGCTCCTGTCCTCAGGCAAACGGGAACAGGCAGTCTTGGCCTAAGAACTCCCAGTTCCAGACCCACTTCCAGCAGGTGCCGGCTAGCGAGGCCTGTCGAGAAAACCAGCAGACCAACTCAGCACCAGGCAGGGTTGTCGGAGATGCTCTTCCCCACAGAAAGAGTCAAGGCATCGGAAAGTAATACCCTGTCATGGCCCAGATCCCCCAGCTTCAGGGGGCTGAAGGACCCCAAAGATCTTCTCACCCACACTCCTCATGGCACGGGAGAGAAAATGGAGGCACCGAGAGGAAAGCACTTGCCCAAGGTCTCACAGCGAGTCAGAGCAGGACTGAAATCCAGTCCCGCTGTCTGATCCAGCTTTTATCCCACAAAAGGCTTTCAAAGCGTAGAGTGACACACCTCACTCAGAAGCCCAAAGTGCCATGAGGAGGACATCTCTAGGAGCCTCCAGGTGCCCCTAGCAGGATGGGTAATAAGAGTAGCTGCCTTTTTTTTTTTTTTTTTTTGAGACAGAGTCTCATTCTGTCCCCCCAACTGGAGGGCAGTGGCACAATCTCAGCTCACTGCAACTTCCACCTCCCTGGTTCAAGCTATTCTCATTCCTCAGACTCCCAAGCAGCTGGGATTACAGGAATGCGCCACCACACCCAGCTAATTTTTTTTTTTTTTTTTTTTTTTTTTGATTTTTACAAATACAAACATGGGTTTTCAGTATGTCGGCCAAGTTGTGCTCAAACTCCTGATCTCAAGTGATCTGCCTGGCTTGGCCTCCAAAAGTGCTTGGATTATAGGCGTGAGCCCCTGCGCCTGGCCAAGAGCAGCTGCCCCTACAGAGCCATATTACACAAAGCACTTACGCATCACCTTTTTAAATACTTTCAGTAATCCTATAAGGTAGTGCAATTATTATCATCAACTTACATGAAAATAAACCCAAAGGCCCTATTGGAGCCTCGCTAGCCATTCCTCGTTCTTGTTTTCCCCTTGCTCTTTCAAGACCAACCAAGGGGCTGGCAAAGCTGGCCATTTTTAGAAGACCCTTAGAGCAGGAGGTAAAAGGGCTACAAACAGAATTCCAGGTAACCAGAGGACCAGGATATGGACTCTGCAAACCACCATGTCCAACCATGTAAGGGGAACAATCTACAAATGTCCAACACTCTCCCGCCAAGTGGCTCACTCTGTGATCAGCACAGGGCCAAGTGGGCTGATCTGAACCGGAGCCTCCCAGGAAGCATGCACCGGAGAGAAGCAGACCCACAGTAACCCTGCCCCTCAATTTCTGTTCCATCTCACTGTTGTCTCCTCCTGCTCCTTCTGCCCCCCACACCTCCTCCTGACAGCCAGTTATGCATCCATTCAAAGAAGCCACAATCAGAGCCCTCTGGAGTCCTTCTCCCTGCAAGCCTGGTGATGCCCTGTGAGGTGTGTGCCTCCCTGTCATTCAGCCCCAACTGATGGGCAAATGGGAGCACATCTGGAGGAGGTGGCCCAATAGGGAGGGGCTGGAACTTCAAGTCCCTAGAAAAGCAGCTGAGGAGCTTGGAAACACTGGGATCATTCAGCCTGAGAAGAAACTCAGGGGAATGCTGTCAATGTTGCCACATCCCTGGAGGGTTGTCAGGAGTGGAGAGAGCAGATTTACCTTGTAGGGCTCCAGAGGACAGAGGTAGGAAGGGGCAGGGTAGACATGAGGGGCAGATTTTAAATCAAAATAAGGAAAGCTCCTTCTTGGGCAGAAGTAACCGAACACAGCCCAGATACGTCAGACCAAATGGTAAGTACATTACGACCAGAGTCAGGAAGCTCAGACTGGAGCCCCACCTCCTGCCTGTGCCACACTGAGCGAGTTACTCAGTGTTTGTCATCCTACAGTGGATAGAGTGATGTGCTTCTCACAGATTCACTTGGAACTCCTTATAGCACCTCCAGAGGCAAACCTGAAATTCTCCAAAAGGAAAGAGGCACAGAGCTCAGCTCCCACTTATCCCGGTTTCAACCTTATCCATGTACAGACATCATGATCCCAGCCAGGGTAGTCACAGACAGAGCTTACAAGGGCAGTGGGCACAGAGGAAAAGTCCTGGTTAGGAACCAGACTAGCCTTGGTTCAAGTTCCAGCTCTGCCTCTTACCATTTTCATCTTTGGCAAGACACCCAACCTCTCTGAGTCTCAGTTTTCTTATCTGTAAAATGAAACTGTAAGCCAAACTCCCTCATAGTTTGTGACAAGGATCAAATGAGGGAGAAGAACAAGCACCCTGGAGGCCATAGGCACGTTTACCTTATCCTTATGGCAAGGATACGCTGAGGATTTCCCACTGTAATTATTTTTACCCCAGGAAGAACAAGAGTAACACAATTGCATTCCATAACAAAGGTCTATTCAACAGACATTCACTGGACACTTACTGTGAGCCAAAAACTGTGCCAGATTCTAGAGGTGCAAGCATACATAAGACAAAATTCTGTGTCCTCTGAGACTAACTGGAAAGATAGCCAGTAAATTATTCACTAAAGCAGAAAGTGGTACACGGAAGTGTGTACAAGTTACAGTAAAAGCACAGAAGAGAGTGACTAGGGCTGAAAGAGGCAAGGATGGGGGCATCAACGGAGGCAGCATTTGACGAGAGTCTGTAAGAATGAAGAGAAACATTTACAAACCTAATAATAGACCGTCGAAATACATGAGCCCAATGGACACAATGGAAGAGAGAAATAGACAGTTTCTACAATACCAGTTGGAGACTTCAATATCCCACCCTCAGTAATAGATAGAACAACAGAGAGAAAACAGGTAAGGAACTGAAGAGTTTGAATAACCCAAGAAAACAACTAGATCTAACAGACATACACAGAACACTCCACTCAACAACAGAATACACATTCTTTTTATGTGCTCAAGGGACATTCTCTGGTATAGACCATATGTTAGGCCACAAATTAAGTAACGATAGCAAACAGAGATGGAATCAACCCGAGTGTCCATCGATGGCTGGATGGATAAGTGAAATGTGGTGTTTACATACAATGGAATATTATTAAGCTTTTAAAAAGAAGGAAGTTCTGACACATGCAACAGCATGGATGAACCTCTAAGACTTACTAAGTGAAAATGTCACCAAAAGACAAATACTGTAAGATTCCACTCACACAAGTAACTTAAGGTAGTCAAACTCATAGAGACAGAAAGGAGAATGGTAGTTGCCAAGGGGTGGGAAGATATGGAGGACCAGGGGGTTAGTGGTAGGGAGCTTTAGTTTCGAATGTTAAGTCCTGTGGATGCATAGTGGTGACGGTTGCCTCTAACGACGTGAATGTACGTAATGCCACTGAACTGAACACTCAAAAATGATTCAAATGTTAAATTTGATTTTATGTAAATTTTATCACGATTTTTTAAAATAAATACTTTTTTTTTTTTAAAGAAAAGAATAAGGAGGGACTGTTCCAAGCAGTCCAGATTGGGGAGAAAAATCTAGACAAGAGAAACAGCTTATGCAAAAGCACAGACATACAAAAGTGACTGGTGTCCTCTGGAAACCACAAAGGCATCCCCATTGTGTAAGACACACAGGGTGGCACAGCGGACTGGAACAGTTCACCGAACGCCCTGCTAGGGAGTTTGGATGCTGCCCTGTGGGCTCTAGGTGAATGGCATGGCCACAGCTGTGGCTTAGAACAATCAAACTAGGAGAACGGGGAACGGGTGAGTGGCACCAGGAGACATACAGAGCATAATACCACTTCTAGACAGACTCCAAGAGGGAAACCACCTTCCAGGCTGCCCGGCCAGCCAGACCTGTGGTCACCCCTTGAGGTCGCTGTCCCAGCGCTGCAGTGAGTGACTCAGCTACTTGCCCCAAGGGGCGATCCACTGACGGCAGGAGGGATTCCCCTGGAAACTTTGATTCTGCTGAGAGAGAGAAAGTTCCCTCGCTGCTTCCCTTCTGCCTGCCTTCCAGGGCCCAGGTTTTCTTCCTCTTAGGCGTAGAGGGAGCACTAAAAGGGGCTTTGCAAACTATGGGTGGAAGGAAGAAAAGGAAAGCAAATCCTTCCCTACCTAACCTCAGGGTTAAAAAAAAAAAAAATCTACAAAATAAATACACAACTTTGAGTAAAATTAGCTGCCTCTCAGCTAAAACTGGTGTGCTATTCTACTCAAAGCACCACGTGGTTTTTCCAGAGGAAGCGAGCCAAGTGCAAAAATATGTATCCTCAAGAAGAATTTGTTGAAAATTAGATTGTCAAAAGTCAATTTGCCAGAAATGTCAATTTGCCAAATGATTCACTGCATCACTGAGCACGTCTTTAAACTTGACGTTGGAGTTTCACCACCATGAAAGCAAAATCACTCATGTCCTAGGTAAGCAGGCCAGCCATAAGACAATGCAGTCCTGCCGTCATTATCCATTGCCTTCCAGAACTGCCCTGGGGGTTGTCTTCGTTACAGTCAATATCTTTAATCCAGGTTAGAGACTGACAAACTTTTTCTTTTCTTTTCTTTTTTCTTTTTTTTTTTTTTTGAGATGGAGTCTTGCTCTGTCACCAGGCTGGAGTGCAGTGACACGATCTTGGCTCACTACAACCTCCGCCTCCTGGGTTCAAGCGAATCTCCTGCCACAGCCCCCCAAGTAGTTGGGATTACAGGTGCCTGCCACCAAACCCAGCTAATTTTTGTATTTTTAGTAGAGACAGGGTTTCACCATGTTGGCCAGGCTGGTCTTGAACTTCTGACCTGAAGTGATCCACCCACCTCGGCCTCCCAAAGTGCTGCGATTACAGGTGTGAACCACCCGTCCAGCCAACAAACTTTTTAAAATAAAGGATCAGATAGTAAATGTTTTAAGTTTTTCAGATCATACTGCCTCTGCCACAACTCCTCAACTCTCAACGCTGGCACTGTAGCAGGAAAAAGCAGTCCTACACAATATGAACATGAATGAATAGCTGGCCTCCAATAAAACTTTACTTAAGAAAACAGACAGTGGCTGCCATTTGGTTCACAGGCCATAGTTTATCGACCCCGATTTAGACTAACACATTTGCCAATACTCATTTGAGAAGAAATTGAAGACCCAATTAGGGTTATAACCGAAGAAGAACTTGAATTAATTGTTTTAAATTTTTCCCACAGAGAAATTATAGGTCCCAGATGGTTTTTACAGGTGGATCCTCCGAACTTTCATAGAACAGATAATTCTAATTATATATAAATTCTTCCATACAATAAATAAAAATGAAATTCTTCCATTTGTTTTGTAAAGCTAACATAGTGTCGATAACACAACCAGACCAGGATGATATGATATGAGGGGAAGACGTACAAACCCCCCACCTCAAAAACATACACAAACATTTAAAAATAGATACATAGAAAAAAACAGCCAGAAAACAGACATAGTTAAGCAGTGTATAAAAAGAAATACACCGTGATTAAGGAAAAGAATAAGTATCATCCTTTATCTTTTCTTTTCCTTAAAAAATGGGATGCTTAAACACTAGGAATCTATCGATGTAACTAACTAAATTAAGAAATTAAAGGGAGAAAATCACATAATCAATAGATGCAGAAAAAGAAATTTAATGAAGTCAGTCATAAATGGATATTGGTAAATAGTTTTTGCAATATATTTGGCAAACTAGTAATAGCAGGTAACTTTCTTAACCTGTTAAGAAGGTATCTGCCAAAAAACTTACACAAGTATCATATCTAAAAATACAAATATTATGATCTCTTTAAAAATCAAGAATAAGGAAATAACCCTGCATTCAACTCCTATTCAACATTGTACTAGAATAGAAACAAGAACTTTCGGGATAGAAAGTGAAAAACAAAACTATCATTATTTCTAAACAATGTTATCTTCAAAGAAAATGCAAGATAATATATACAGCATTTAGAACTAAAAAGAGCAATATCGTATCATGTCACTGTAGTAATATTATACAAAAAATAATGTATAGCAGGAAAAATGAGTAACTGTATCTGCATTAGTAATATAGTTAATATTAATGTAGTTAAACCTCAGTGTTAGGTAAAACAAAAAGCAAACTGAAAAAGGATACAAGCAGTATGATACTGCTTATGAAATTTCTTTAAGACCCAAGATAATACCATACATTTGTGTTTAGTCTTGTAAAAACACAGAAATAATTGGGACATAGAAGTTGCTTTCTAACTTGAGAATTACTTCCGGGAAGAGAGAGAGGGGAATGAAGATGCATTTGGGCTTCAACTTTATTTGTAGTTTTACTTTCTTTCGGAACGGATCTTAGATCTGAAAGGATCTAAGTGTTAACATTTCTTCAACCCAGTGGTGGGTATATTTGTGCATATGACATTATTCTTCTTAATTTTCTGTAAGTTTGAAATCTCTCCTAATCAAAACCATTTTTAATAGAAAAGAAAAGGAGCCATGATCAAAACGGTCAGCTCTTTGAGTAGGTTCTGGCTGCACCTGTGAGTACATGAAAACACAGTGAGGTCACCCTGCCCACACTAGGGCGAAACAAGGCTCTAGACCCTGAATTCTTGAGATCACTGCCTTCCTGCTCTGCCATCCCACTCAGGGCTACCCTACTCTGCAGGTTCCTTGGAAGGACAGGCTTCTCAGGGGGCAGTGGACACTGTTAGAAATGAAGTCAGTCCATTTCATAGACCCCTTTCCATGGGCAGGGGTCACTACTGGAAATGAAGGCAGTTCATTCCATGGAGCCTTTCCATGGGCAGGGGTCACCGTCAGAAATGAAGGCAGTCCATTCCATAGAGCCTTTCCATGGGCAGGGGTCACTATTGAAATGAAGGCAGCCATTCCATAGAGCCTTTCCATGGGTAGGCGTCACTGTCAGAAATGAAGGCAGTCCATTCTATGCATGACCCCATCCAATGAATGTGATTTTCCATTTCCCATTTGGTATCATCTGAAGCTTAGTTTAAAATTTTCTTCCATAAAACTGGCATGTTAAGAAATTTAAGACAAACAGATTTGTTTATCCTTGGGCTGAACTGTAGACACATATAATCAAGGGGGCATTGTCCTCTTAATCCCTTCATTTGAAGGCCAAAAAGAGTCTTATCTTTAGGAGAAAATTATGTTCCCCTCTGACTTCTACTATGGCTCAAGCCTTCAAAGTTTCAACTACCTTTTCTAAAGTACTATTTGAGGCTGAGGCAGTGAAAGTACACAATGAGGTCAGCACTCATTTTGTACCCCAAAGTAAGAACATGCTCAAAGAATCATGTGAACATGCCAAAAAGTCACAGGAGCTAGCATAAAGGGGTTTCCAGTGATCATCAAAACCCATGGAATAAATCAGGCTTCATGAGACTCTAGTCACATGAATTAATAAATGAAAACGTAAATAAGTATAGGAGAGAGAAAATCCTCCTTTGTAAGAGAATGATGACTACTGAATGTCAAAAGAATGAAGAAACAAATACTACAGGATTGAAATATGAAGGAAAGAGCTGTGAAAGTGTGAAAGGCAGAGAGTAATGGGACCCGGTGGCATACTGATTGAAAAACAAATATATATCCCTACTCACAGAAGAACCTGCTTTCCCAACTCTGCCTCTTCTTCCCACCTCCTGAAAAGCCCATTTCGTTATTGACTCCTCTAAGATTCAAAAGGCTCTTCTCTCTTCGTGATTTTTTCACTTGCCCCCAAATACCCAGAGTAGTACCAGTATATCCGAGTGCAAACAAAAAACCAGGCAACATGGAAATGTGGGATTCACATTTACCTAGACTGAGAAATGGAAATGACTTTGTGCCTTGAAAAGCCCACATTCTTTATGCTCTGATTATCTCATCTGTACAACTGGGATTAAAATTATTTCTCTACTTCACTGAATGACAATCCAATTATTCACCATGTGAGAAGGTGCCTGCACACCACAATACCAGCAGACACTGAAGGTATTATAGAATTCACAGAGTTTCTTGAGAAAGGGCTGGAGAAAGACAGTATGGTCCACCTGCCCAACAGGCCAAGGTCAAAATCATTATTCTTGACATTTGAGTAATACGCTGAACCCTTTTGAAAAATAAAAGTCAGACAGCAAGCACTGACTTAAATTACTTTTATTATAATGCTTCTTATATATGAAAAAACATAGAGCTAGGTTGTGACTTCTTATGCTGTGAGAGCATCTGTTAAAGAAGAATATGAATAATGGCATGTAGGAGCCTCTGGATTAAGAGCCTGGGAAAAAGAGTGGAAGTGGAAGAGCAGTCTCTTGGAAGGGAAGGCCCAACCTCTTTCTCTTTTCCCTTTTTCCCACAGAGACCACAAAGAATTTAACTAGCTGTGTTCAGATCAACATGATGTTAAAAAAAAAAAAAAAGTTTGTGATTTTTGAAAAAAATCAATTATGTGCTTGCTTCTTAAAAAAAATACAACAGGGCAGAAGATACTGCTATAAATATTTATGATTGATAGATGTAAATATTGACAGTATTAACTTTTTGTGGACACGGGGTAGGGTAGGGTGGGGGTCCTGGCATCCAGGGGAGGAGTAGATGTTTTGGTTGTTTCTATCCCGTAAGGACTGTCTGATGGCTACAAGTGTCGATGAAAGGCCAAACTGTATTGATTGCATTTAAAAGCTCTCTCTCCAGAATGACCTATGCCACACTGCAGTATACTTATACAAGGGAATATTCCACAGCTATTAAAGTGAACAAAACATGGCTACATGGTACAATAGGGGTGAATCTCACAAACAGCAAAAAAATGTAAGTCATGAAGAAGACATACAGTGTGATTTCATTCAAATAAAATTCACAAACAGGTAAGTCCACTCTGTCATACTGGGCTGCCTACGTAAGTCGTAAAACCAAAAAGAAAAGCAAGAAAATGATTCTTACCAAAGGGAGGCTGGTGATGACCTGGGGAGGGAACACTGGGAGGTTAGGGGTGCTTGCAAAGCTCCATTTCCTGGCCTGAGTGGTGGTTACACAGGGATTTCCGTAATTATAACTTAATTTGTGTAATTATAATACATTAAGATATGTTTTTTAAAAACTTTTCGTATAGATCACATTACTCAAACAAGGAGGAAACCTGAAGCAAATATGACAATATGGCCTAATCTCAATGTGAATTAATATCTGAATTAATTCAATTAATGAATTATTTGAATGTTGAATATTTCAAGTTCTGCTAGGGCTATATCATTGTTATACTGCTATACAAAAAAAAAAAAAAAAAAAAAAAACAGGCCAAAAAAATGGATATGTTATATATGGAATTTTATATTCCATGTGTACAAAATTCCAGAAAATGCAAACTAACCTAGAGTGGCAGAAAGCAGGGATAGGGGAGGGGGTGGACTTTCAAAGGAGCCCAGGGAAACTGTTGGGGGCGATAGATATGTAGATTATAATGATGGTTTTGCAGTGTATACTTTCATTAAAATGTATCAATTTATGCACTTTAAAATACGTGGTTTGTTGTACATCAGTTATATATCAATAAAGCAGTTTAACTCCCCTGTGCCTTTTCATATGTTTCACACAGTCTTCAGTATGCATTAATTGCTTTGAAAATGAGGAAGACATTTTTAAATGGTCAGAGAAACCTAAGTACCTGGAAGCTGTCTACCAGAGGGTTGCACGTATGCTTGTGGTCAGTCATGGATTTCAATTATGTCAATATATTTCTGTTCCGCTTTTGACAGAAAAAAGACCTCCACGCTCCTCCCTTCTCTCTTTTCTCCTTTCTCTCCTCTCTCTTCTTCCCTCTTCTCTCTGTCCCTCTCTCCATCCCTCCCTTCCTTCTTCCCTTTCTCCCTTCCCCTTCTCTCTCCTTCTCCCCTTCTTCTCATTCGATTTCCTCTCTCCCTTTCTCCTCTCACCCTTTCTTATCAGTCTATTTCCTTTCTCTGTCTTTCTGTCTCTCCTCTTCTCCTCCTCTCTCCTTTTCCCTCTCTCCTCTCTCTCCTCCCACTCTTTCTTATCAATTTCCTCTCTGAGTCTTTCTCTATCTCTGTCTCTCAAGTCTTCCCCCTCCTCTCTCTCTCTCCCTCTCTCCTTTTCTCTTTGGTCCTCACTCTGGCTCCGTATCAGAAAACAATTTTCTTCAACTGAGCAGGCAGCTTTAGAAGACATGACAACACTCGTAATAATGACAAACGATCATTTCTGTCATTGCATAGCATTTTATAGTTCACAACATGATTTCTCATATCTGTCTTCTGATTCTCACAACAATCCTTGGGTATAGATAGTAACAGGAAAATAAAAGGCAACTGTAACCGCTTGTGCCTTCTAAGGAGGGGGGCAAATTTCACAGCAATGGGAAAGTAAGTTTCTTTGCTGCCCCTTCCACTTTCAGAGACTGTTAGTGAAGACAGCAGATGAAGGACAGAGACATTTCTTCTGCTCCAGCTCCCCACCCTTCAGTAATGGCATGGCCTCTTAGTTTTAATTTAAAAAATGTGTCATTGGCTATGCAAAGATACATCCAGAGCTGAATTGGGGGTTGTGGCAAACACTGCTATTTGCCGATCCAAAATTTATTCTTCAGGGCCCTGACTTTTTGGTGAGTAGAAATGTGTCCCCACTGAAAAAATTTGATTTCTTATCCTCCCTTCTAGATAAGAGTGGTCATGTGACTACCTTCGGGCTAATGGAATGAAGAAGCTATTGTGTAGGGCTGGAAATGCTCCCTGAAAAAGTGACTGACTCTGTTGGCAGGTCCCTTTTTGGCCTTCCTTCTTCCTCTACCTGAAATATGGATGTAATAACTGGTGCTGCAGCAGCCACTCTGCAGGCATGAGGTGGCCTTGATTGAGGACAGTGGGCTTGTGCTGGTACAGCAAAACAGAAACACAAGAGGAGATAAGGGCGTCAGTGAGATGGTAGCATTAACATGCCAGCCCTAGAATGTAGCCCTAGAATGCTGCTACAATCTGAATGTGTCTCATCTCAGGTGTTGTCAGGTGTTTTCAATGTAATATATTAAGCAGCGTGGCTTTTTAGAGGTGGTTAGGTTATAAGGGCATCTTCTTGGTTAGTGGAATCAAGGTCCTTTAAAAAGAGCCTTCACACAGCAGGATTCGGCTAGCTTGCCCTTCACCTCTCCTGCCATGTAAGCATGCAGCATTCTGCCCTTATAGTAGACGCAGTCTTACCAGACGGCGGAGACAAACCTGCCAGTGCCTTGACCTTGTACCTCACCACCTCCAGAGCTATGAGAAATGCATTTCCATTGTTTATACATGACCAGTCTGTGGCATTCTATCATAGCAGCACAAAATGGACAAATCAAATGCTTACTTCAAGACTTCTTTTATCTGAGAGAAAAACCTTAGACCTCATTTAAGGCATTATTTTATAAGTCTCTGTTGGGGTAAAACATAGTTTCTAAATGATAGAGAATTGATGAGCTTAGTGATTCTGTGTTTTGAAATGAAGGATGGGGAATTTCTAGGATGAACCTGCAGTAAGGTGCTCTAAAAAGAAGCAGCAGCAAGCAACACAGCAATGCAGACTTCTCTTCTTTTTTTTTTTTTTTTTTTTTTAAGACTTCTCTTTTCAAGTCTTCTGTAATGGCAGCACGTGTGTGTAAATGCCTTGTGTGCTTATGAGGGGAAATCAAGGAAAAGGGGTTGCATTTCCTCAACAATGTGGTATGAGACAAGAACAGCACATGTGAGAAAGCAAATTGATCCATCCATGAAATTAATCCAAAACAAACAGGATCTGAGGTAAAGAGGACAAGAAAACTAACATCTATATCCTCCTGCTTTCCTACCCAGAAAGTCTAAAGAAGCTTGTCTCACTACACTGGGGTGGGTTTGAACCAATACCATTTGCATCCCACGGGACAGGTGCTGAGTTAGCATTGGGATGATAAGAGGAAGTCAGTTCATTCTACAAATGAGGAAACTGAGGGCCAGAGAGGTGAAGGGACAGCTGGATTGAAAGTCGGCTCTTCCAATGTCAAAGTTTGTTTCTTTATATAATGCTTTAGTTACACCTGGACTCAAGAGGAACAGGGAGAGAGGAAAGAGAACAGCCACCTAAACAACCAGATGGGCCACGTGGGTCCTGGGGCCAGTGACAACAGATGTCACCGCCAATTCCCTTGTCACAAGCACATTTACATGTAGACGTTGCCTCCCTCTCGTGGAGGTGTGTATATGAAAGCCAGGTACATATAGGTATTTTAAGGGCTTCTTATTGTGGTAGCAAGAGCACATTTAAAGTGTAAAAATCTAGATTTGAATCCCAGTTCTGCCTTTACTACCTGCATGATCTTGGGCAAATTCCTTCCCCTCTCTGGGCCTCAATTTTTTCATTACCATCAGGAAGGAATTGGCCACATTAAGTTATAAGGTCCAATCCTGCTCTGACCTTCCAGAAGCTTATATAAAATATATCTTTAAAGTAAGATAAAACCTATTAAGCACTGAAGTTCAGCATGGTGGCTCACACCTATAATCCCAGCTATTTGGGAAGCTGAGATGTGAGAATTGCTTGAACCAGGGAGGCGGAGGTTGCAGTGAATCAAGATCATGCCACTGCACTCCAGCCTGGGCAACAGAGCAAGATTCTGTCTCAAAAAAAAAGAAAAAAAAAAAAAATCCATTAAGCACTGAGAATAAACTCAGCTTTTTATAAATAGATGTGGCATAACAATGAGAAGCCATTATTTCACAAATTGCAGTTCTGAGGGGAACAGTACAGATCTATAACTAGACGAGTCATGCATGCAGTTGCTTATTCCCGTATTATCCTTAAATCACTCCATTACTATTTTGATAAATATGACAGCACATTTCTAGATCTTCACACCTAGGTACCTCGGTAGCTGCTTTAAACCTGGAAAATCATTTCCTTTAAATGAAAATTAAATAGACATATTGAGAATGTCAAATATGTTCTGGTACTGGCCCAACAGCACACGAGCATGTGACATGAAGCTATTATTGTAACATCAGCAGGCCCTGGGAGGATTTTATCAGACATAGCAGATAATTTATTAAATACCCCAGAGCCTTCTCACCATAAATGCAGCCAAGCAGCCCCGGAGTAATGGGGAGGAAGCCCCTCATGAGCTCTAATCTCTTTATTATGGTATTTAATAAGTATGAATAAGCAGGGATGGATGGTATCATTTACAAGTCCTCGTGAACCCAGGAAAAAGGTGATTTCAGAGGTTCCTTTGGAGTCATTGAGGCCTTGTCTATAAAATGTGCCTGGATTATCTGGGTTCCTCTTCATCCACAGTACCTCATCTTCAGCTGCACTAGACTCCCAAGAACCGGGCAAAGGGAGACTCTGGAGTCTGCAACCTTTACCTGCAAGTACATCACTGAGTTAGCTGCAAAAGCATTCTCCAAATGATTGTTCTGTCTTGTTTCTTAGCAGCCTACATTACTGTAGCTGAACAGGAAATAGGGAAAGGCTTCCTGTTCCCTGCAAGTGGAAAGCAGTTTAAATACATCACACCTGTGTGCAGGGCTCCTCCTTGACATCTGCAAAGTGGCCCAAAGAAGGCAGGGATTCCCCAAGAACTGTCAGCTCCCCATCACAGGAGGTCTCCTAGCAAAGTCAAAGGCTAAATAGAGGATTTCATAATCCAGTTGGGAGTGGGGAGGGCAGGTTGGCCTAAGGGACTTCCATGTCCTTTTCAGTCCTAAAAGTTGAAGATTCTATGACTGATAGAGGATCAAATGCTACTCAGTATTGATACTATTTGTTATTTAAGGCTAACGTGCCAGGAAACTGTGCTGAATACTTTACTTCAATTCTTTCATCTAACTCTCACATAAAATAAAAGTCAGCCCCATATCCCTTTTATATGGTTCTACAT
Organism: Saimiri boliviensis; assembly: GCF_048565385.1. Classification (NCBI taxonomy): domain Eukaryota; kingdom Metazoa; phylum Chordata; class Mammalia; order Primates; family Cebidae; genus Saimiri; species Saimiri boliviensis. Next base: position 192,485,021 of record NC_133450.1, on the reverse strand, counting down.
CTGATTAGCAACAGACCAGGGAACTGAGGCTCAGGGGCAGCCGAGCCATGAGATCATTAAGTGCCAGGCAGGGTCTGAAGTCCCCCCAGAGCCTGTGCTTTCTACCTCTCAGGGGTGCTTCACCCACACAGGCACAGGTTACAGAAATGTATCACAAAGGGAGCTTGCCACAGCTCCAGCCTGAAATCAACTCCTCCCCACCTCCGGCCACCGTTGTCATGGATCTGTACAGAAAAACAGGAGATCCAGGGGTAGAGAGTTGACAAAATCAAGAATTTGTGGGCTGCGGGGAGGAGACTCAAAGGTCAAAGCCTTTCAGCTACTGTACTGTGAACGTGAGAAAGATGCTCAGGGGTAGGTTTGTCCCCAAGAGGGACATTCCAGGGAAGGGAAATTCTAACCAAAAGTATCCCTTTTTCTTTTGAGTCACAGGCTTAGTTCCTCCGGAGAACCTTGGCCAAGCAGGATGCTTGAGGCCAGAGCCAGCCCTTGCTCCCCGTCTTCACTGTGCAAATCCCTCCTGGCAGACAGGCATCCTGTCTCAAGCCTAGGCTGCTGTTTTTAGAGCCCTCCAACCTGTTCATGGCCTGAGCCTGCCTGAGGAGCCTGAGGTTTTCTGGCTACTCACAGATGCTGAGATTCAAGTCAGTAGAAAGTAGAAGACAAATTTAAGAGGCCTGGCTTTCTCTCTCTCTCTCTCTCAAAAGGCAGCCCCCAGCAGTGTTTGTTCTCAGAGCAGCCCTGGGGAGAAGGATGGTCACTTTCCTTTCTCCCAAAGATAATTGAAGAGAGGTAAGAAAGTACCTGTGCTTGAAAGCAAAATGACAACAATTAATCTCTAGGCACAGGGCCTAGCCATTCAATTCTTTGGAGGAACAACTTTAGGAGTTTAACGACAATCAAGAGCATAAAATTGAATTAAGAGAAATAGTAATTAAATCAGGAAAGAAGTTTTTGCAAAGGGGATGGTAAAGGAAATTAAAACCAGTCATGCTGAAAAATGTGGTGGGCAGAGCTGGGGGGAGGGGAGGGCTTGGTGGAGAAGAGCAAAGAACCAAGCACAAAGCACACCGGGTTGGGAGATGCAGAGTGCCTAACACGGAGGAAAGGAATTTGGAGATTGTTCTCCTTGAGAGACCAGGTGTCTGGCACTTCCAATTTGTGTCTGACTATGCCCACATCATAATGGGGACGAGCTTTCTTTTACGAAAATAGAAGCATCTACTTCGATTAAGAATTTTTTTAAAAAGCTGTAGACTTAAAGTAGGGTGGCCAACAGTCCTGATTTGTCCAGGACCATCTCAGTTTGCTTTGCAGAGCTGATGGCATTCACATCACCATGTGTAGAGCTTGGACCAGTGAAGGTACAGTCAGCTGGGATTTGTTTCTCCAAAGAATTTACCATCAGTCAAGGTCTTCTTGGCTTCTCAAGTCAGAACACTGGACTTTTCTCAGTTCACTTGGAGACACACAACTCCAGATAACTAGATCCAGACTAGCTAATCTAAATAGAAATAGCACTTGCCTCGTGCATAAAGAGGCCAACTTTTTTTTACGATGGAGGATATATGCTCCTAGCGAGCCAAGATGCTTGGGTTTCAAATGTGGAGTACCACCTTTTTCAAGAGTAAGATATCTGGAAAGCATCATCAGTCATCAGAAAATTGCTTTAAACCAGGCATGGTGGCTCATACCCGCAATCCCAGAACTTTGGGAGGTCAAGGCAGGGGGATCACTTGATGCCAGGAATTTGAGACTCTATCTCTACCAAAAAAAAAAAAAAAAAAAAAAAAAAAAAAAGGTAGTTCATGCCTGTAGCCCCACCTGCTCAGGAGGCTGAGGCAGGAAGCTGAGCCCAGGAGCTCAGAACTGGAATGAGCTATCATCATGCCACTGTACTGCAGCCTGAGTGGCAGAGCAAGACCCTGTCTCAAAAAAACAGTTGCTTTGAGAGCAATGAATCAAAACATGTTGACTTCTTGCTACCCAGGGGGAGATGTTAGAAAAACAAGTCACTCGGGCTAGTGGTATAGAGGTTTTGGAGTTCAGAGGTCAGGAGACTGCATAGCAGCTGCAGACATAAAAGAGCTGGGAAGATGGAAAGGCGGCTTTTAGAAGCATTGCTGAGAGTCATGGATTGTGGCTTCCCCTTGAACACATTTGTGTTTGCAAAGGCTGCCAGAACAAAGTACCACAAATGAGGGGCTTACACAACAGAAAAATATTCTCTCACAGTTGTGGAGGCTAGCCATCCAAAGTCAAGGTGCTGGCAGGTTTGCTTTCTTCTGAGGGCTGTCAGGGAAAGAGCTGTTCCAGGCCCCTCCTTAGCTGTAAATGGCTGTCTTCAAGTTCATATGGTGTTCTCCCTGCATGGGCTGTCTGTGTCCAAATTTCTCCTTGTTATGAGGACACTGGTCATGCTGGATTAGGGCCCCCATGATGATGTCAATTTAAGTTGATGACCACTGGAAAGGCCCTGTCTCCAAATCAGGTCCCATTCTGAGGTCTAGGTGTTAGGATTTCAACATATAAATTTTGGAGGACACAATTCAACCCGTAAGAAGGTGAAGATCAGAATTTTGTTGGAGGACGGTGCTTCTTTGCACATAACTTTGTATATATGATATCTGAGTTTTAGAGTTAACAACTGAAAGGGCAGAAGAGAGTAATGGGAGGCTAAAAGGGAAAGAAAATTGGATAGAAGAGGAGTAAGAGGAAAGGGAGAAGAGTAAGAGGAAAAGGGGAAGGAAGAAAATAGAGCAGTGAGTTAGGTCAGACTACCAAGCCTGGACCAGGTTCAGAAACTGGCAAGAATAACTCATCACTCACCTGTTTGCTTTCATTTTGATTTAGTAACAAACCTTCAAGCAAGCAGGGCAAAAGATGGGCACAGCATTAATACACGTTTCATGGCTCCTTGATGCCTTCCCTTGAGTCTTACAGAGGAACACCCAAGCCTGGTGGATGCAGCAGCTCTCCCTCTGTGAGGAATCTGCCGAGAGAGGAGCACAGAACCACGCTCCCTTTCACACCAGTGCAGGGAGGTGGGGAGCGGGTGAATGCTACCTCATTGCTTAATGGACCAGCCAGGAAGGAAATTCTTGTCCAGCATGCTCATTACACATTTGTACCTTTCACCTCTGACTGCTTCCTGAGCTGAAGCTTTGAGTACAGGAGTCTACAAGGGGACACCACAAAGAGCAAAATGGGAAGGACAAGAGAAGCCCTGACAAGAGGGTGTTTTGTTCATTCAGGTAGCATGTCCTCTGATATAGTTTGGATATCTATATAATGTCTCCCACCCCTGCCACCCGCCACAATCTCATACTGAAATGCAATCCCCAATGCTGGAGGTGGGACCTGGTGGGAGATGACTGGATCATGGGGGTGGTTTCTCGTGAATGGTTTAATACCATCCCTCTTGGAATTGTCCTCACTATAGTGAGTGAGTTCTCGTGAGATCTGGTTGTTTAAAAGTGTATAGCCCCTCCTCGCTTGTTCTCTCTTGTTCCTGCTTTTGCCATGTGACATGCAAGCCCCCTCTTGGCCCCCCATGAGTGTAACCTTCCAGAGGCCTTCCCAGAAGCAGATGCCAGTGCTGTGCTTCCTGTACGGCCTGCAGAACTGTGGGCCAATTAAACCACTTCTTGATAAATTACCCAGTGTATCGGTCCATTCTTGCACTGCTATAAAGACCTACCTGAGACTGGTTAATTTGTAAAGAAAAGAAGTTTAATTCACTCACAGTTCCACAGGCAGTACAGGGAGCATGGCTGGAGAGGCCTCAAGAAACTTACAACCATAGCGGAAGGCAAAGGGGAAGTAGGTACCTCTTACATGGCCCCAGCAGAAGGGAGAGAGAAAGTGGCAGGTGCTACACACTTTTAAACATCCAGATCTCACAATAATTCACTATCACGAAAACAACAAAGGGGAAATCCACTTCCACAATCTAATCACCTCCAACCAGGCCCCACTTCCAACACTGGGGGTTACAATGTGACATGAGATTTGGGCAGGGACATAGACCCAAGCCATATTACAGTCTTAGGTATTTCTTTATAGAAGTGTGAGAACAGCCTAAAACATCCTCTATAAAAGGAGGCACTGCTATGTAAAAAACAGAATGGAAGGCTCTGGTCTCAGGGCCTTCCAGTTTGACAGCTATGTGACTGCATCCCAGCGGGTTACTAATACACACAGGAAAATGTGTACTTTACCAGACACAGTGCAGAGGATACAAAGCAAACAGTACCATGGTTACAACTTGTAAGAAAAGAAAGGGAGACAACGTTAACACACCTGTTTGGGTGATGGGCCTAGAATAAATTACAAGCCCAGTGACCCTAGCCCCACATTGCGATTTCTGCTTTGGGGCTACTGCTTTAGGGAGTACAGACTCCCCGCTGGGTGCTCTCAAAATCTGCAAAGTAGCTGCCGCAGATTCCTTCCAGGTGCCCCCGATGCATGCTCAAGTTTGGGAACCACTCATCTAAGCACCAAGTTGCTCTGTATTCTACAACCCAGACCAATTTACATAGAGCCCTAGAAGAATGAGCTTGTTTTCTTCCTGGCAACTATATTATTGAGTAGAACAGGAAAGACAATAGGGGCATGCAACTACATGATTTATTATCTATGATGCGTGTGACCAGAATCAATGAGAAGAAAAATGAGTATGCATGTTTGCAGGACTAATTTAATCTTTATATATGTAATTCAAATTCTTCCCCTCATGTCTTCATTTGCTTTCTCAGGCATAAACTTCTAGACCTCTCCTTAAAATGGAGCAATCCAGACTATGTATCACTACACCTTTGATTCTGATTTAGTGCATTTGCATGTTTTATCTTATTTTAATGCCTTCACCATGGGAAAGAGACCCAGTTGCCAAAGTGGCCAGGAATAGCATTTCAACAGTTTAGCCTTTACTCAAACCTTAACCCTACTTGGTCAATTTCACAGTGTTCTTGGCTCACCTAACATCTGTGGTCACAAAAATGCAAAACACTGCAGTTCTACTAGCTGCTCGTCCCAATTTTGTCTCTACGAAGTCTCATGAACTTGACTTTCTCCTAAAGTTGCTAACAGAGTTCGTTTTATTTTTAACTAGCTAGCCTTGCTGTCTTCACCCCTTCCCCTTTGATTAACACTGACCACTATTTAAAGCCTACCAATTAGCTTACCTACTTTCAGAGCCTACCCTCTAGAGGTCGGCGGGCTTATGCACAGGCTCAAAATGGGTTCATAATGCAGTACTGGGAAGAAACCCTGGTCTGGAAACAGGAAAGCCTGGTTCTGGCCTCTGTTCTGCTACAAATCTGCTGCACAATCTCAGGCAAACTCCTTCCCTTTCTGAGCCCGTCTCCTCTGTCATACAATGGAGAGAACCCAGTGAACTCTCAGCCCTTCCAGGTAGGGCACCTCAGGATTCTCTGCTTTTTCTCTGTTGGGCAAGTGATCATACAGTATGGATTTCCTGGAGACAGTGCCAGTTTTGCAATCCCTGGCACCACAGCCCATGCATCATGAGCATACTCGTCCTTAAACTGTGGTCCTATTTGATTTCACCAATGGCAGGGCAGACTGAGAGGGCTCCCTGACTGGTTTTTCCATAATCACAGTAGCCATTTCTAATTTGTAGCCCCAGATAGGACTAGGATCCTAGTATGAAAATGCCCAGCCCATTTAAGCTAATGACTTTGCCAGGTCATTTCTAAAACCCCCAATAAAAAGGTACGGCACACAGTGCTCAGTAAATGTTTGCTCAATGCCTAAACACTATGCTTTCTCTGTAACTGCAAGAGCTCCACAGAATAAACAAAGCTCAAAAGGACTAAAATACAAAAATCAATTCCTCTGTAGAATCTAAAACCTCAAACTAAAGCTATTTAAGGCTTGAAGTACAATAGTGGGGCTTATTCTTGGGATTGTTATTTTTAAAGGCACTACCTTTCAAGCTCTATTATTGTGACACGCTTCCCTCACCCCAAATACTGAAGAATCCCATTCATGTGACTCCAGAAGGTCAAAGATCTGCAGTAAAATTCCAGCTCTTCCACTTACCGGCTGAGTGGCTTAAGCTTCAGTTTCCTCCTGTGTAAAAGGGGGCAAAGAGCAAACTCCTCATTAGATTGCTGATAAATTAAAAACCCTATCTCTAAAAGTGTTGCAAAGAAGCACTTGTTAACTGTTAGTCAACGAGTTAAGGATGGTCTACCCCTAAATATGCCGATTTGATATACTGATTATTTAAGAAACCATAAGCAATTAAGAAACTGTAAATGCAGAAACGGTTATCTGACCTGTCCTTTCCTACATGTAGCAAACCATAAAAGATCCTTTGAGGAGGATGCCTTCCCCGTACCAAGGTGAAAAAGTATCAGGTCCTGAGAATTGCTGCTGTAATGAACCTGTACAAATAAACTTATTGAAGAAACCCTTATCTTCCACTATCTCTACAACCCTCCACCCCATGTATCTCCTGGTGATTACCGCCCCATCCTAGATTCCTTTGTCCTGTCATTTTTTCACAAATGTATTGTTCTTTGTCTAAAACCTGTAAGACCTTTCTCCTTTGGCTATTTCCTAGGGTCTTTACTCTCTTGTGAGGGTCCCTATGTACAATGTAATACAATGTGCATGTAATACAATGTAATACAATGTGCATGTAATACAATGTAATACAATGTGCATGTAATACAATGTAATACAATGTGCATGCTTTCCTCCTGTTAATTTGTCTTGTGTCAATTTGATTCCAGATGCAGCTGAAGACCCTACTGAACAACTAAGACAGTAGAGGTGATCTTTAGCTTCCCCTACATTAGCTAGTTAACACAGCATTCTTACAACATTCTCTTGTGGAATCTCTTATCTGGTTGGAGTTATCATACCTATACTTATTTATGCCTAAGAAAAGTGAGATCCAGAGAAGTGAGTTGCCCAAGATCACACAACTGGTTAAGTTTTAGGGCCAGCAGTTGAACCCACGTCAGGAACACTTCCAGTCCCAGAAGATGGAATAAAGTAGATGCGCTAAGTTTAGAAGGTGCACCTAAAGAATCAAACCAGCGTGGTCCTGGCCCTCCTCCTCCAGCATTCGAAGGGAGGAATGCCGGCTCGGGAGCTACCAAGGAGCAGCTTTATGAGAATCAAGAGCATGACTCTGCACATAGGTGCTCCACACTTGACAGTATTTTCTGTTGAATAAATCCAGCTTTGTAGGCATTTTCATCTATTTTAACTTGATGCCAACATTTGCATGATCTCAAAATGTCCTTTTCAATTCTTGTGGGGGCACTGGCACCTGGAATAAAAACTGATGAGGACAGGGGTGAAAGCAGAAGCTACAACATATTTAGCTTCTCCCAGGCACAGATGCTATCCTCATCCAGTCTCACTGGAACAGTCTAGGGTAATATTAGGGCCCAGAGACCCTACTCTTTCTAATCCCTACTAGTTTCAGGGACTCACTGGGCCTTTTCTCTAACATATTTTTTCCCCAGTGGCTTAACAGGCTCAACCCAAACTGCAGTTACAATCTAACTCATTTTTCCAGTTTTCTTTAATTAGTTAGAGCTTCTACTCAGCATGTGCTGTCTTATGTATCCATCAGAAATGGTTAGAATTATAGCCCATGGTCAAGACAAACTGATGATTTGCTGGGCCAAGGTAAAGATTTAATTAGTTAGGGTTTCAGAATTACTTTGAATAGCTCATGATCCCTATCCCCCAGGGCTCAGGAAACAACAATCTACGAATACCTATTAAAGAGAATACCTTTAAAGAGAAAGGAACACAAAATGTAGTACAGACACATATTGTTCAGTCTTTAAAAAAGGAAATTCTAACATATACTACAGCATGGATCAATCTTAAGGACATTATGCTAGGCCATAAATCATTTGTGACTGAAATAAATCAGTCACGAAAAGACAAATACTATGTGATCCTACTTCTATGAGGTCCATATGGGCAGGGGCAGGGACAGGGGAAGGTCAGGGGCATGGGCAGGGGCATGGAGAAGGAGTTATTTTTTGATTTGTATTTTCAGTTTAGTGATGGTTCCATAGCAATATGAATATATGTAATATCACTGAATTATATACTTAAAACTGGTTAAGATGGTAAATTCTATGATGCGTATTTTACAATTAAAAAAAAAAAAGGAACAGCTTGTACACACTAAGATTCTCAGCTATGTATGAGTATCGTATCATCAGAGCCAAAAGCAGCTACGTAACAGATGTTGCACATCTTTATGCCCAACCCCAATTTTCCTTCTTTTCCTTCTGCTGAATGAAGCATCTCCTTGTTCTGCCACTGAAAGTAGCATCTTATAAATCACTAGTTCAGAAAGTTCAGTGACTTTCAGCTAGTAGTCCACTAGAGACCATGGCTAGGCAGACAGGTGCAGCAAGAGAATGCACCCCTCACAACCAAACAGCTCCCCCATGTGGCTGCAGCCATCTCCCCCAGAGAAAAGGGCCCCTCTGGCCAGAGAGACAGATTTCTTTTCCAAATTATAGGCATAATTTTTAGCTATAATTGATACCATCAAACTCGATATCAGGGGGAAAAAAACCATTATGGAAACTACTATATTTAATTTCTTCCAAATGAAATCAAGACATTTTTCCCTGCATTTCAAAAATGAAGACACCTGTTTCATGTAATAAGCAACTCACAGGATCCAAGAAAACCAGTTTCTCATCAATTTTTCCCAATAAAATGCCATTTGTTAGGATTCACAAGAGCTCAGTTACCAATATATTTCCCTAAATCTTTTTTAAAGATACATATTCTCATCATTTAAATTTGACACTTTGAATCTAAAAGTACTTTACTGCTAGGATTTTAAAGAACACTTAAGAAACTGCTTACCTGTTCAGAGACTTTTTCTTAAAAATAGGCTTCATGTATGAAAAAGATGTTTTTAAAATTATCTGTTTTTCCTTAACTATTAATAATACACCTCTATCATTTTGTGACTCTGTTCTCCACAACTTGGACCTTTCCCAGGGAATGCCCTCTCTTGTCAGAAATTCTGGCTTGAAGTCCTGGCTGAAGTATGCTACCTTTGAGCCATGCTTAGTATGTTCTAGGGCCTATCAGAAAGCGAATCTTTATACCCAGTATGGCAGCATAAGCTAAGTGAAACTTCACTTTTATTTCAGTTAGAATTATGTCAACTCAGTGTAGAAATGTTAGTGTCTCATTCTGATTAGATAAGTCTTACCAAATTTTATTTGAAAAATCCCAATTTATCAAATGAATTATCTCAACATGGGTTTAACAATAAGAAATAGATGAATGGAAATCCCTGGTCTACACTCATAAAATTAAGAACTGAGAAAGAAGAGGCAAAATATAGTCTATGGCCTTAAAGACAAAGAGCAGCCTGCGCCAACATTTCATCCAAGATCTCCAGTTTCTTGTGTGATTGTTCTTCTAAGTACCAGCTGCCTTTGGACATAGATCTGTCTGATGGAGTCACGGACACACTCCTTGATAATCACAGAATACCCAAAAGGACAATTATCAGGATAGAAATACCTAGAAGCAAGCAAGCTAAGGGCAATTACAGGATCTTGGACATGAATAACCACATGGTTATGTGAGAAACTATCAATCCAACAAAAAACTCAATATTCACAAGACATATTTTCTACATATTTACTTACAAATCTAAAGGCAGAAAGACTAAGGGTCCTAGCAGTGAGGCATCAACCATCAGACTCAGTATAAGTGAACTTAAGTTTATTAGCCATAGAAAAAAATGGTTCCTCAAAATCAATTATGGATAAATCCCCTGTAAAACAAGCTTACAGAAATTTTTTCACATGAAAAGATAGTCACTATACTTTTGGTCCAAGATATGTTAAGTTTTTTCCTCCTTCTTCAGATGACAGATGGATGTAACTGAATCTACGAACGAGTGTACTTGCCCCAAATGTGCAACATAAATACAGAAGCGATGAACAGAAGACTCATAACCAATACTGGAACAGGGCCACTAGAAATAAGAAGAGAAAGCATGCTTACTTTTAGTAATAATATATTATTATATCTACAATACTAAAGATTGCCTAGGGGAAAAGTAGAGGTAAGGTGGGCAGCACTCAAGATTCACCCAGAAACATTATTTATATCATTTTAAAATAATCCTAAAATTATTATTGTAGATATTTTGAGGGTGTGATAATGGCACTGCAATTTTGTTTAGAAACGACAAGTCCTTATTCTTTAGTAAGACATACCAAAATACATACAAGTTGAAATGATTTGATGTCTTGGAGACATTAATTTCATGTATTTCTTATCTTCTCAAATAAAAAGAAGAAAAATTTCCTAAACTCTTTCTGTGCAAATGAACCAATTGCCAAACTTTTTTTTTTCAAATTAAGATTTAAAGACAACCTTCTGAGTAAGAACTAGTATTTGCTAGCACACCAACGTGACTATAGTAAAAAATAATTTAATTGTACGTTATAAAATAACTAACAGTATAGTTGAGTTGTTTATAACATAAAGAATAAATGCTTAAGGTAATGGATACCCCATGCACCCTGATGTGATTATTACCCATCATATGCCTGTATCAAAATATCTCACATACCCCATAAATATATACGCCTGTATACCCATAAAAATTAAAAGACAACCTTTTTGAGAAGGGTTTAAAACAAGTCCCCTGAAGAGCAAGGGGCTTCAAATGTTCTCTCTGAGGCTGGGTACAGTGTCTCATACCTGTAATTCCAGCACTTTGAGAGGCTGAGGCCACGAGTTAGAAACCAGCCTGGGCAACACAGCAAGATTCTGCCTGTACAAAAAATTAGTCAGGCATGGTAGTGCACACCTGTTAGTACCAACTATCGGAACTAATAAACTAATACAGATTTATCCAATCTTGTCTCTTGGAGTAAAGATCACTTGAGCCCAGAAATGCAAGACTACAGTGAGCTATGATCACACCACTGCACTCCAGCCTGGGTGACAGAGCAAAACCCTGTTGCTAAAGGAGAAAAAAAAATTCTCTCTGAAATACTCTAACTACCTCTACCAAAGATCAAAAGGTTGGCAGTCAGGATACCTTCTCCTCACATACCTCCAACCGCAAGAATTACTTCCTAGATATTCCTACATTATCATGTAAGTCTCCAGTATAACAGAAAACAAGAATTCCAGGGAAGCCTTTGTGAACTAAATTTGTGATCCAAATCAAGATGCTGGTCAAATTAATTAAAACTAATCCAAATTATTCAATTTTCTCCCCCCTGCCACCAGGTGGACAATATGGAAAGACCGTAGGACTTAACCAGAATATCTGGTTCCACCTCTTGCTGTTTGTCTTTGAGCATGTCACTTTGCTTCTCTGAACCTGAGGTCCTCATCTACAAAATGACAACATCTCTTACCTCATCGGATTGGGAGACAGATCAAACTAGATAAAAGACATTGAAAGTTCTTTGCAAAGTACCAGGTGCTATGTAAATGAGAGTCACTGTTATTATTTCAAATCCTTATCCAGCGGGTTTAGTCAGGAAACAGCTATAGGCAGCGGTGTTCTGAAACCTAACAGAAACCTGTGGGATTAGACCTGCCACACAATACCAGAAACCCTGAGCAGGGCATGGGGACAGGGGTCCCTGGATGCCCATTTCGCATCACCTAATGAGCACCCCAATGCCTAAGAACTTGTAAAGTGGTATTATATGCTCACCCTCCTGAGTGTACTCACCACCCACCAAAAGCAAGGAGGCCAAGGAACTCCTGGTAACAGCCTAATGGGAAAACCTCCATCAAGTTGTAATAGTATCAGCTTGTGCCTTCAGGAGAACTTTGAAAAATCACCCAATTCCTACTCAAATGGTTAGTCCTATTTCTCAGTATGGGGCAAGAACACCAAATGAAGAGCAATTTCATCTAATCAAGCAGTTTTCCCTCCAGTTCTCTCTGTTCTCATCATTTATTTGGACATAGCTCCATGAAGAACTTCCCTTCCTTTCCCTCACTCCATGAAGAGATGTCATTCCTGGTCCTAAACTGCCTAATTGGTTGATAAACAGGCAAACCAAACCCAGCCCGCATGGCACAAACAAGGCTGTTGTGTACAGTAAATCTCATCAAGGTAAGCGCCACTGGTGACAGAGACAGAGCGCTGCCACTGCTGCCCTGCTGACACCAGACGGAAACACACGGCCTGTTCCGAGGACTTACACTTTGAGCCCAGGTGAATCCTCTGTGTAGAATCGCCACATCCCCCCGGTGCCTGCCGAGGTCGTGCGGCCTGCGCTCCTTGTTCCACAGCTGGCGTTCTTCCTGAAAGAGAGGAAGATGTTACAAATGGCCTTTTCTGGAAATTCTTAGAATAGCATTATAACATATGCTAACATTATTACATTGTTAAAACAAACAGAAAACTTTCTTTGCTAGAATCCACCCAAATTCCTGCTTTTACTCCTTTGATCATGATAACCACAGGGAACTAGGTGCCTGCCTGATGCCAATACACACAATAACCCTGAAAAGCAGTACTATTTTTCCATTTTATAAATCGGGCAAATTGGTCTCAGAAAAGGTCAACAAAGTACCTAAGACCCCAACAGGTGGCTGAGCTGGGACGTGAACCTAGCTGTGACCCTGGAGCCCATCCACATGCCCAAAACATCCAGCCGCCTTATGTGGACAAAGCATTTCACTTTCTCCTCACATGTATTTTTCATGTAGCCAAGTAATAAATCCCTGTTTTAAAATGCCCTGAATCCATGCAAGCTGATCTTAAAATGGCTAGTTTAAAAGATGTATTTTAAAATTAGTATGTTTACTGCAGAGACAAAAACTAAACTTTAAATTATATCCAGGTCCCAAGACAGAGTATACATTTTACAAAAAATTACTTTGTTACATGTTTTCACTGTTTTAATGTAGTGACCACAGGTCTTACACAGAGAGGTAGGATATTAAAAAAAAACAAAAATACAGAGAACACCCAACCAAAACATGTCTCTCACAAGGGGATCAAGGCTTGTGAGATCCACCATGTGATACATGCAGCCCAGGCAGACAGAAGCAGCCTAGCAGCACTTAGGACTCCGCTGACCAGGAATAGGCCCAAGGAATCCTTTCTCTCCTCTTTGGGAGAAGCTCTCAGTCACCGGGGAAGCCCACCCAGCAACCACCCTTCCCCAACCCCGGCTGCTCATCTTGCCCCATGCTAGAGTGGTACAATATAGGGTAAGGAGCAAGTGGTAAGAAGTCAGAAGCAATCTTCTTCAGCGCATGCATCAACAACTCAGAAGTCCTAGTGGGGAGTAAAAAGGGGAAGCCCGGTCTCATTGCTGCCTGAACCATTCAGCATCAAATCCCAGTATACCCTCCCTCAAAATCTCATTCCAGTATCTGTGGGCTGCTGATTCTCAATTTTTGAAAAAGGGAAGGGCATATAGGGAAAAAAACAGACCCTATCCCTACCATCTCCTCTTGCTCTCCTCGTCATTCTGGTCCTCATGCCCACTTTACCCATCCATGGTCTTTACTCCACACTCTGAATGCAGGAAGCACTGTTTACAGCTCAGGGAGCCTGCCCTACTACATGACAGAGTGGGAAAGTCCAGTCCTGGTTCCAACAGGAAGAGCTGTGTTCATGCTAGAACTTTGAAAGCAATCAGTGCCAAACAAACATTTGGGTCTATTGTACTACAAGGATTATACTTCAGACACATTAATTATGGGCTACACGGTAGCCTGGGAACTTATAACTCCATTGTGTGACTGTTTCTATGGGAAAACTGATTGTAAATGGCAAAACATAACTGTACAGGGATTTACAGAGAAATTCATGCCCTTAGAAAAGGTTTCACACACACAGATATACATCATTTCATCTGTGGGGTATACAGCTGAAATCTTCCTCCATGTTACTGAAAAGGAACTTAAGCTAGAAGACAAACCCAGTGTGAATATATTATAGTAACTCGTGGACTCAGCCAGGACTTGGACCCATGTACTTCCTACTACCCAATCTCCCACCTCCAGTTCCTGACTTCAGAGTTTCCTGGAATTATAGGAGCCCCAGAAGAATCAGGCTGGCTTCTCTTAAGGTTTCTTATTTCTGTTGGCACATGGAACATAGCAGAGTATTTGAAAACCAGGGCCCCTAGAAATACTAAAGTGTACTCAAAACACCTCCCATTCCCTAAGGGAGGCTAGATAAAGGTTAATAAAGCATACTTTAATCTCTCAAATTTCTATTTGGAGGCTATTTTACCCTTTCTTTCTTTTATTTCTGCATAACTGCTTCTCCCTTCCATACCTCAACACAATGGTTTTCATAACCAATCAGTTACACACTTTGTTCTAACATGGTGACTTCTGTCTGCTCCTCAAAGCCAAGCTCATCGGCCTCAAAATCTTCATACTTACCCATTCCTTTTGCTAGGATGCTTATTCGTCACCAACCATTGTGTGATCTGCTCTCTTGCTTTTTTCAGCTCTCTACTCAGGTATCACCTACTGTGAACACCCTATTTAAAACAGCTACCTACCTTCATCCTATCCCCACCACTCTCTATCCCCCACCCAGCTTCATTTATCTTCATAGCCCTTATTCCGTGAAATTACATTATCTTATTTTCCTTGCTTTTGATCTCCTATACTGAAGTATAAGGTTGAGGAGTACAAATCTTGCCTATCTTGTTCATAGATCCATCTTTAGAGCTGAAACAGCATTTGGCATGTAGTAGACCTCAACACCTTGATGTCAATACATTGGTGGCTATTCTACCTTTTTTTTTTTTTTTTTTTTTTTGAGATGGAGTCTTGCTCTGTTGCCCAGACTAGAGTGCAATGGCACAATCTCGGCTCACTGCAACCTCCGCCTCCCGGGTTCAAGTGATTCTCCTGTCTCAGCCTCCCTCCCAAGTAGCTGGGATTACAGGTGCCCACCACCACACCTGGCTAATTTGTGTATTTTTAGTAGAGATGGGGTTTCATCATCTTGGCCAGATTGGTCTCCAACTCCTGACCTCATGATCCATCTGTCTCGGCCTCCCAAAGTGCTGGGATTACAGGCATGAGCCACCGCAGCCTGCCTATTCCACCATCTTAATATCCCTGATTCCCATTAATCCTGCTAGAACACTGTGTGGCACTTTACACCTTCATAGTTTACAAAGCATTATTGCTCCTCACAGCAAGTTCCTTTTACGCTGCATTTAGGAGAGCAAGAACACTAACTCTGGCCTGACCTTAAATTTAACAACATTTCTCCTCCAAGGTAGTAATCTATTATTTCATCAAGCATGGAGAACGCAAATATGCAGACAACATAATCCAAAGCACTATTATGAATCATTAGCTTCCAATGCTTTCTCAAAGACTTATAAAGCAAGAATATTCTTAAACAACCAATACTTATTACATTACAATCATGAAATGATATTTAGTCACTGCCAAAATTCTAGAAGGAAACACTGTCAGGTCTCTCAATATATACAACCACAGTCTCTCTAGCTATATTCGCCTTAACACACTGAATCTTTTTAAAAGATGATATCAACACCCACAACTTTAAAAACTGCATCTGTCTTCAAATGTTTAAGTTCTCCATTTTACCTGTGCATCAGTTATTTCATTTTTACTATTAAATAAGTTATTTCATTATCACATGTACATTTGATAAATACATGCTTTTTATTTCTTTACAACTTCTCCAATGGCCAAACTTCCCTGCCACGGTATTACCAATTCTCATTAAGCAGATCCATTCCCAGGGAACTGCACCCACAGGACATGTTTTCTATTCTCAAAGGATCTCTAAAACCCAGGGTGGGAAGGGGACAGCACTAGAAGCCCATACAAGCTAAACCACAGCCTGATACACTCTTGAACATCTCAGTGACAGGGAACTCACAAGCATTCAGGATAATTTTACATTTCTGACAGTTCTATTAGAATGTCTTTGTTCTGGTGTGAAATGTTGCATGTAATTTCAAATTATCAGTTTTAGATTTACCTATTGCAGCCAACAAGAAAAGTCACATCCCTCTTCACATCCTTAAGAAGCTTCCAAGCATGCACTTAAGATCTTTTCCTCCCTAGATAAAACCCCATTGTTTCCTTCAAAAATCCCAAAACAATCTGGTTGCTAGATTCCTCCCTTCCTTCATTATTTATTGTCATGCCTTATGGTGGGTGCTGGGGATAGAAATGACTTGAGCAGGTTCTCTGTTAAAGTCTAATGAAGGAGATAAATATGGAAACATCACTGGTCTTACAATGATATGAACAAAATGCTATGGGACCAAAAGGGAAAACTAGTAGCTACTGCTGCTTACAGTCACAGAAGGCCTCAAGAGGAAATAACCTCTGAGCGAAAATAAATAGAAATTTGCCTTGAGGTAAGGAAGCAACTTAGTAAATTCAGAAAACAATAATAAGTTCATAAGTGCTGGATCATAGGACAGCAAAGAAAGGCTAGGCTGAAATGACCACCAAGAGCTTTGGTATCCCCCTGGCTTTTTTATTTTTGTTAATTTATTTTTTGGTTCAGCAACGAGAAAGTAACACAAATTACACAGAAGAGTAACAGCAAAAAGATGGATTGGAAAGGAAACAGCCTGAAGAGAAGGGTTAGGTCGCAAACGCAGGGCAGTAGGAAAGGAGAAGGAAAGAGCTTATGAGAAGGCTTTCAAGTAGAGTTTAAAGTCTGGCATATGACTGGATAGAGAGAAAGCATAAGAAAAATCCAAGATGACGCTGACGTTTCTGGCTTTGAGTAAATGCGTGTACAACTGTGCCATATGGAAGTAAGGAGATATAATTGAGAGTGAAGGAGCTGAGCTGAAAAGAGAGTTTTTGCGCAGGACAAGTTATCTGTAGGACAGATTGCTTATGGGGCCTCCAGATGGAAATGTGAGTGGAAACCTCAGGTCCAGAGACACCAGTTTAATGACATCAGTTTTCTCAAAGTTATCTCTGACTCTATTCCAGTTTGTTAACTTTCCTTTTTTAAGAGTGGTGCCCTAAACTGAGCGACGAGAAGAAAACGTCGCCTTCCTCCCTAAAGACCTTTAACTACTCACACGGCCACGTCACTTGAAGCTCATTTTGCCCTTGTCAATCTTCATATGCTAGAGGGTCTCCTCCCCAAAACTAGAGAGTTCCTGGGCCCTTTCTCCGAGTCTGCAAGCGAACGGACTGCAGGGTTCCTTACCTCTGCCGAACAGTGGATCCTGCCGCCCGGGCAGCCACCGCTTTGCTGGGGGAGCGCCCTGAGGATCCCACGTTAGTGCCACTGGGGGTCGGACCAGGCTGTAGAAGGAGACAGGCAGACACACGGGTGAGCGGGGCAGCCCTGCCCCAAAACCCTGGCCTAGACACCCGCACCAGAGAGGCTGGGGGAAGCAAGGGAGCTACGGAGAAAACGCATGGCGTAAAGGAGAAGTCAGGGCCCTGGGAGAGGCGGGGATCAAGGAAGGGGCGCCATACCATGCTGGAGATGAGAGTGTCAAGTTGCTGATGCGGACGGAAAGAAAGTTGGGGAGCCCTGGTAGGACCGGCAGCTGGCTAGGCTGGCTCAGGCCCCGCCCCTGGACTTGCAGGCAAGGTCCTCGCTGACTCCAGGGACGCCTGTGTTGTCTCACGACATGCCTGTAGATAGTCTGCTACACACAACTTAGTTACCCGCTCTGTGGGAAGTAGAAACCTCCAGTCTCCTTCCTTTGGGTCACAACGGCCTTCCTAGAGTCTAATCCCTATGTAAGGAAAAATATAACCAGGGTTTAGATAGGCCATTTTCTCAGGCAGTTACTAGGCCCCCCCCAAATTTGCGCTGATGTGGCCTAACTGACGCACGCGCGGAGGGGCGGGGTCGGCCCTCAGTGGCCAGCTGGGAGCCGGGGAAGCGGAGCTTGCGCAGAAGCCCCTCTGGGTGTGGGATGCAGTTGCTGCCCCAGAGCCATGGCGGAGGGCCAGGGCCGGAAATGGGACCCAGTTCCCAAGCCTTCGGTGCTGTTCCTGCACCCAGACCTGGGTGTGGGCGGCGCCGAGCGGCTGGTACTGGACGCGGCGCTGGCGCTGCAGGCGCGCGGGTGTAGCGTGAAGATCTGGACAGCGCACTACGATCCGGGCCACTGCTTCGCCGAGAGCCGCGAGCTGCCGGTGCGATGCGCGGGGGACTGGCTGCCGCGCGGCCTGGGTTGGGGCGGCCGCGGCGCCGCCGTCTGCTCCTACGTGCGCATGGTCTTCCTGGCGCTCTACGTGCTGTTCCTCGCCGACGAGGAGTTCGATGTGGTCGTGTGCGACCAGGTGAGGCAGCCGCGGGGCCGGCTTCGCAAGTGCGGACCTCGCCTTGGAGGGCGGCTGCGGGCAAGACCTCCGACAGAGGACCTTCCCTGTCTGCGGTTCGGAAAGATCGGAACTGACCTGGAGAAGTCCGAGCTGGGAGCGAGCCTGTGGTTCCCTAACTTTAGTGTGGGCCCATTAAAGTTGCAGATTGCTAAGGCTCCACTCTCCTGGAAGTTTTCATCCTGGATCCTTGGTGTGGAGCCCAGAAATCTGCATTTTAACTGGGTCATGGGGTGATTCGGATGCAAATAGTCCTTGGGGCTCGCTCTGAAAAACGCTGGTATTCGAAGTCAGCTTCAGTCCCCTTTTATTAATGAGCAATCGTGTGTCGTCTTCCTTCTTACGCGTTATTTTTATTGACTCTGCTTTCAGGCTATTTGCATCCCACTGTACTTGTGTTCTGAGCCAGGCCACACCGTCCTCAAGAGTGTCCTGTGTTAAAAACGCCAAGCTGAATATATCATGTCTCTATTAAAACTTGTACATGGCTCCCCACTGGTTTTTGGAGAAAAGTTCAAGCTTTTTATCTTGGTAAATAATGTCCACCTGGATCTGCCCTGTAGCTATTCTCGACCCTTTCCTTCATTCATTTTTCCCATCCTAAAAAAGATGACTTTAAAAAGTAACATTTACTCGACCGAAAACTCAGTATTATAGAAGGACGTAACCTAAAAGCCCCGTCCTTTTCCACTCCCTGAAGATAGCCACCGTTAAGTTTCTCTTGTATTTTTCCAGGAGTTGTGGTGACACCAGCATGTGTCTTTTCATAGGTGTATCTTCTATTGGTACATAATTGGGATTAAGACATACGTACTTTAGGCATCTTCCCTTTTTTTCAGCAAAAAATTCTATTTGGGACTTTTTTTTTTTTTCCCAGCCGGAGTCTCTTGTCTCCCAGGCTGTAGTGCTGTGATGCGATCTCGGCTCACTGCAACCTCCGCCTCCTGGGTTCCAGCGATTCTCCCGCCTCAGCCTTCCAGAGTAGCTGGGATTACAGGCGCGCCCCACACCCGGCTAATTTTTTGTATTGTTAGTAGAGATGAGGTTTCACCATGTTGGCTACGCTGGTCTCTCACTCCTGACCTAAATAAAGTGATCCACCCACCTCGTCCTCCCAAAGTGCTGGGATTACAGGCGTGAGCCACCGCGCCCGACCGCGACATTAGAGATTCTTCGTTCGTCATAGTGGCCAGAAAATTCACTTTTTTAAATAAGTGTGCCATAATTAAACAGGCTTCTTGAAGGACACCAATGTTGTGACTAGTTTTTTGTGAATAGATCAATGTTGTAATGAACATCCTTTTATGTCTTTTTAATTTTTTTTTTTTTTTTTGTACTTCTGCAGACATGTCCTTTGAGGACATTCCTAAAGTGGGTGGGTCTAAGAGTTGTTCATTTTAAATATCAATAGCTACTGCCAAGTTTGTCTACCAAAGAGGCTGTGTCACTTTACTCTCCCACAGTGTATGATACAGCCTCATACTCCATGCTTTTGTCTGCCTTAGATATCAGCCGTTTTAATCTTTGCCAAACTGATAGGTGAAAATGACGTCACGTTTGTATTTGTGTTTCTTTAATTCTGACTCCTGAATTATTTTTGATTATCCTTGCTTGTGTGGAAGCTTTCTTTTTAAGTAATATGAACATTTACCAAACATACTGCATGTGTCAATAGATAGGCATGAGGCATCTGAGACTATAGTGGGTAGAGGAAAAATTTTGGGCTTGGAATTAGGCATCCTGGATTCAACTTCTGTATCTGCTGCTTTAATAAAGTGGCTTTGAATAAATTGCACAATATCCCTAAAGTTTACCTTCTTCAGGTGTTAATTAAGTTAGCTGAGACTAAAATGACTTGTAAAGATTACCCAACAAAAAAGTCTGTAGTGATGCCAGCATCTAGTTTATGCTCAGTATGACTAGCTTTAATATTTATTGAGCACATACTGTGTGCTAAACTCCATGTGTTTTGCATATATCAGTGCATTCAATAATCACAAAAATTATATGGGTTTTTTTTTTTTTTGTAACTATAATTGTTACCATGTTACAGAAGAGGAAACTAAGACCCAGAGTGGGATAAATTAACTTGATCATGGCCACGCAATTAGTAGAGCTGAGATTCAAACCCTGGCAGTCTTGAATCTAGAGCTTGTACTCTAAACTGCTATAGTTGATCATTCAGTTCTTTAGGAAGAGAAAGATCCTAGGGCTGTACTGTACAATATGGTAGCCACTAGCCACATGTGACTGTTGGGCACTTGAAATGTGGCTAATCTAAACTGAGATGCGCTAAAGTTAAAATACAAAACTGATTTGAAGATTTAATGCGAAATACATGTATATATAAAGTATCTCCATACTGTTTAGTGTTGATTACATTTTGAAATGATAATGTTTGGGGTAAATAATATATTAAAATTAATTTCACCCTTAAAAACATTTTTAATATTACTAGATTTTTATCTTATTTTCATTAGACAGCACTGTTCAAGAGGAAACCACTGGACTTGAAGTTTTAAATGTTTAGCACACATCTAGCAAATATCTCTAGCTTTCTGTACACCAGTCATAAGGTACTGGGTGAAAGTCTAGGGGAACAAAGCAGAATCAGACATTGCCCATGAGGACCCCACAGACTAGCAGACAGGATGGGTGTCTGTGCTTTTGGTTTGGTTGAAGTTGAGTTGACCACTTTCTCTGCTGTTGATTTTTGCTTTGGCTAGGTGTCCGCTTGTATCCCAGTGTTCAGGCTGGCTAGACGGCGGAAGAAGATCCTGTTTTACTGTCACTTCCCAGATCTGCTTCTCACCAAGAGAGATTCTTTTCTTAAACAGCTGTACAGGGCCCCGGTTGACTGGATAGAGGAATACACCACAGGCATGGCCGACTGCGTCTTAGTCAACAGCCAGTTCACAGCTGCTGTTTTTAAGGAAACATTCAAGTCCCTGTCTCATGTAGACCCTGATGTCCTCTATCCATCTCTAAATGTCACCAGCTTTGACTCAGTTGTTCCTGAAAAGCTTGATGACCTAGTCCCCAAGGGGAAAAAATTCCTGCTGCTCTCTATCAACAGATACGAAAGGAAGAAAAATCTGACTTTGGCACTGGAAGCCCTGGTACAGCTGCGTGGAAGATTGACGTCTCAAGATTGGGAGCAGGTTCATCTGATCGTGGCAGGTGGTTATGATAAGAGAGTCCAGGAGAATGTGGAACATTATCAGGAATTGAAGAAAATGGTCCAGCAGTCTGACCTTGGCCAGTATGTGACCTTCTTGAGGTCTTTCTCAGACAAACAGAAAATCTCCCTCCTCCACTACTGCACGTGTGTGCTTTACACACCAAGCAATGAGCACTTCGGCATTGTCCCTCTGGAAGCCATGTACATGCAGTGCCCGGTCATTGCTGTTAATTCTGGTGGACCCTTGGAGTCCATTGTCCACAGCGTCACAGGGTTTCTGTGTGAGCCTGACCCGGTACACTTCTCAGAAGCAATAGAAAAGTTCATCCGTGAACCTTCCTTAAAAGCCACCATGGGCCTGGCTGGAAGAGCCAGGGTGAAGGAAAAATTTTCCCCTGAAGCATTTACAGAACAGCTCTACCAATATGTCACCAAATTGCTGGTATAATCAGATTCTTTTTAAGATCTTTATGCTACATTCATTAATGTCATTTTTATGTATTGTAGACCCAGTTTTGAAATCTAAAAACGAGAATCTAATGCAGAAGAGTTTTTTTAAAAAATAAACGAGTCTTGAATCAGAGCCACTTTCCTATATACCACACCTCGCCGTCCACTTTTCAGAAAAACAATGTCTTTTATGCTATAATCATTCCAAATTTTGCCAGTGTTAAGTTACAGATGTGGTATAATTCCATGTTCAGCAGAGTATTTTAATTATGTTTTCTCTGGATTATTGCTCATCTGTCTGTAAATTTTGAATGATGCTGTGCCTTACTTGGTTTTGATAGTTTAAGTGTATATCATTATGAAAGTTGATTAACTTGGGTTCATAGTATAATGAGAGCAGGGCTACTCTAGCTCCCAGAATCAATCCACCAAAGTATTCACTGTCCTCTGTTAGGGAACTCTTGTTAGTCATGTCTTTGCCTGGATCCATAGCAAAAGTGCTGTGTATTTTATTTTTGATAATTTGTATTTTTGCACACTGAAATATAATAAAAGGTGTTTATCGTAAAAAAGAAGATTAGATTTTGGTCTCCATCATCTATCTTGGTATTGTTAGAAACATAGATATGACATCCAAACCGGAAATCAGAACACGAGGGTAAAGTGGGTATTGCAGTGAAGCAAGAATATCATCACCCGTGTGTCGTGCATCTTGTTGAGGGCGTATTTCTTAATATCATCTCGGTCATTAGTGTTGTTAATATTTTTGTTGTCTTGATCAAGCTCCTACTAAGTATAGGACACAAATTTTTTTTATCTTCCAAGGCCTGGCTCAAATGCCACTGCTGCAAAGCTTTCTTTGACCTTCTGGCTACCTCCCAAACGAGAACTGATCTTCCCCCTCCATGTGCTCTAGCCTTGTCGTGACACTGACCACTCACCCTGATAGTTCACTATTTACCTGTTGGTCTAAGAGCAAATTATAAACAGTAGTTTTTAATATACCGCTAAAGCTAAATTCACTTCCAAAAATAGCAGCTCACTAGCCAAAGGCTACATGTATCAACTCTTAAGAGCTAGACTTGACAGCCTAACAGCCTATATGAGTTTGAGTAAATTAATCTCTATACCTCAGCTTCTTCATCTGCAAAACGAGATAATTGTAGTATTCTACTTTCCTCATAGTGCGGTTATAACAGATTGTGATAATATTGCAAAGTACTTAATACTTGGCATGTAGTATATGTATTAGCTATTAGTATTTTGCAATTTGGGGATATTGAAAATGAGAAGTTGCATGTTGGTTAGTGCTACACTACCTTGTTTTTCTGGGGCTCGTTAGAGGGTGAAATTCCGTTTTACAATTTATCACGTGCATCTGTATCACAGAAGTATTTTGGCAAAATGATTCTGTACCAAAAAGGAGTACTCTAAAATGAGGCTGCCAAATATATTGAGTCTTTTGTGGAATGAAAAGTTCTGTTGCATTCCATTTTTTCTTTGGCATTGTGAAAGTTTACCATGTAGTGCAGTAGATAATCCCCATCTTATGATTTGGTGCATGTGTTTCTGAGAAATGCAGCCTTTCAGAAAGCCTGTGGCTCTTACCATGGAGTTTAGCACAGACAGACTTGGCCACACTGTGCCCTGTAACATAGTGCTTACCATACTAAGCAATACTAAAACATTTCCTTATTTGACCATTTTTATGCAGATCCTTTCAAATGGACTACATGGGTTCATGGACCCTGAGTTTAGCTTCACTTCATAGTCCTAAGCTCGAGTGAGTGACAATAGGTCTGGGAGAGTTAGAGAGTCCTGCCTGCCATGAGCTTCCAGCTTCTGACCATTAGTTCCTGGTTCCTAGACCCTAGAATGGAGCTTTGCCCTTAGGAGGTGTTCACAGCTTCCAAAACGAAACTGAAGTTAGGGAAAATAGATGCATGGAATATGTTCCCTGCATTGAAGGGAAATATTGAAGGTGAATTGTTGGGGCCTTATCCATAGTAATTCTGGTGCTTACTTTGTGCAGGACATGAGGTGAAATACATAGTAGAGGTTTAATCCTCAACAATTCACTGAGATGTAGGTGTTCTTTGCTTTTAGATGAATGTAGTTAAGCAATGTTCCTGTGTCCCATGACCTTGAAGCACGGACAGAATCTCAAGGCCCTCTGATTTCAAAGTCCAATCATTTTGCCATTCTTCAGCCTGCCTTCACCCTAACCAGATTCCTGGTGTAATATTTTTTCAGTACAACTCCCTCTTTGGGTTTAGAAAGACTTTGCTATTTACTGTCCATTTTCATCTCATCAATCTTCTGAGGCGAGTATGATTATCCCCCATCTTACACACACGCTCAGAAAGGTGAAAGACTTGCCTGAGGGCACACAATTGAAAAATAACTGACAGCATTGCACCCTGAGTTACCTGAGCCATCCAGGACTTTGCACATACCAGAATTTCTCAGTCTCTTCCCCTTTGATATGCATAAATATCATTTGTCCTTCATACACACACATAGACATAAAAACGTGATGGGCCAGTGGAAGAGGGAGTGTCACGTACATAAAGAGATCCACTCAGCTAAGGGGAGGAGTATTGCAGTTCTTTCATCCAATAACAAATGTCTACTGAACCCCCATTTGGACAACCTTTAGAGATTGCAGAACCCTTAGAAGTTGACTCATTTGCTCTTCACAGCATCCTTCCAGGTAATTAGTATAGGCATTTTTAGAGGTTGAAAATCAGGCTTAGTGCTAGGAAGCAGGGGAGTTACAATTCAAACCCAGGTATGTCAGGTTAACAGTTCTTTGAATTGTACTACAGATGCCTTTTCAGCCAATGCTTCACAACCTTGTAACCTGCCCAAGAAGTTAATTTCACTTCTGCAATCTTGTTCTACCTCATCTCTTTCCACAGAGAAAATGAAAGCTGGGTGCAGTGGCTCATACTTGTAATCCCAACACTGGGAGGCTGAGATGGGAGGATCACTTGAGACCAGGAGTTCAAAACCAGCCTGGGCAACAAAGCAAAACTTTATTTTAAAAAATAAAGAGTAAAAATGAAGCACCAGAGCACTTGACTGCCCCACCCTGCTCACCTCATCTCTGATTATGACAATCAGCCCTTCCCATGTCCACCTTTGCCAGGGTCACTGATTGTCCCTTGACCTCCTTTCTTTGCTCTCAGAATCAAAGCCAGTCAAAGCTGACTGGGACCCCAGAGGCCACCTAATCTAATTTGGTATTGCACAGATGAGAAGCCCAGAAAGAGGAAGAGACCTGTCTGAATTCATACAGAGGGACGGTTGCAGCCCTCCTCTCTTCCACTTTTATCAAAAACCCCTTATCTTCTATCACTTCCTTTGAACTCCTTACTCCATTCCTAACCTTAACCTTCTTGAACTCTGACCCCAATAGCTTGAGAAGGTGCCACCATCAAGACACCAGTGCTGTTATGCCTGCTAGCTGAGGACGAGGAGTCTTCCCAATGACAGACTCACAGACTAACCAAACTGTCCTTGATTAAGCAGCGACTCGGGAGGTGGGAAAAGGGAGAGATTTTACCATCCTGACCCCGGAGTCAAGGGGCTGCTGGAGCCACCAGCTCTGTTTTATGTCAAGAGGACAGGAGTTTTGGCGTTGGTGTCACAGTGAAAGTGACTGGGCCAAAATTTTTTGTTTGTGCTTTCTGATATCCCACAAATTTTCTAACTTTTTGATATTCCCTAAGTTAGATTTCTTCCTCAGAAAAGAGAAATTTGAGCAATGAACTGTAAAATAATCCTGTTGGTCACTTAAGTCTACTGTGTTTACAGCATAGAAGACATCGCCCTGTTTGAGATACATAATTTGTTCTTTATAATAATCCCTTATTGTTATATATTGACATTATTCCAGCTTTTTTCTACTATAAGTAGTCCAAAGGAAGAACAACTGAGTTTAAATTCTAGAAGGAAATATTTAAAGTTTTAAAAGGCAAATTTGAAAAGCAAAAATTAAAAAAATCTTTAAAAAAAAGACATGAAAAAATTGCAAAACTGCTTGGGTACACCAAAAAAAATTATCAAATCATTGGTGATGTTTATTTTCAAACCAAATTATCATGTTAACCAGCTTGCTTTCAGCCAAATTACATGCTTCCTTTGCATTATTGAACCTGGAAACCTAACAACACTTCAATTCAATAGAGTAATACACTATCATATGGCAGGATATATGCATAAATATCTAAAAGGTTTAACCCAACCCTACCTTAGGCAGAAAGAGAACATTTTTAGGAAGCTACTGGGATAGATTGTGTAATTCAAGGAAATTCACACATTTGAATCAAGAGGAGTACAGGGATGTAGCTAGGCTAGATGTTCAAATGAAGCCAGGAACTTAAATGCCACCAGAACATCATTTCCTTATATGATACTTTATTGTCTTTCATTATAGACTCACTTCTTTTTGGTAGCAGGAAAACATGCTACCAGTGAAGCCAAGCCCTCCCTCTTAATACTTCTATCACCAAAGAGGAATTGGCTTTCTTTTTCAGAGTTTAAAAAAATAAGAGAAGGATTATGATGAATGTTTCTTGGTGCAGGTGCCTTCTTTTAAATTAGTGAAGCAAGGTTCAGAGGCAAAGCACTATGGGTTGCCAGACTCAGGTCAGCAATCTAAACTTGAACCCATCAACTGTGGCCAAGATGTAGGATCATACAGCAGCAGGAATCATATAGCTGGGAGAAGGGAACGGGGTATATTGAGGAAGACATTGGAAGCTGTTTCCAGAAGAAAGTGAGTTGGGCAGATAAAGTAAGAGATCCCTTAAAAATTTACACCTAGTTGATGGCATGAAGCTCAAGAGTATATATCAGAGAAAGGCAAAAGCCAACTGGAATAGTTCCTAAATGCAGTTTTAATCTTGTTTGCAATTATTTTGAAGGAGTGAGGCCATCTGGATCAGTCCTAGTCATCCAGGAGAAAATATATTATTATTTAATAGAAACTTGATTAGCTGAGGCAGCTTAAGGACAGAAGCCTGGAAAAAAGAGACCGAGGGAAAGGCTTCAAAATGGCTGACAGAGGCATTTGAATAGAGCATCCAGGAGAACACTGGAAATCAACAGAGAAGTGACAGGAAACAGCTGAGGCATGGGAGGAGAGGGAAATTAAGCAACTGGCTCAGCCAGGATTGGCTAGGAGCCCAGAGAGACTAGTGTGGGGAAAGGGAGAGATGCGCAGTGAGAGATCCCCAGTGGTCCACATTCCCACCACAGACTCTTGCAATCCTACCGATAGGACAGCCCCTGGATCTTCATGGGCCCGGAGACTAGCATAGGGAGCTGCCTAGAGACCCCGCAACAGCATTGCTCTAGAGAGGGAACTCATGTGGGTTCCCTACACTCCCTGAGTTCTAAGCAGCTACAGCATGGCATCATTTTGCAAGCCCAGCCCACACCAGATTGCACTGTACCCTGGGGCACAATGGCCCCTGCTCCACGTGCCTGCAGCCCCGTTGATATACCCCCATGTACACCCACAGGTCTACAGGAGCACAATACCAATTGGACCCAGCAGAACACCAGGGTTCCGAGCATTCTAATACACATAGTGTCCTGGCCCCTATGGGGAATGGATGGTACAACACGCCAGGAAAGCTACCCTTGGGACAAAGGGAACCAAAAATGCGTGTTCCCTAGGGCCTGACAACTGCCTACCTGGGAGGGCTACCGCAAGCAGCAACTCAACTCCCCCCAGCAGAGGAGCTGCTGTGCACATGCCCTGAGGACAAGCTCTGCCACTTGTCCACTGCAGCCACTGCTGCTGCCACTGAGAAACCAAAGCACATGCCACTGGCGGTGACTCCACCTGCCAGTAGCAGGGCTACTGCTATGTAGTTGCATGTGCCCTGAGGACAGGCTCCCCCAACCATTGCTGCTGCTGCTGCAGCCACCTGAACATGTCACTAGGGGTCTGGAGAGCACCCTGCCCTGCCCAACACAGCCAGCACCGGAGCACACACCAGGAGGCCTGAAGATAGGCCTGTCTGGCCTGCTACAACCCCCACCCGCCATGCTCAAACACACTACCTGAGGGTATGGGGATTGCCCTTCCTCATTCACCACCACTGGCATCTGTGCACTCCTCCCAGGGACCTGTGGATGAGTCTACCCAGCCTGCCCCTACTGCCCCCGCAGCTCCCCACCCCCACATGCACCACCCCCCAAGCCTGTTATAGCCACCACTAACACCGACATATTCTGTTTCAGAGTCCAAGTGTTGTGGTGCCGCTGCTACTGCCATTGCCCATGCCACACACACTACCCAGGGGATGACAGACTCAGCCACATTCCCAGCCTGCCACGGTCACTGCCAGCACCAAAGCAAGGGCCTTCTAGAGGTCCAAGAGTCGAAGTGTTTGTACCCTCTAATGCTGGTGCTCATATGCACCTGCTGGAGGCCCAAAGAAAGACACACTTGGCTCGCCACTGCCACAACTGGGGCCTAAGAACTGATGATCCGGCATCCCCATCCCCGGGAAAACCTCACCACAGCCTCCACTAACAATCATAGCCTAAGTCACTGAAGAAATCACAGATATCACCAATGCTTTTTACAGTTGAAGAAATCATACGAACACTACACTACTGCATGCACCCAGAATCAAAGCTGAAGTGCCCTGCCCAACACCATAGATACATCTTTAGGAAACAGTCTTCCCCTATTAAAGCCAATCCAAAAAACTGGAAGAAGTGACTGTTAAAACAGATGCACAGCTACCAGTGTAAGGACACAAGAAATAAGAAAAAACAAGGAAGGGGTTTTTTTCCAAAACAAAACAAAACAAAACAAAACAAAACAAAACAAAAAACAAAAACTAATAATTTTCCAGCAATAGATTCCAATGAAAAAGAAATTTATAAAATTCTGTTTGTCATTAAAAATGAAACAAACAGAAATCCAGAAACTAAAGAATTTAAAGAATAAAATTTAAAAGAATACACTTGAGAGCCTTGACAATAGACTAAAGCAGAAGAAAGAATTTCACAACTTGAAGACAGGTCTTTTGAAACAAGCTAGAAGAAGGAAAAAAGAAAGAAAGAAAGAGCGAAGGAGGAGGGAGGGAGAGAAGGGAGTGGGAGGAAGGAAGGAAGAAAGGAGGGAAGGAAGGAAGGAGGGAAGCGGCAACAGAAAAGCAAAAAACAAAGACCAAGTATCTGAATTACGGGTATTCCAGAAGATGGAAGAAGACCAAAGTTATACATAATGTATTTAATGAAGTAATAGTTGAAAACTTCCCAGGCGTACGAAGCGTACAACCAGATACAGGAAGCTCAGAGATCCTCAAATAGATATAACTCAAAGTTTTCTCCACAACACATTCTAATCAAGCTGTCAAAAGTCCGTGACAAAGACAGAATTCTAAAAACAGCCAGAGAAAAGTCACATATGAAGAAATCCCCATCAGACAGCCAATTTCTCAACAGAAATCCTATGCGCCAGGAAAATATGGGATGATATATTCAAAATAAGAAAGAAGAAAGGAAGGAAAGAAAGAAAGAAAGAAAGAAAGAAAGAAAGAAAGAAAGAAAGAAAGAACGAACGAACGGAAGAAAAGGGAGGAGGGAGGGAGGGGAAAAAGGAAAGATTATGCAGAACAACGAGAAAACAGTTAACAAAATGACAGAAGTAAGTCCTCACATATCAATAAAACCCTTGAATGTATTGAAAGAAAGGAACAAAGAAAGAAGGAAGGAAGAAAGGAAGAAAGAATGAAAGATTATGCAGAACAAGAAAACAACGAAATCACAGGAGTAAGTCCTCACATATCAATAAAACCCTTGAATGTATTCCACTTAAGAGTGGGAAAAACTGACTGAACGGATTTTTTAAAAATGTCTCAACTATATGCTGCCCATAAGAAACCCACTTCACCTTGTAAAAGACATATAAACTAAAAGTAAAGAGATGAAAAATGATATTCCATGCAAATGGAAAGCACCACAAACAGAAGTAGCTATATTTATATCCTATAAAACAGATTATAAGTCAAAAACAAGGTAACATATCCAGGTAGTCGTGGTGATGCTGGCCAAATAGAGCTCAGCAGGTGAGAATGAAAACCCAGGTTCAAGTGGAGTAATAAGGGCTTGAATGTTTTCATGTGCTGATGTTGCACACTTGTAAAAAAAAAAAAATCTTAGGAAATGGAAAACATATATTAGTGCACTTTGATATGCATTTTGGGGCAAAGACACATTGTTCGGTTCCACGATTTGTCCTTAAAGTGAAAGAACATTTAAAGCTTAGACTTACCTGGCTGTAGCAATGCTGTTCTATTAACGGAGAACTAAAACTTACATTCACATTTAATTTATGTAAATTATGTAAAACCTAGTATAGTGAGCATAATAGCCTGTCAATGTTTGATTCCTTTTACCCCTCAGTAAGTATATTTTTACCATATTCCTGCCTGCCTTTCTGACCTTGTTGAATCAGCCTATGGACTAGAATGTTAAAGAAATGTCATTGCCAAAGTGCTTGTGAGAAAATTGGTATGTCATGAAGATATCATACAGAATCTTCTTGTAACATAAAAAATGCAGTTTTATTATTGTTTGTGCCTCAACTGTTTTAAGTGAATATTAAAGGGCTTGGGGGGGGGGAAAAGTCAAAACATGAAAAGGAGACAAAGAATATGTGATATAATGGTAAAAGAATCAATTAAACAAGATACAACAATTCTAAATGTACATGCATTCAACACTGGAGCACCCAGGTACATTCTGCAAACTCATTAGATCTAAAGGGAGAGATATATACATAATATATATGTGTGTATGGACATATATCCTTTCTGCCATCCTTTTTAAAAAAAAAGAAAAAAAAAAGGAGACTTGCTTTCCCTTCTGATTTTCTTCATTCTTCTGCTATCCATTGATGTATGTCATTATCCTATAATTTCAATATAAGTAATTTCTTTCAAATATTTTAAATTTTTTATTTCAATTTTGACAATATATTTGACGCAGTCGTTTGGACTTACTTTAATACAATCAACTGGTCTCATTGGTTTCTACCTTAGATTCACTGTTCCCTTTCTATGGAACACATATTTGAATAACATTTTTTCAGAGGGAATATATGCATTTGTATAATTCCCATTGTCTTGCATATAAATAGCTTGATTATACATAAAATTTTTGAGTAGCATGTTTTTCTTTCAAAGCTTTGTAAATGTTTACTTTCTAGGGCTGCTTTTCCTATAGTATGTCCCGGGGAAAATAAGCTGTGAAAAATGCTTCAGGAAAAAGTTCTCCATGGTTATATAACTATAGGAAAAGTTTCATTCCTATAGAAAAGTTACATTTTCTATCAGAAACGTACCAGGCAAAGCAGCATTGTATAGGTCATGAGCTCTCCTAAGATAATGAAGATGGACTGATTTTATTTCTGGTGTTTCCAAGCTACTTGACCACAGTAATACTAAGAGAAAGCAAATGACCAATAATAATAGGTAACATCTTTTCAGCATTTACTATGCAGTAGGCACTGTTCTAGGACTTAGTCTGTGTACATTATCTGATTTAATCCTCACAAGAGTTCTAGATGGGGGGTAGAGTTTTTCAATCTGTTTTAACAAATGAGGAAACAGAGGCACAAAGAACTTAAGAAAATAAGCTGGAAATGCTGAAGCTAAATCGAAACCCAAGTTGTTAGCTCCATACCATTATTCATATCCTTAAGCGTTGACAGGGAAGTGCAGTAGAGGCAACTTCTGTATCTTTTCTAAGTCTGAAAAACACAGCAAAACATCTAATTGTGTCAGAAAAGAAAGGGAACTTTCCATCAACCAGAGGTACACTCTACTGGACTCTCCTAGAATTTGCCACTGAATTATGGCACAGGCACTTTGTGGGGTAATCTGATGATCATCCGTGCAAGTGCTCAAACTCTGCTGTTGGCCAGCGTCCAAGACCCATCATTGAATACTCATCACCTCATCAATTCATCCTCCTCAACTGACGGGCAAAACAACATCCAAATATTCATTGCACATCTGTGCCGGGCAGATTATACATTAGCAATTCAAATCCGGCCGGTGCACTGGCCGTTCCTGCAAATGCGTCTGTTTGGATGAGATGCCTTGTTGTCTGGGATGGATAATAAGGCAACTCGGTCTAATCTTGAAGAACAATCAGCCCATCTTGTGAAGGTGACTGGCTGTGTGTGTTCTTGCCCTGGCAGCATTGGAACAATGGCCCCATAATGCACTCGACTCAGCTGGCAATGAAGTCCCATCCTGATTAGTAGCCGTGGCTGATGTCAATCACCACAGGATGCATCATTGTCCTCTGGTCCCCAACACAGTTTATTTACAGGAAAACAAAGGCTTTGGGGGGCCATGGCTGCTTCCCAGAGATTGCAAAATAGATTGAGCTGTCAAGCACACAAAGTAGATGAAGATTAATGAGTTGTGCGGACAATAAATATGAAGAGATGACCATGAATATGCTAATGGGCATTATCCATATACACCGTAATTGCTACCAAAATTAAAAGGTGGCATGAAGAAGATGGGTCACAAGGTGACAGGGAGATAATCTTGGATGCTTGAGACACTCACCCAAGATAAGGCTCTCTACAGGTTTCCTTTTTTCCTATTAAACACACGCTATCTGAAGCTTCTTTTAAACAGGGATGTTAGGGGCAGGGTGAGGGTGGGAAGCTGGAAAAGTTACTTTAGGGAAAGGTGTAATTAGAATAAGAAAGGTGCTTATCAAAGGCAAGAAGTGATCAGCTGTCAGGCTCCCACTTTATCCCCAGGGGCAGAATTGATGAGAGATGTCACTTCAAACTGTAGAGTCCCCAGGCTAGAGCCACAGGGATTACTGAGAATGGTATTTAGAATACCTTTCAAGAAGGTGTGGGTGATTTTTCAAAGTATTCTAATATTCTAATTTAAAATAAAAATAAAAAACCTAATAGAGAAAGTTGAAAAAGTTAATGTTTTAAGGCAAATAAAATCTGGCTATCAGCAATGATTTGACCTTGGAGAAGCGATGCTCTGTAGCACTGCGGCATGGCCATGGCATGGCTGAGTGTCACCCTGCCTTGCTCTCAGTCCTCACAGTCCTCTGTGTGCCAGGATGGTGACCTCTGTCCCCATTCACTACCTTTCTTCCTTTCCGCACTCTTGTCTGTGGATGGGAGTTAAATTATTGTAATAATACACCTAAGTAACACTATGAGAGGCCACAAAGAGCAGAAAGAGAGAGAAAGGTTTTCTTGTTTCATGGGTTCTCTGTTCTGGACAATCTGCTCCCCAGAGGTCTGGGAACTGCTTCCCCAGGTTGTGGGAACTCACCTTTGCTCCTTCAGGACAGAAAGCAAACATGTTCCTTGGCCTACCCCAGGTGAAGGACTAGCAGGAGGAAACTACAGTTTCAGGATGAAGAGCAAAGGATGAAAAAGAGGAAGAGAAGTCAGGAAAAGGAAGGGGTTCCAGTCTCGGGCTGGACTGAAAATCTGCCTAACGGGGAAAAAAAGGAAAGTTTGTAGAAGTGTTTGAAACACACTTACTGAAATGGGTGAGAGAAAAAGGTACCGAACTAACTTTAGAAATGAGTGAAGCCTGGCCAAGAGAAAGGCCAAGGGAATGGCATATAAGCATTGTAGTCTAGTGATAAAATTGTCTCCCACAGGGGTATGGGTTAGCAATTCTGAAACCGGCACATATGTATACCTGAATTCAACAATTAAGTAAATAGGTAACAGATGGTAGAAGCCAGGCTTCTCCCTGTTGGAGCAAGAGGTTACAGGTAAGCAAAGGGAGAAAGCTATATTGATCAATATAGTAATAGAGCAGAGTTGAAGACATCAGCATGCACTCATGTTAAACGTAATGTAGATCCGGGTAGCTACACAAAGAAATATTATGGATATATTTATATGCACGGGTTAGTGTACACACATATATTTCCTTGCTCTGTCCGCTGAGAGGGCCTAGAAATAATGACACTCCCGGGGCAATGACACCCTAGTAGCAACAAGCATGCCTAGCACTTAGATCTTGATTTGGGTTTTTTTTGTTTGTTTGTTTGTTTGTTTGTTTGTTTTGCTTTTTTCTGAGACAGAGTTTCTCTCTTATTGCCCAGCCTGGAGTGCAATGGTGGGATCTTGACTCACTGCAACCTCCACCTCCCAGGTTCAAGTGTCTGTCCTGCCTCAGCCTCTCGAGTAGCTGGGATTACATGCACCCACCATCACACCTAGCAAATTTTTTGTATTTTTAGTAGAGATGGGGTTTCACCATGTTGGCCAGGATGGTCTCAAACTCCTGACCTCAGGTGATCCACTTGCCTTGGCCTTCCAAAGTGCTAGGATTACAGGTGTGAGCCACCACACCCAGTCAATCTTAGTTTCTAATCCCATTCTCCAAGAAAAGGAACCAAGACTCCTTAAAGTAATGGCTGATGCTAGGATGGTGCAGGAAATATACAAGCTAAGCCTGGAGCATCTTGTAATGCCAGAAAGTAAGGAAGTGCTTTTGTTTTGTTTTGTTTTAAAGCCATATTGATTGAGAATATACGAGTAGGACACAAGAGCACCAAGATGAAGTAGTACTAGAATGTTACCCAAAGAGCGAAATAAATATCCATGACTTCACACTGATAGAAATAAACAAGTGAATAAACAAGCAGGAGAGAATAGATCTCCCACTTATTTATTCACTCATGTATTTATATTGGTGTGGAATAAATCTCCCTGCAGAATTCCAAACAGTTTATGTAGCTACCCCACTCTCAAGGATGTAGAGCATAATTCCCTACTCTAATTTTGGGCTGTGTATAGTTCCTTCCTTCCAAAGAGTACGGGGGGAAGAGAGGGGAAAAAGTATAACTTTACAGCCGAGAAAGCTGACAAATGCTACCTCAACTAGGTGATTGAGGTCAGTGTCACATGTCATGTTGATCAGATGTGCCCTTGATCGGATGTAATGAGAATGGCACTTTACCTCCGTGGTCTTCTTCCTCAAAACCCACAACCCCAGTCTAATCATGAGAAAAACATTAGACACACGCCAGGAGAGGGGCGTGCTACAAAATACCCGACCAGTCCTCCTCAAAACTGTCAAAGTCATCAAAAACAAAGCTTGAGAAGTTGTCATAGACAAGAGGAGGAAAAGGAGAACTACATGTAATTTGGTATTCTGTATAGGATCCTGGAACAGAAAAATGACATTACATAAAATGGGTAAAAACTAAGGAAATCTGAATAATGTTGGGACTTCAGTTAGCATTTTTTTTTTTTTTTTTCCGAGATGGAGTCTCGCACTGTTGCCAGGCCTGGAGTACAATGGCACAACCTTGACTCATTGCAACCTCTGCCTCCCACGTTCAAGGGATTCTCCTGCCTCAGCCTCCTGAGTAGCTGGGATTACAGGTGCACACCACGACACCTAGCTAATTTTTTGTATTTTTAATAGAAATGGGGTTTCACTATGTTGGCCAGACTGGTCTCCAACTTCTGACCTCATGATCCACCCGCCTGGCCTCCCAGAGTGCTGGGATTACAAGCATGAGCCACCGTGCCTGGATAGTTAGGATTAATGTATCAGCAATGGTTTATGAACTGTGGCCACTGTGCCTTACTAAGGTAAGAATGCTGAGAATGTGGGAAACTGACTATGGAATATGTGAGAAGCCTCTGAACTGCTCTTGCACTTCTTCTATATGCCTAAAACTATTCTGAAATTAAAAGCCCAATTCAAAAAAAAAAAAAAAAAGTTTGCAGCATCTTTTGTGCTCAGTAGAAAGCTTGCAGTAAGACCAGTCATTTTAGTAATGGATTGTGCCTGCATACCCTTCCAGAAGTTGTGCATGTAACAGCCGGGGTGCTTCGTTTGCAAGCAACAAACATCTACTCTGACTAATTTACACTGGAAAGAAATTTATTGTAGGACATGGAGTAGCACACAGTATGTGAGAGAGCCTAAAACCAGCCTTGGAGGCCATACGGCTGGGACAGTGTTGGAAACCAGGCTCAGAACCCGCCCCGTGGAGACTCCGCTGTTGCTGTTGTGGACCCACAGCTCATAGTTTACCATGCCAGCCCTCTGCTGTTCCATTCAGATGCAGCCACTAGATCTGCCACCTCAGGAAACTGTTGTGGCTGCTCTGGCTGCCAACGCCCTTGCTAGGATGCCTCTTTCAGGATCCCTCCTTCTCCACTTCAAGCAATGAGTCCGACTGGCTGAGCCCAGGCGGTGACTCTGCTTGGTGCAATGGAGATTGGGATATGAGTGTCTGGCATTTTCAGCTTCTACAGTGGAAGGAAAAGCCATGACTGGGCTGGGTTTTTCTCCAAGATGTGAGAAGTTGGCATTTCCTTTTATTTACAGACTACAACCAACCATAGGTAAAGCCAAGTGGGGACCTGAACGACCTCAGTTAAGGGGGAAAATGCCTTCACTGAAGAAAAGGACGTAGCTAGGACCTGAAGCTCTAGATGGCTTCACTCTGCTGAGCCCAGCTTAGATGGGACCAAAACAGTTCTTTTTTTTTTTTTAGTCAAAAGACTTTGAACAGCCTTCTTGCAGGGGGATTATTCTGGAGATGGCACTGCTTTTGTTTTCCTTAAGCTCACGCCATCATTTCTGGAGAATGCTGTGATGAGAACCATCATCATTCAGAAGCTACCTACATAGAGCGGGGGTCCATGCCTGCTTGGGTGCCAGAGCTGCTCCCTCCACTGGCGGCTGTGCACAGCAGAAGGTGCAAGGGAAGAGGGGCAGGGTTCCAGCTTTGTAATTAGACAACTCAGACTCTGGGTCCCTGCTCTGCCACACTCTAGCAGGCGACATTGGGCAAGGTATGTTTTGGAAGCTTAGTCATTCACATTCGTCATCTGTGCTCACACGCCAGCTCTCCTGGCGCACTTGCCACTCTGAACTGGAACCATCTGTTAATGCATCAGCGAGTGCACTGGACTGTGCCCTGCTCATCCGTTTCTGGACCCCTGGTGTTCAGCCCAGCACTGGCACACAATAAGTACTCATGGATGTTTGAGTAAATAAATGTATGTATGAAGGTGGCAAGAGAGCTGTGTGCCCTATAGAATGCCTTCAGTCAGTAAGAATTGCTTATTGAAAATTTTGTGAACTTGAAGTCAAAGAAATGTGGATTCAAGTTCTTCTTAGCAGCTTGATCATTGGGGCAAATAAGAACCCTTCTGAGTCTCAGTTTTTGTTTTGTAAAAGGGCTTAATAATGAGGCAGACAGTGCTAAGTGGCTGCCCAAAGGAAATTCCCAAATCCCTTCTCTCTTCTCACCACTACAGAGGCTAGAAAAGCTAAAAACATCCAGTTTCCCAGTCTCCCCTGTGGGTAGCAGTGGCCATGTAACTCATGTTAGGCCAATGAGTTGAGAGGGGAAAGATTAAAGAGAGATAAGCACAGTGAGGACCCAGAAAATCTGAGACAGGTCTCAGTTAATTTAGGAAGTTTATTTTGCCAAGGTTGAGGACGTGCACCCAAGACACAGCCTCAGGAAGTCCTGACAACATGTGCCCAAGGTGTTCGGGGCACAGCCTGGTTTTTTTTTAGGGAGAGATGAGACATCAGTCAATATATGTAAGAAGTACATTGGTTCAGTCTGGAAAGGCGGGGCAACCTGAAGCAAAGGGAGAAAGGCTGGAAGAGGGAAGGGGGCTTCCAGGTCACACGGAGGTGTGAGAGACTAACGGCTGACTTCTTTTGAGTTTCTGGTTAGCTTTTCCAAAGGAGACAATCACATGTGTATTTATCTCAGTGAGCAGAGGAATAACTTTGAAAAGCATGTGAGGCAGGTTTGCCCTAAGCAGTTCCCAGCTTGAATTTTCCCTTTAGCTTAGTGATTTGGGAGGCCCAAGATACTTTCCTTTCACAAAAGGAAAAGAAAATTTCTCACACCCTCAGCCTCCACCCTTCCTCCTGCCTCTGAGTGCGGATGTGGGGCTCAGCGGCCATACTGCAACCACGCAGGAAGAAGCCCCAGGGAGAAGAGGCGAGCAAAAGGCTGGAGGCCTTGATGCCACCGCTGGGCAGCTGAACTAAGGCCAACATCCTCCTCCTGCATCCTTTTAAGTAAAGGATAGATACCTTGTGATTCAGGCCACTGGTAGTTGGGTTTTGTTACTTGTAGCCTAAAGCATCATTGGTTATTATGCTTTAGGCTGCAAGGAAGGGAAGCCTACTTGGGAAGGGGGACCCCAATAACAACCGAAGCAGAATGGTAAAAAAAAAAAAAAAAAAATGTAGTAAAACAATAACTCAAAGAGTCCAAAGCTGACTTAAAGGAAATAATGAATAATAACATTTCTTGTATACCCAGGGCTCTAAAAGGAAATATGGTCCCACTATATTCTGCAGAGTTTCTGTGAGCATGGAATAAGATAATTCATGCGAAAGGCCCCTGCACACGGCAGACACAGAATAAATCTTTTCCAAATTAAATGATTCCAAATTAAATGATATCAATTCAAAATTGGCAGCTGCAGAAGGGGCTAAATAACTAGTTTCTTGGACCCCATTTCATCCTACCTGAGCGAACATCACTTGGTCCATGAGAAGAGAGCCTAAGCTCCTCCCAGGTGCAGTTAGAAAGGGGAGATGAAAGGTCCAGCTTTTTGAAGACATGCTATTTGATGTCATTTAAAAAGAAGGTAGAGGGCAAGCTTAGCAGAGCCTGGGGATTTTCTTTTAAATAGGACTCTGCAATGTCAGCAAATGCAATATGGTGAACAGACATGCCATTGGCAACACTGATCAAAGCTCAGTTTTATTCCAGGTAATCGAAACAATGGCAATACAATCAGAGTAGATTACAATTGCTACAAAACTCATTTGGGGGAAATTTGAATATAGATAACATTAGATGATATTACAGAA
Organism: Saimiri boliviensis; assembly: GCF_048565385.1. Lineage (NCBI taxonomy): Eukaryota > Metazoa > Chordata > Mammalia > Primates > Cebidae > Saimiri > Saimiri boliviensis. The sequence continues at coordinate 192,446,120 of NC_133450.1, read as the reverse complement.
TTATGTTTAACTTTCTTAGTGTTAATAGCAGGTGGTACTATAGGAATATATTCTTACTCTTAGGCAACCGTCTTACCCTACTCGGGCTGTGATAACATAATACCATATTCTGAGTGGCTTAAACAACATACATTTATTTCTCACAGTTCTAGGAACTGGAGGTCCTAGGACCGGGTGCCAGCATAGTTGGACTTGGGTGAGGGCCCTCTTCTTGAAAGCTGTAGTTTCAGCTGGGAGACAGCTGCCTTTTCACTGTGTCCTCACACAACAGAGAGCCAGAGAGAGCATAGAGGCCCTCTGGTATATCTTCTTACAAGGGCACTAATCCCATTGTGAGGGCTCCACACTTGTGACCTCATCTAAATCTACCCCCAAATGCCCCATCTCCAAATATCACATTTGGGGTTAGGGCTTCAACATGGGAGTTTGAAGGGCACACAGTTTAGTCCATAGCAGAGACTTGTGTTGAAATATATAGGGATGAAGGATCATGATGTCTGAAAATTACTTTCAAATTGTTTTGAAAATAAAAAGAAATAGAGTGAGATATAAAGTAAATATGAAAAATGTGAAAGTAGATGAATAGGCTTATGGAAACTGACTAGCTTGATTTACTCACTTTTGGGTTTCTCTTCACCCACTCACTACTTTCCTCCCAAATCCATTCTTTGGTCTGCCTGGCCCATGGCGGATGCTCGATTTGTTTGTTGAATTAATATTAAAAATAAAGTTCTCCTTACCTGCTAATGTCTAGGTGACTAAGTAGAGACACAGTTTCAAGCCATTTGCAAAAAAATATATATATATATATATATCCACAATGAATTACTTTCGTAACACGATTTGCTTAAAATCACAGTTTAACCTTGCTTTTTCTTCCCAGAGTTAAGTATCAAATGAAAGTGTGCTTGCTCTCTGTCCCCAGATGCCCCAGCCTGTCCCTCCAGACTCCAGAAGGTCCGGCTCCCTTTTTCTTTCCCTATGTGCCTTCTGCCCTCCCTCAGAGTCCCTACCGCTCCAAAACATTGTGAACAAACCACATGGACAAAAGCAATCTAATGGAAGACAGTACAAATGTTGTACACTTTGAAACATTATTTAAAAGAACTGGCAAGATAAAACATTTAATTGCATGTAACTTGTAAAAATCCAAGTAATAAAAACAAGAGACAGAGCAATGGACCGTAGTTCATTGTTTGAGAATGAATTAGACCTTTATAACATTTTCAGATTATCTAATTGTTGCAGTACACCTTTTATTACTTTTTTCTTATTCCAAAGGTGCTTATGTCTATCATAGAAAAATCAGGGCTAGATGGTAGCTCAAGCCTGTAATCCCAGCACTTTGGGAGGCTGACTCGGGAGGCTCACTTTAGCCCAGGAGTTCCAGACAAGCCTGGGCAACATGGCGAAACCCCATCTCTACAAGAAACACAAAAATTAGCATTACGCAGTGGCACTTGCCTGTAGTCCCAGCTACTCAGGAGACTGAGGTGGGAGGATCACCTGAGCCCAGGAAGATCGAGGCTGCAGGGAGTCGTGATTGCACCACTGCCCTCCAGCCTGGATGACAGAGCAAGACCCTGTCTTGAAAAAAGGAAAAGAAAAATCAGAAAATGAAGACAAGAAAAATGAAGTCATTCTCACCCTGAGATGACTGTCATGTTGCTATAGGTCCTTTCAGATTTTTTTCTTTGATAATGATAATAGACATTACTATTGAGTAAGTGACTACTGTGTACCAGGCACAGTTCAGCCCTCACAAGACTACGAGGTGAGTATCCTCATTTTACAGATGACGTAACTGAGGCTCTAAGAGGATAAGTCGCTTGCTCATGATCACACCGCTAGAAAGGATAGAACCAGAGTGAGACCTCCACATCTGCTCACCTCAAAAGCCCAAACTCTGCACTACCTCCTGTAAGTGTGTTCCTCTATAAAAACCAGCTTCTGTCACACAGTCCCTATTATTGCTTCATTATATTGCTTCCCGCTTGTATTTGTTTTTCATTGTTGCTGTAATAAATTAGCAACAATTAAGAGAATTTACTTTAGTGGCTTATTTCACTTAAGTTCTGGGAGTCAGAAGCCTACAATGAGTCTTCTGAGGCTGAAATCAAGGTGTCAGCAGGGATGGTTGCTTCTGAGTGGATCTGGAAAAAATCTGTTCCTTGGCTCTTGCGGCCCCTAGAGGCTGCCTGTATTCCTTGGCCCTTGACTACTCGACTCAGTTCTCTGCTTCCATCATCTCCCCTCCCTGCAACTCCTGTCTCCTTCTTATAAAGACTCCTGTGACTATATTGCGCCCACCCAGATATTAGTAATTCAGGACAATCTCCCTATGTCAAGATCTTTAATTTAGTTGCATCTGCAAAGTGACTTTTACCATGGAATGTAACATTCAAAGGTTCCAGGGATTTGGACGTGGGCGTCCTTCAGGGACCATTATTCAGTTCACCATACAGCTTTCAGCTTTTTGACCCAAGGTGCAGAGCAGGAGTCACTGACTCTCCTCTGAGTCTCCCACCCCACATTTCAGTCTCCCATCAGGGACGGGCTCCTGCCTGCTCTGACACTTACCAATGATCTGGGTTACTAACCAATCCCATTGCCTGCTAGTTTCCTTCAGATATAGTGGAGGCTTGTTTTAAGCCACTAAAGTTAATTGTGTTCATTGTTGCTAATTTGTTACAGCAACAACGATGAACAATGCAGTACCAGGCTGACTTATTTCAGATTCTCCTGAATCACCCCCCAACACACAGACATTTCATTTCATCCTTCTCTAGAAGAGATGTATTGAAAATAATCCCACCTACCTTCTCCACCTTGTGAAACTTTCAAGAGTCAGCAGCAGCTTGGAGGTCTCCAGGTCCTGAGGCCCTCTCTGTTGCCCTAATATTTAAGTGGAATGACTTTAACCCTAAATCCATATGTGATGGGAAAGAGAGAATCCTACTAACGTCCCTGAAGAGCTTCAGGAGTAAGGGACTTCCATTTTTCTTAGTCACATAAATGTCCAGTTTTCTACTTTCCAGCTCCAGTAACATGCAACAACTTCCCCTTTCCCATAACTCTCCATCCCACATCGAACACCCAATTCCTTCAACCTCCAAAGTACCAACAGTGCCAGCAGAGTGTGTATGGTGGTATGTGAGTTCGTTCCTGTTGCTTTAACAGAATACCTTACACGGGGTGATTTACAAACAACAGAAATTCATTGCTCACGGTTCTGGAGGCCGGGAAGTCCACGATCAAGATGCCAGCAGATCTAGTGTCTGATGAGGTCCTGTTCCTCACAGATGGTACCTTCTCTGTGTCCTCACATGTGAAAGAAGGGCAGAGACGGTAAACTCACTCCTTAAAACCCTTTTATAAGAGCACCTACCCCGTGAGGGTAGAGTTCTTGTGATCTAATCACTTCCCTAAAGCTCCATCTCTTAATACCATCACTTTAGAAATTAAGTTCCAATATATGAATTTTAGAGTGACGCCAACATTCAGGTCATAGCAGGTAGAGTCAGCAATTACCCACTACCACTTAGATGTTACGTAATAATAACTGTCTCCTCTGCAACATGTTTCATCTTGTACCCAAGCCTCTACCCTTTCTCTGATAAGGAAATTCAACCTAGGGCAGGGGTACCTTAAGCTGCTTAAATAAAGGTAACTCAATCTCTTCGCATTTAGAATAGTCTCCTTGGTATGGCTTCAGTTGATTTAAACTTAACATCCATAAAGTCATAAAGTTTTCTCCGGTTAGGCATGGTGGCTCATGCCTGTAATCCCAGCACTTTGGGAGGCTGAGGTGGACAGATCACAAGGTCAGGAGTTGGAGACCAGCCTGACTAACACGGTGAAACCCCGTCTCTAATAAAAATACGAAAATCAGCCGGGCGTGGTACTCAGGAGGCTGAGGCAGGAGAATCACTTGAACCCGGAAGGCGGAGGTTGCAGTGAGCTGAGATTGTGCCATTGCACTCCAGCCTGGGTGACTGAGTGAGACTCTGTCTCAAAAAAAAAAAAAAAAAAAAAAAAAAAAAAAGGAGTTTTCTCCATTCATAGCTTCTCCACTCCCACCTCCTAATTTTCGATATGGTATCAGCACAGTGATGGGAAGGGTGATCTTGGGTGCCTGTACTCCCCTCTGGGTCCTCACTGGCCTCTCCTACTACATCCGCATCCTGTGGAGTCCTGGGCATACTATGATGGGGTCTTCTAGGGCTAAGGATGGATGGTCTGGTCTGGGAATATCAGATAACTAAAGGCCTTCCATAGCCCGAGGTCCCAAGACCCTGCACTTTGTAACTCCCCTGTGCTGTCCCCTAATTGATGTAAGTCGGGGAGTTCTCCTAGAGATTCCTCATGCCCCACCAGGCCATATGGGAGTTCTTGGATTTCTCTCCAGGAACTGGATATCCACCCAGGAGCACCGTCTCGGCCCATCGATCTCTCTCTAGTGCTACCACTTCCATGTTAGACATGGCCTCACACCAATGGTTGGCTTCTCCGAGAGGCTTAGAGTAGCAGCCCTAATATCTTTTAACCCCTCCACACTTAGCTGATGCTTTCTTCTGCTTACACTTCTCTTTGAGGTTCAGCCCCAGGGTGATAATGTATTGGTCAAGCTATTGCCACGCAAATGCCACATAACAAGCCACCTCAAAAC